>NC_025693.1:22263867-22301323 GCF_000633955.1 Camelina sativa
CCGTTCAAGAGACCTAACTCTTTCTTGGCTTTCACTATAACAGAGTGAACAAGAGTCTCGGGACCAAAAGCTAGCCTTATCATCTCCTTTTCACCGTGATCTTGAAGAAGGAGAAGACCCATGATCTTTGATGCGTTTTCAGGGTCTAAGGTTTGGATTCTAGAGAGTACAATCCTAGTAGCTTCATACCCATCCATGGCTTTTCTCTCTCTCTTGGATTAGATGAAAATAGAGTAGTAGTAGAGAGAAGAAGAAGAAGGAAAGAGTGGTGTGTTTTTGTAGAGAGAGTGTTTGTAGTCTTGTGTACAGAGAGGTTGTTGTCGTTAAGAGGTCTCTCTGGTTTCTTGTGTTGGATTTTAGTCTAATGGGTTTTTCAAAGTTTATTTACGTTTTTTTTTTCTTTCTTTCTTTAACAACAAATTATCAAATCCTATCTACTTACTAACCTTAACTATAATTATTTCATCTTTGATTCCTGCGAAACACCAGTAAATAACAAAAGTTTATAAGACGAAGAAAATAGTATATAAAAAAGTTTACTACTACTATATTCTTATTTTTGTTTGTATCCTTCTCGCGTGCTTCAAACAAGAAGAAAGGTTAAAAAAAAATTAACACTTTAAGAAAAAGAGTTGGAGAAAAAAAGGGTAAAGGTAAAATCTTTTTTAGGAAAAAAGTTATTGCATGCCGAAATTTTCACATGGGAATATAAAGAATAAAATCGTAACTTTTTTTTGGGTTTTACTAGTTTTCGAATGAGGAAATAAAAAAACTGTAATATTTTTTACCTGAAAAAAGTCAAAAGGAACGACGACACTTGAAGAATCTCTGTGGTGGAGAGAAGAACATTATTAATAAGGCGCAGCAGTAGAAAGAGTGAATTTTTGTTTTTGCTGCAGCCTGCAGGTGAGAGACTGACCGTTACTGCTCCTTTTGAAGAAAAGAAAGATGTCATCATCAATATTATTAGATTCTTCTATTCTCTATCATCAAAACAAGTTTTTAAGAAGAGAAAATAAAAGAGAAAGAGAGAAGAAGTACGTACTTAAATTCTAAGTTTCAGTGGATCTGAGTAACTGAGTTTTACGAGAAGATATAGATATCTTCCGGATTTGGGGTCTCTGTGTTGTTGTTCTTGCTGTGTGGATCAGGAGAAAAACTCTCTGGTCTTTCACGAGTGGAAGAACAAGAGAGAGAGAGAGAGAGAGAGACACACACACAGAGAGATAGATAGAGAGATTGTGTAATAAAAACATAAAACTGTTTTAAAAGCAAGAAAGAAAAAAAAAAAAACAAAACAAAAGATGGTTGCAGTGCACGTTCTCTGACACAACCCCAATTTTTTTTTTTTTTTTGTTCATTTCATTCGGACAACAAAGCTACGCGCCTGCCGTTGAGATGTGTCGTTGACGCGCCGGTGATTGATATGCAGCCCAGCTGTATCGGCTGGGGTCTCCCACTCTCTCCTACTGTCTCTTTCTCATTTTCATCATCATTATTTTTATTTTATTTTTGGGTAGGGACACATTTTTAAGTCTATATAACTAAAGTATTTGTGTTTAAAACTTTATATTAAAAATGAAATAAAACACCTGATTTTTTTTGGTAATCTTCAACTTGTGTAATTTAATTTGCTTATTTCTTAAAACATGAAACGGCAGGATTTATTATTGTTCATTTAAGATAAAATTTGACTAATTAGGGAAACATAAAAAGCATGTCATGTCCAGCTTAATTCTCTGCTTTTAATCAATTAGTTTGGTGAGACACTTAAATTTTAGTTAGTTAGTAGTAGTAGTACTGTTTTTTTTGCAGTACTGGCTTAAATATTTTTGATTCAATCATTATTGCATGCTTCATTGAATCACATGAAATTAATTAAAACCGTGTCATGATGATTAAATCTGTCTTAATAAATAATCTCATGGCATGTGTTGACCAATTCTATAGGTTTCTTATCTGAATCAATGAAACTAACATATTTATTCTGTAATAGATTATTATGGACTATATAATTATAAAAAAAAATCTTACGCACGTAGTTTCACTTTCACATATTCAAACTTTTGTTTTTGTTTAATAAGATATTCAAAATATGGAGTATATTATATACATGAGGGGGTAGGATTAAAGATGAAAAGACATGATTGTTCTAAATTAATGTAGGGTAAAAAAGAATTATTATTTTTGAAAATTTAAAATTTTCCAAAGGACCTTTTTGTAAAAGAAGAATGACCCACAATGGAAAAAGCAAATGATTATAATAGTTTATTTTTAGGGTGTCAAAAGCAGTGGTCTAGTCTAGTCACAGGAGCCGAGGCACCTAACACCTCACTCTATGATTATGTGTGTGTATTTTTCAATATTTTAAACTCTTTGCTTAATTATTTACCTCCAAATCAAAAAAATCTAACATTGCGGCCTTATCATTGACCCATCCATAAATATTTGATTCGCTTCTAAAATTTTTACATGGGAGAATGATTACTAAATACTATGCGCAAATGTTTGAATCAAATTGAATAAAAACTCAATGATTGGGGTAGTCCATTCCACACCAATAGATTTCATTTTCTTTCTCTGAAAATATGATAAACACATGTATGTATGTATGTATGTATGTATGCATCCTTATCTTATACCGGTTCTTGGGTTTTTCACCATACCCACATGTAGAGAATCTATAAATGGACCCCCAAAGATTTTCTAAGCCCACAATCATCGTCGTACATACAACTTCACAACCCCCCTCCTCTTCGTTTCATATCAAATCTACATCAATATGTTTTGGTACCCTTAAAGTAGACATGTGTGGAGTAAGTTACAATCTGTGTATATAACTATATATTAACTATATTGGACTCCAACCTTTAAATCCCTAATTTAAATCCCATATGAATATATATACACAATACCACAACCCGTAAAAGCTTAATGTGAGAATGGTGGTGAATGAGGAACAAAGGAGTGAATGGCAGCATCATGAAGTGTTTGGCCATCCTCGCACTCCACTCTTGCCGCTTCACATAATATATTACTTGTTGCTACACTGCATCCATCTGTGTGATTACATTGTATTACCATTCCACATAAGTTAAACAAATCGTATAGAAAGAATAGTTATGAATGGAATAGTATTCATTGTTCGATAACCTGATTTTGTGGTTTTTAATCATTCACAACATTTATCAAATTTATGTGTTAAAATTTTTGTATTTCTATAAGTTTTGTTGTTTTTAGCGTTTTGTATAATTCATGAGTAAAACGTTTAACTCAAGTGTTTCTGCTATTCTCTACTTACTATCATCACCACTCTTTTTTATAAGCTATTTACTAGTTCCTCCTCTTTCCATTGCCATTCGATCAAACATATCAGAATCTTGATAACCAATTTCATCTTCTAAAACCAAATAGTAGGAGATATCACCTTCTTTGAACACAAAATCGGTGCATTGCTTGTTTTGCTTCTGATTCGAGAAACCACCAAGTTCACCATCAATCTTCTCCTGCATCTCTACCAAAAGAGTCCGGAGTCTGATGAGTTCGGCTTCCACAATTGCTTGGCTCTGAAGCTTTCTAACCAAATGTTCATTCAGAGTTTCCAATCTCTTAACTTCGTCTTCAAGGTAGGCGGTGCGAGCCTTTTTCTTCTCTCTGTACTTCCTCACTGCCTCTCTGTTCCCACACGACCGTTTCTTGTTGCTGCTGTCAGAATGATCATTCTCTTGCTGATCCTGTTGCAATATAAATAAACACTCATATGTTCCATAACAATCCATTTTAATGATCAGAATCATAATATCAAATATATCAAGCAAAGATGTGTAGTATACAGGGATGATGAGATGAGTATGAGTGTGGAAGCATGTGTGGGAGTGAGAAGCATCATCTGGTCCTGGAGGGTTACAACTGTGAGTGTGGCTACATCCTCTCGATGCTCCACCCCAAACTTCTACTTCTTCCTCATCCATAGTCTAAATTCAAGATCGCCAAAGAAAACAAACACCTGTTCTATTCAAAAATTGTGATATAGAGTTAAGGTGATATTATTAAGGTTAAAGGGGATGATGATGGTGTTGAAGAATATGTTCCTGATTAACATAGTGGATGAATACAACAGTAGTCAACTCTTTAAAATGTTTTGACATGTCCCAAGGAAGAAAAAATCTTACAGTGTTTGGTCGTCTTCTGAAATCCTTGCAAAAGATGAAAGAACCAAAATTCAAAGATAGATAAGATTTTGTGATTTTGAGATTACAGAAAGAAAAAAAGTTTAGAAGAGCCGATGATGATTTTACCTTTTTTTCTTTTCTTGAAACGGCTTTATGACCAAAAATTACGATGGAATAAACCAATTTCGGTGATAGGCATAAGTGCATAAGCCATTTTACCATATCTCCAATGAATAATATTAAAGAAAAGAAAAGAGAATTTGGTTCTTTAATGTCAATTGCCAAATTGTTTTTCGAATAGAAAAAATAAAAAGAAAGAAGACTTTTCTAATTGGTTTATTTAATATATATATCACACGTCATTATCATAAATTAATCGCAAACACGTTTTGGTGTCAATTTATTTATTTATCATCGTCATCATCTTCTTCCCTTACCGAGAGACTTATTAGATTCAACAAGGCAGAAGAAATGGTGAGTTTCATTACGGCATGGGGTATAGTGATTATCTCACTGTGTTACACTTTTTTCATTGCCAGATTGGTTCCAAAAGGAATCCAACGGCTGATTCTGATCATCCCAGTTTTACTCATTTTCTTCATTGTTCCTTTATTGATGAAACCTTCCATACACTTACTCGGCACCACGGCTTTCCTCATCGGTTGGCTCGCTAATTTCAAGATCTTCCTCTTTGCATTAGGACTTGGTCCTCTCTCTTCAAACCCTAAACCTCTATCTTTACCTATTTTCTTAGCTGTCTCTTGCTTACCCATCAAGATTCAGCTGAGCACTAAACCTCCTCCAAAATCTGGCTCCCATGGTGGAGGATCCAGAGAGGGTCCTTTGAGTTATACCATTAAGGCGTTTCTTTTGGTTCTTCTCATCAAAGTCTACGATTACAGCAGCAAACTGCCTGACAAAGCCCTGTTGACTCTTTACGCGATTCACATCTATATCACCCTCGAACTCATCCTAGCCGCAATGGCTGCTGTGGTTCGAGCCATGTCCGATCTTGAGCTTGAGCCACAGTTCAACGAGCCATACCTCGCAACATCACTTCAAGATTTCTGGGGGAGACGATGGAACTTGATGGTCACTGGAATCTTACGACCGACCGTGTATGAACCAATGGTCCAGCTGTTCTCCGTCTTGGGTCGGAACTGGTCTAGGGTTCCTGCTATTTTTGGGACGTTCGTTGTCTCCGGGATAATGCACGAGCTCATCTTCTTCTACATGGGAAGGTTGAGGCCAGATTGGAAGGTAATGTGGTTCTTCCTTATACACGGATTCTGCACGACGGTGGAGATTATCATCAAGAAGGCCATTAACGGAAGGTGGAAACTCCAAACAGCAATCAGTCAGTTATTGACACTCGGTTTTGTGATAGTGACAGCTTTGTGGCTGTTCTTGCCAGAGTTTACGCGGTGCAAAATAGCTGATAGGGCAATTGAAGAGTACAAATCTATAGGCACGGTTGCAGCTGAGATCAGGAGCATGATGGCTTCTCTTTTTTAAACTTGCCATTTGCAAATTCTTGAGTGATCTCTATTGTGACAATTTTTTTTTGTTCCTATCACAAAAGTATGTACGTTTCTGCAACTCCTTCATTTACATGGAACACAAATCAAACAAATAATGGAAGTTTATAATACTATACACAAAAGACAAAACATTGCAACCACGATAGGAAACTAGAAGAGGGGAAGAAAACCTCTCAAAAGGCAACAACATGCAAAATTTAATGGAGCAGGAAGATCTGCCTAAGTTACACATTTTAACTCTATCTAAGACAGTTAGACTTGTCTAAAGCTTTTCCAACCAGAGTTAAACAACTCCTACAGCTAAAGCTTTTCCAACCAGAAATTAAAGCACAGGGAGTTGCTTTCTTACTGATCATGGTTCATAAAAGTCCAAGCTTTTGGCGGAAGATCAGTTCCACTTCACCACGAAGGCTCTCGACATCTGCAGCGTAGTCTCTCTTGTCTTCATCCGCCATTGATTCCTCTAGCTGCAGCTTCATTCTCTCTAATGCTCCTTCCAACCCGCAAAACTCTTTGAGAATCTGAGGCTCTGAGAATTTAAGTTGAAGAAGAGTCTGGATTGCTGTAAGAGCCTGAAACATATTTTCCAAGTAGCATATGTGAGAAGGAGATCTATGGAGGAAAAAAAAAAAGATCATGGGGACCTTTTAGAGTTCTACCTTTTCTTGGAGATCAAGGTCAAGCACAGCGGTTAAATCGATCACAGACTTTAGGAACAAACGATCATTGAAAATAGGAAGCTCAGCTTTCTCCGTGTTCTGTAGTTGAGACTCGGCCAGATCACCCACTAAGAATACAGCTTTCCGTCTTAGTTTGATATCCAAGCTTCCATTGCGCATCACATCCTACAGAAGGAAGAAATGTGATTGGTTTTTGTCTGAATCAGAGAAATGATGAACAAAACTTGACATGATGTATTTACCTGAAGCATGATATATCCATGTGCTGCATAAAACTTGTCCTGACCAGCTATATTATTTCGTATCAAGGCAGAAACAGCAAAGAGTGCTTTACCAGCTTCTTCGACAGAGCTGGAGTTTACCATCTTTATCAGTGTTGTTAAAGCCCCAAATTCAAGAACCTGATACCAAATTCACAGTACAAGAAACATGATTTGTTTCAGACAGCTTTTTCTTCAACGACACACGATTCTACTCTACAAGTACAACGAAAACAAACCTGCTCCTGAACAAACGGGTTGTTTTGGCTAGCTTTCCCAAGCACCCACGCAGCTAGTTTCCTCACTTCTGTGTCATCATGATTAAGCTCTCCTGCGACAACTCTAAGCCCTCCTGATTTGCTCAAATCTACACAAAGAGAAGAATGATGAGAAAACCAACGAACAACAACAATTAATCAGACTCATTTAAAACAAAGGAACAGTTCCACTTACCATTTGCATTATCAATCGGTTCAACAAGGATTAATAGTTCCTGCAAAGCACGGTGACGATCTTCAAGAGACAAGGACGAATTTTTCAAGTCATCTATAGCTATTTGCATCAACTTCGCGTCTGATGGCATTTTCAGCTTCTCCACCAGCTCCTGCTCAAGACTACTAGTTTCAGATTGGGATTCCAGTTAAAAAAAAAAGCAGAAACTAAAACCATAGTTCACAAAGTCCGCACCTTTAACTCCAACTGACGCTTCTGTAACTCATCCAGAGACATCTTCTCTGCATCTTTAGCTGCTTCCTTCAATGTCGCAGGATCCGAGTTACCTATTACAACCACCGGAGATATCCAACACAAAATCAGATCTACACACACAAAAAAAAAAGTAAAGAAGAAGAAGAAGAAGAACACTGGGAAAGATAAAATTACCAATAGCCCAGTGTAACATCCCATCAAGTGAAGAGAATCCACCGTCGATTTGATCTTGCTCTCCGATCACAACACCGGAATCTTCAACCAATTCAGCCTCATCTCTCGCACTAGACCAAACCATTCCCCCAGTGGAATTAACTTT
Source organism: Camelina sativa (assembly GCF_000633955.1). Lineage (NCBI taxonomy): Eukaryota > Viridiplantae > Streptophyta > Magnoliopsida > Brassicales > Brassicaceae > Camelina > Camelina sativa. Next base: position 22,271,548 of record NC_025693.1, read on the forward strand.
CTCAGCTATCGAATAAACCACCAACGACATCCCCACTAGTACTAACATACATCGGAAATAGTTGATCGTCGGCATCTTAGTCTTCCCGGCGTTAGACTTCATCAGTACAAAACAAAGGTTTTAAGGTTTTGGCCTTTTTTACAAAACTCACTTCTTTTGTTTCAGGTTTTTTTTATATACGAAAACTAAACACTCCTTAACAACGTGTCTAACCAATAAAGTTATTACACGTCATCTCATCCATCGTCACCTTCCATCGCGCTAAACAATTAAAAATGCCACGTGGAAGCATCTCGACCGCTGTAACATAAAACTAGGGTGTAAATTGATCGATTTATTAGGTTTATTTATGGTAGCAAATAGATTGATTAATAAACTAGAGGGACGATTTACGAATAACTAGGATACGGCATAATTAATAGAGTCATGACCCCTCCACTTCCTAATCAAATGGTCCCTTAATTAAACAAAAATGACTTCTCACGCCATTAAGCTCCCCAAATACACCTTTCCCTTTTCTTCGTCTTCGTCTTCGTCTTCGTCTTCCTTCAACCTTGTTGCTCTCTCAACTCGATGGGTTATCTCTCCTGCAAAGCCGGATCCGCCATCGCAATCGCCGTCTCATCTTCCTCCTCCAGCAAAGCTACTCCCGAATCTCCCACCGAAGAAGACCGCCCCAGGCTTCGTCGTTTCCTCCATCGCGATCTCGAATCCGCCACAGGTGGATTCGACATCAGCAATCTCCTCGGACGTGGTAGCCATGGAAGCGTTTACAAAGCTGTAATCGGTTCGCGTCTCGTCGCCGTCAAGAGACCTTCGAAATCTCGCGAAATCAGCCGCGAGTTCCACAACGAATTCGAGATTCTCTCCAGGATCCGTAGCCCTAGGTTCGTGAATCTATTAGGTTTTAGCGCCGATAACTCCAAAGATCCGCTTCTCGTCGTCGAATTCATGGGGAACGGGAGCTTATACGACGTGATTCACTCCGATTCCGTTTCGAACTCAGTCCCGATCTCGAGCTGGAGCAAGAGAATCAAAATCGCTCTCCAGATCGCGAAAGCAGTACATCATCTACACTCACAGGAGCCACCGATCATACACAGAGATATCAAATCAGCAAACGTACTGATGGATAAGAGTCTAAACGCGAAGCTAGGCGATTTCGGATTAGCGATCAGATGCAATGTGAACGATCAGAAAGTGAAATCAACACCACCTGCAGGAACAATGGGGTATTTAGATCCAGATTACGTAACGGCTGATAGATTAAGCAGTAAAACGGATGTTTTTAGCTTTGGGATCTTGTTGTTAGAGATAATCAGCGGGAGAAAAGCAATCGATGTTAGATACTCGCCATCGTTTATAGTGGATTGGGCGATTCCGATGATAAAAAGAGGCAAAATCGGTGGGATTTATGATCCGAGAATCGGACCACCAATGGATGTAAGCGTGAGGAATCATCTGGGATTGGTGGCGGCTAAGTGTGTGAGAACGTGTAGAGAGAAACGGCCGGAGATGGAGGAAGTGGTAGGGTGGCTCACGGGGTTGACTAAGTCGGTTAGGTCACGACGGTGGGATGAGTTAAGCATTGGTAACCCGTGTATGATGGTCGAGACGGTTGGTCGACCCGTGGAATGATTTTTTTTCTTATAAAATTTAAATCAAGTGCTTCGCTTTGAAGCCTTTTTTTTTTCTTTTTGTGGTTTGGTCAATTTATTCATTTAACATCTATCATTACATCATTTTTTTTCTCTTATCATAACCTTTTGTAAAATTGTATTTATTTTAGTTATAATAGTTTTGAAAAATATTTTCTATGTTTAGTTTAGAGTGGAAAGTTACTTCAAAGCATTATCAACCTTATAAATTCTAGGGAGATTCTCAAAAATAGCACTAAATTAATTTTTTCTTCCAAACATAGCACATACTTTCTAATTTTCTAATTTTAGCACACAAACTCTAATTTAATATTAAAAATATTTAAGTAAAATATCATCTTTATTTCTTTAAAAATCGAGATTTATGAGATTGATGAAACAGTTTTTATTAGCAACGAGCTCTAACTGGAGAGCGATGAAGCAGTTTCACAAAGCATATGAGTTTGAAGTGTGACGAGTAATTGATTTCCATGAGCCAATCGAGTTCTTACTCCCCCTCCCAAGACCTTGAAGCATTTCAGATCTCTCGTCAACCGAATCTCATCGCCGATCTGTTGTTGTTGTCACCGTGTTCGCATAACCGTATTTTCGTCGCTGATTTGTTCTCGCCTCGCTTGAGATATGATAAGAGATATGTTGAGAGAGAAAGCTGAGAAGTAAGAGAAAAGAATTTCTTCATGGATATCTAATGGAGAATTTGAAGTCAAATATGAGGTTGCATAAGAAGAGAAGGAAGAAAAGGTATATTAGGGAGAAAAAGAAGATGACTCCAGTGGTGGTCATATTGGAAAGAGCTGAACAAGAATTAATTGTAATTAAACGTGATTGTTTTGGGTATAAAAGATAGTCATATTTGATTGAGAAACAGAGATAAGGACATGAGGAACTGATGCAGAGGAGAAGGAAAGCTGTTAGATTTGGATTGGAGCTTTCTTTCTTGTTGCAGAATTTATCTTTTTGATACCTAATGAGATTTTTGCTGGTGAAATTAGAGACTACAGTATGTGTACAAAGCTATTTGGGGTCAATAAAGATGAAAAGTGTACAAGTGATTTAGAATAAGGAGAACAAAGAACATGATGTGAACCTTCATGAATCTATTTTCTGGTATGTTGATTTCATTTGTCTTTGTGCAGATGCAACTCGAGTCTTTGGAAAGATTGTATGGGCTATGAAAAGGGACCATTATGAAAATTTAGGAAGGATTCCGCGAAATTCAGGAACGCTTCCTTAAACTTCAAGATGACTTTCATAAAACATTTGGAATTCACGATGAACAAGGATGGATAATCATAAAACACTAACAAAATTTTGGCTTCATGGTTTTTCTTCTTTTGTTGTATTGCTACTATATATTTCTCCTTATATATTTCAATTCAAACTTTTGTTAATAGCTGGTACAAATCCTTCTATTGATCTTGCAACTGGAAAAACGAGCACCCATCACTCCTTGAAAATTTAGGAAGAAATACACGAATTTCAGGAAAAATTTCTTGAAATTCAGGATGACTTTCATAAAAAATTTAGATTTTAGGATGGTTTTTAAAAAAAGTCTAGATATTGGTAAACACCAAGATATGCAGAAATCCCCTTATCAATGGAAGTAATCTTTGACATATTAAGACAAAACACCAAAAAGAGAGTTAGAAACACATTTATTTTAATTTAGGAAGGATTCAATAATATTTAGGAATGTCACTTTTAAACTCAGGATGTCCTTCATAAACATTTCGAAATATACAAAATCAAACATTCATAAACATTACACAAGTAAAGCTTTTTCTCTTTGTGTTGAGCACACCAATTCTTAACACGAAGTAAAGTTTTTTCTCATTGTCTTGAGCAAACCAATTCTTAAAAATGTCCACATAACTAATCTGAGAAACTCTTCTTTTGGTGTTGCTATCACTACTAGGAGTTGGGATTTCACCAGGCAAATCTATCCTCTCTCCTTCAGAGAAACCTTCTAACAAACCAGCAGTTTCTGCATCATAACATTTTCACATGTTTCCGTTAACACTTTATTTTAGCTGTCATTGAACTTCAGGAAGGATTGTGTGAAATTCGGGAAGGATTTTATGCAATTCAGGAAGACTTTCTTGAATCGGACCAACAATTTGATTCACCTAGATCAATACGAATTCATCGATCTCTGTGAATTCAATATCTATCAAATCATGAACAATAGCCTAATTCCATTATCATTGAATCATCGAATCAGATTTGTTTTGCTTTTAACTTTGATAACATAAATTTAGAGTGACAGATTTTTTCTCTGATGAGATCTCAGTTTAATCATTCACGGTGGTGTCGACATCCGAAGAACAATACGCTCTCTCCAGAAGAAAGCTAATATCTGATTCTGGTTACACGTGTGCCTCTGCCGCTGCTTCTGGTAAAAGAGATATTGAGATGTGTTTAATTTCATTCATGACCTTTTAAAATCGAGAAGACGATTGCTCGAAGAATACGATGCCGAAGACGATGATTGGTGGAGATGCTGGAGACGATGATTGCTGGAGGAAGACGATGCCATGAGAAGATACAGACAATATCTCCATATGACGAAGAAGACGAAGAACAAGAAGATATTTACTAATTAATTTTAGAAAAATAATTAATATAATAAAAATGTTACTTTTGGAAAATCTGAATGTGTGTGCTAATTTTGGAAAAAAAACCTAGAATGATGCTAATCTAGGGTATTTCTCTAAATTCTATATCCACCTCTAAACTATTCTGTTTCTAATTTTCCTAAATTTTACTTTATATTTTGAAGTTCACTAATCAAAAATATAATTACTTAACTTTGGAAGGGAAAAAGAAAAAGAAATAATAAATTGGAAGGAGATGATAAAGTAGTGTAGTGTACATGTGCAATAATGATATTCTCTAAAGTATTTTTTGCCAAAGTTTTTATCACTGATGAAGAAGATGTCATTAATTAAAATCACCAATTATACACCAATTGATCAAGGATTTTGGGTTTTTGTTAAAATCATATTATAACATAAAATACTACCTTTTATCTTAACTGTTTGACAAAAGAAAAATTATGTTCACATATATAATTTTTTCTACTTTAAAATATGAATAGTCTACTATGTTTCTATATAATGTTCTTTTATTTTGATTCTCCTAAATCTACAAACTCATAATATTACTCTAACTTTTAAATATGTGTATTTATCCAAAAATAGAATTCGTTTTAAATTTTAGTTAAAATTTTACAATCTACCACTATATTATTATTGCTTTTTATTACAAATATGTTTCTCAAATTTCTTCTTAGTAATTTCACTATTTTCTTTTTGTGGTGTATGTGATGTTCAGAATAAGTTTTATTTAATAAGTTTTATTCCACATAACCTTATACATTTCTCTTATATATATATATTATTTTTATTTTTGAGCATGTGATTAATGTATTTATCTTTTTTTTGGATATACCTTTGTTTAACAAATTTCACCATTTTTCAATCTTGAAAACGATAAATAACATAGATCACTCAAACTATTTTAATTATTTAGTTATTTAGAATTGCACCAAATCCTTCTAGTTTTAATCGGTAACATGAATTTATAATTTAACACTAAGAAACATAGTCTCAAGTTTTAAATATATGTATATTATTAATTATATTATACTATAATTGAAAGTAATAATTTACACTGACTTTTATCGATAATATGAATTTATAAATTAACACCAAGAATTGAATAACTTCTGGATTTTAAAAACCTATAAGTTTTTGTGTTTGTGCTTTTAAAAAAAAACTCTTATTTTCTTTATCATAATAATTGTAACTATTGAAAGTAATTGTTGTTCCATTAAATATATGATAGCTTTAAAGTTGTTTTTTTAGTGCATATAGCTTTACCGTGCATAAAAACTCTTATTTTCTACATCTAGTCACCGGCTTAAATCGCAAGGGTGTTATTATTAAGCCAAAACATTCAAAAACTTGAGGATAACGTACTAAACGGTTTAAGGAAAACTTGGAAGAAATTAAATTCTTGGTTATAGTTTGTGCTATCATCAGCATTTCCCCACCATAACAATCCAATTCCTTTGCGTCCAAACGATATGAATATTAGGTTCTATAATTTTAATGGATTTAGAAATCCAAACAAAAATCATGTGTTATTCAATTATTGATTTTTATATACTTATCAAAATTATGTGTTATTGGTTTTATGATTTACAAATACTTGTTAAATCACATGTTATTCATTTAATGATTTGTTTTTAAATTTCAAAATCTACATTATGTTTTAAATGGATTTGAAAGTGTAAAATAGAATGATTCAAATCCAATGATCAAAATCAATGTGTTTTGATTTTTCAAATTTACAATTCCATATGGATTTAGAAATCACCTCTCCAATACAGCCCCTTAGTATTATCATAAACGCAGTCCCACGTCTTTTTGGTTATTTTCATTTTTGTCCTCTTTAATATAATTATAATATGTTAAATTAACTTAGAATTTTTTTTTTAGGTTTGAATTATCTACTTAACATTTAAAGTATAGTTGTAAGGGAGTAGGATATAGTATTTGATGTTTAGGGTTTATAATTTAGTCATTTTGTATATATAAAAAGAGTGTTTTTGAGAATAGACATCGCAAAAATATATTTTTGAAAAATGACATAGAAAAAGGTATTTTTGAAAATGTTGCATGTTTTTTTAATCGGAGAGTTAGCAACGTTTTGTCTATTATATTTAGAAGTTAGTTACAGTTGGTTTTATTTGTTTTCTTTAATAATTAAGTAGAACTTAATGTTTCTTTTATTCAAAAAATAGAGTTGTAAATGTGAATATGCAATGGCTTGGTTGAAACAAAGTATTGTTATCCTTTTAAGTTTTAACCATAACACTGGTAGTTATATGTGCCCGATTTATTTTGTAAGTTGTTAAGTAGGTGATTAAAAATAGATGTCAAGAACCAAAATGTAAATCTATAAAATGCTGCCATTCATTGTCTAATTCTAAATCTTTGGTCTCCTTTTTTTTTTTTTTTTTTTNCCTATTTCTTGAAGGAGTCCAAGATAATAGAATGGGAAAACGTCAAGACTGGTCCGTGGCCGCTTGTGTTTTCCTACTCTTGTCTCTGGCATCACAAATCTATTGTACGAGCGAAACCCATTTCTCCCGGTCGAAGCTAGGAGTTGGTTCGTCAGGTGAAGTCCTATCGCCAAAGGAGAAAGATCTAATCAAGAAGCTCCCTGGGCAACCTTCTAACGTTAATTTCAGACAGTACGGAGGTCATGTGGCTGTGAACGAAACGGCCGGTCGGTTTTTGTACTATTATTTCGTGGAATCCATCAAACCTAGTAACTCTACTCCTCTCGTGTTATGGTTAAACGGAGGTATACACATAGATAATATGTATTTCTCTACGGCTCTACGTACAAACTCTTTTTATATATATTGGAGCTATTTATATTCATATAATCAGAGTTTTAAAAACTTAGAAAAGATAATTAGTCTTCTAGCTACCATCTAGTTTTTTTTTTTTTTGAGGAAATCGTTTTTTTCTCTCTTAATCATTGAGAATTAAACATATTGTTGTAATACAGGACCAGGCTGCTCATCTCTACAATCTGTGGCATTTAAAGGGATGGGTCCATTCCGCGTACTAGACGACAGCAAAACGCTACTCCGAAATCCTTATTCATGGAACAACGGTAAAGTACATACATATACTTTATCAAAAGTCTATTAATTACTTTGTATTTTTGGTGTATATTCACAAGATATATAATGAGATTAGTATGTATGCAATTACACGTATGTTGGATTTACATGCAGAGGCAAACATATTGTTCTTAGAATCGCCGGCAGCTGTAGGATTCTCGTACTCAAAAACTTTAGATGCAATTCAAATTGCCGAACAAGGGGACACGCTATCAGCAGAAGATAATTATATGTTCTTGGTGAATTGGCTTGAAAGGTTTCCGGAATATAAACGAAGAGAAATTTTCATCACCGGTCAGAGTTACGCGGGCCACCATGGTCCCCAACTTGCGCAGATTATCCTTAGACGTAACAACCAAACCTTCATCAACTTACGAGGTATGATGATCGGTGCTCCAGCACTCGATGTAAAAGCCATAGACGATTCTATCGAAGGATATCTGAAGAGTCGTGGTGTCTTTGTGGACAACGTTAAACTCTGCAACGAGTGGAATATAGATGCCGAGACATATGATATGGAAAAGTGCATGGATATGGATACAATGCACCAAGCTAAATTAGAATATGTGGACCTGTCCAACATACACTCTCCGAAGTGCCTAAACTCCACATCGAGCATCAAACCCAAGAAATGTAGGACAATAATGGACATTGATCCGTGCGTAAAAAACTACATACATGCTTATCTTAACAAGAGAAAGGTTCAAGAAGCGATACATGCCATTGCCAACACCACGAAATTACCGTACCCGTGGACTGATTGCAATGATGAAATGAATACCAACTGGAACGAAACTGAAAAAGAGGCCTCAATGATTCCTGTTCTTCACGAGCTGATAGGTAAGAGTCTCCGAATGATGTTTTACAGTGGAGACTTGGACGCGGTGGTGCCTTTTACAGCTACACTGGCCACACTCAAGGATATGAATCTAACGGTTGTAAATGATTGGCGTTCGTGGTTCACCGAAGGGCAGGTGGGAGGGTACACATTAGATTACAAAGGGAACTTGTCCTATGCAATTGTGAGAGGAGCAGGTCATGGTGTGACTAGGGACCACCCTATACGTGCACTTACACTCTTTACCAGCTTTATCCATAATACTCCTCTCCCCAAAACACCCTGATTTGTAATTACATCGTGATTTGTAACGTAACCTGTCACCCCTGTAATAAACTTAATTTGGTATAGATAAAAAATCTCTAATTGTTAAAATTAACATATGGCAAAAGTTTTAATTTTAACAATTAGTCGATATAAACTATTTGATAACATAGGGCAAAATCTCTAATTGTTAAAATTAACATATATTACTAACTTTTAAAAACCAAGGTTTTAATAATTTCAAACTCATCTTATATCGGATAATAGTTCTGTAAGAGGATAGACACACCTCGCTTCCATGGCAAAATTTATAGTTTGATAAAAAGTACCTGTTTTAACGGCTTTAACTCAAACTTTTTTTATATTTTAAAATTTTTAAGAGTAAAATTATTAATATTACTTAAATATTTTATAGACTTTAAATATATTCTAATATTTTAAACTTTCGACGGAGTTCAAATATTTATAATAATTTAAATATTCTATAAAAATTTAAATATTTATAATATCTTAAACTTTTTTTAAAAACGTAAATATATTATAATATGTTTACTTTTCAAAAGTTTAAATATACTCAAATATAGAACCAAATTAAACTGTTAAATTTGGATACCTGATAAATCAAGATTCCTGCTCATTTGTACTCAAAACATTTTAGTCATATATTTATAGTGATTATGAACCATATTCCAAAATATTTAGTCGATGTGGGATATACATTACACATTTTCTGTAAATTAGTTTACAACTTTACATATATATAATTTCTGCGTTTTTAATTCTTTCCATCTATACTACTCATAATTAAGTACTATAATTTCGTTAAGGAAATATTAAAAAATCTAAACTAAATGATAATTTGTTTTTATTTAATTGTATTAAGTTGATATGTTGTTTCCGTAAATATCTCACAATATAAAAGCAAATCAAATAAGTTTACATATATGTACAATTTCGTATTAATCTATTGATTATTTTGGAAGCAAAAAAATATAAAATCGATAAGTATTAAAGATTTCTCATTATTATTAATATTCGTAATAATTATAGGGATTAAGTATGGTAGTAGTTAATATTTGATATTACTGAAGCCATTAAATACTCGGATACCAGTTTCCTTATTTATAGGGATTATACCTCTGTTTAGCGTGGGGAATAATTATTCTTGAACCAAACAACATACATGATCCGAATATTATAAACCTGGAGTACAAACATATCCGCAGATTTTTTTCTTCTATTACCGGGTTAAAGAGGATCCGCGTCCTGACCCGGTGGTAATTAAGTAGGCGAGCAAGGGGTATTTTCGTCATTTAGTGAAAGCAAAACTATAGGGCAATTTAATTAAATTAAGTGATTCTCTAATCATTTTTAATGAAAAACGTACCAAAACAAAGTCATGGTCCAATTTAAATCTAGTGAGTACTTCAACTTTAATAGTATAAATATATAAACTCTTATAATATTTTATAAACACAAACCGACATATATACTCATTTAATTGTAAATATATAAACTCTTATAATTCTTTATAAATCCAAACCGACACATAATCTCGTTTAATTGTAATCTTAAATCTTTATTTATAAACTAAACCAACATATAATCTCGTTTAGTTGTAAGATTTAAACCCTAAATTCTTATTTATAAATCCAAACCGACATAAAAATAATAAATACATTGGTTCGGTTCAGTTCTGTTTTTTTTTATAAATGTGATACAAATTCCTGAATTATTTTAGTTAATACTTTTTACCTTTTTAGTACATTTAAATTAAGTTTTTATTAATTCAGTTTGGTAAACACAAAATTTTGATTTGTTTTTGAATTGAGTTCCAGTAATTTTAAGTACGAAAAATTTCTTATTGTTTGGGTCATAGTAGTAAAATTCGGTTCAGACTAGAATTGAGATTGGTTTAATTTCGGTTATTTTCGGTTAAGGTAGTAACATAAAAAAATAACAAGCCCAGAAAACGCGATAAAGAAATTTAAAAAAAAAAAAAATGTCGACGTAACAGAGACCGGCGGCGAATCGTCGGCGAGAAAGATGAGACGTACTAGAGTATCACCAACGTCGATCGAATCTCTAGACGTCGACATACTATGCATCATATTCTCTTTCCTTGATTTGTTTGACCTCGTTCACTGTACCGTCGTCTGCAATTCCTGGTACTCCAATCCAATCCAATACCAATACCTAGCTTCATGGTTTGTGTATTTGAATAATCTTCTGCAATTGAGTATTGACCCTTTTTCGAATTGTTTCTCTTGAGGAATGCTGTAATCAAGAGGCTGAAGCTGCTGCAAGCTTCATGCCGGAAGATGCACCATCTCGGTTCTTCTGACTTCCCCAGCAGCAGTTCCACTTCAGTAGCTGAGATAGACGTTGAGGATTTCGCCATGAAACATCACAAGCTTGCTTTACTAAGGGGTCGAATCCAAATTGAGCGATGGGAAGCTCATTCACACCGGTTAGCCTGAGGCTATTTTTTTCCCTTTTTGTTTTTATTGTTTGGACTCTGCCATGTATGTTTCTAATGGTTTCTCTATGTACAGGGTGTCTCAGTGTCGAATGAAGAAGGGTTTGCTTCTTACTGGTGTGGGTGATAAGGTTTAGGATTAGTTTGGTATTGTATTGTCTTCTCTGTGTTTTCTCATTGGCGTTGGCTTAAGGGTAATCTGACTACTTTATCAGGTTATGCGCCTCTGGTCATTATAAAGCTACAAATGCTTGGAAGAATACCCCCTTCCTGATGTTTCATCATTGATCGACTTCGATTTTGATGAGAGTAAGGTAAAACCTCTTAAGTTACATGGATGTTTCAAGAAACTGGAAATAAGCTAAAAAATGGATTTTGATGATCAATAATGATACATAAACTTTTGCCGAGTCACGCATTTGAATATTTTTGAAACCACCATTATAGTATAGCAGTATAATCTCTGTTTTCATGTTACCGTTTGTCTCCCTAGATCTCTAGTTACACACTTGTAACTGGATGTAGTTTCAGTACTCTATTTTTCATTATGGCGAAATCTTGTTATTGTCTATTAAAGTGAGAAAACCTAACCATCTGGAGCAAGGGAATTATTCCTAACTTTGAATATTTTTTTCTTTCTTTTGTTTGGAGATTGTTGGCTTGGTTGGTACCCGCATTAGCATATGGAGAAGAAACGGGCAAAGAAGCATTTTTCCATCACGTGAAGGCACGTTTCCTAAAGGTCTTTGTATGCGGTATGTCAAAAGATACGCCTGAAATATCGAGTTCTTTAGAACCTTCCCCGTTTCTTGAAATATAAGATTATTTTGCTATAGAAGGACCAACTGATATTCCATGTTACCTGATAATAATAACTAGTGTGATACTTCGACTTAGCTACTAGACACTGTAAGGCTGGCTTCCTTACCCACACTGATACAGGTTTTTGATTCTTTTATCAACCAGTTACATTGATCCAGAAGCTGTAGTTGGATGTGAGGATGGAACAGCACGTGTATTTGATATGTATAGTAAGACTTGTTCGCAGATCATTAGGTAAGCTACATATTCTGTCTCTATTATGTTGTACAACTACTGAGAGTGATTTTTGGATTTACAATTTCACATGAGAACTTAATTCACAGCTTTCGTTCCAAATTGGCTAATGTTGTCAACTATCTAATTGCAGGACTCACGGTGGGCCAATAACGTGCTTGTCTTTGAGCGAGAACCAAAAATTTCTTAGTGGGTCTTCACTCGGGAGAGTAACAGTATCTGACCCTATGATGGATCAACCAGTGGCTACCCTTAAATCCACGATAACTGCAGGAGGTAAACTCAAACATCACTTCAGATTTGCATCACCAGTGAAATTTCCTAAAACAACCTCCCTTCTCCACAGGTATACAGACCATCAGTTTTAACCAAGGGACTAATCTCGCCTTCACTGGAACAACTGGTGGATATGTTTCTTGCTGGGACCTCAGGTATGTCAAAATAGACGTTTTGAGTTTGTTGCAAAGGTGCAAGTTTAGATGTGCCTATAACCCAAAATCATTATCACAGGAAAATGGGAAGGTTGTGGGAAAAACGAGTGAGCCCTAATGTGGTGTACACGATACAACAGCTGCAAAATGATGCATCGATTATGGTTGCTGGTGGAATAGACGGTGTGCTGCGAGTGATAGATCAGAATAGTGGAAGAGTTCTATCCAGATTTATAATGGACGATAAGGGACTCTCAACAACATTGAGAAGAAGTAACAACGACCAAGCGGCGATTGAGAAAAGGTGGAGAGGAAAAAGAGTTTGTCAGGATATGGAAATCGATAAAATCGAAAGGAAACTTCGGCCTCAAATCAGTTGCTTAGCAGTTGGGATGAAGAAGATAGTAACAGCTCACAATGGCAAATTCATAAGTGTATGGAAATTCAATATCTAGGTGAAAATCATAAAACATTGCTTTGTTTGTATGATGAAACAAAACTGTTGGTAACATATAGCATTTTAGGATTACAAAAATTTGAAACACTTGAAACAAAAGAAAAACAAGAAAAGCGATTTGTGTTTTGGTTTGTCTATTTGGCGGATTTCTTGGAAGGCTCAGCTTGAGATTCAGCTTTGAGGATATTAAGTTGACCACCTTCTTTGCAAGCTGCATTAGCTGCTTTCACTTCATTGCAATGGTTTATGAATTTGGTAAGCTCCTGCTCCCATTTATTCAACACAAAACACAATCAATCAATCAATAAGCTCATAATTTTCACTTACAAATCGATTCAGATTGAAGAATAGAAGAGATTACCCGATCAGTGTCCATCTCTTTTGTCATTTTTGATGGTTTCACATTTCTCTTCCCTGGAGGAAGACGAAGAAGATGATAAGTTTACAAAGGGATTCATTTGTAAGCAAAAAAAAGAAAGTAAAGATACCTTTGCGAGTTTGAATGGATTTGCCATGGCGATTAGGAGCAATAGCTTTCCTCTTCTGTTGGCCCTTGAACTGATTGCTCTTCTGCGTCATCTTTGATCGTCGTTCGTTCGTTTCTACTTTCTAGGGTTTTCTCTTCTTCTGCTGTCGACGAAGGGTTTTTGTTGTTAATAGAAGAAGACGACTCAATACTCAATAGACATATAATGGGCTTTTAAGGCCTATATTTAAATGGGCTTATTCTTGGGCCCGTTTTGTAGCCTTCTAAATTCAACACTGCAAATTTTTTTTTGGGAGGCTAGAAGATTTTGTTCGAGGAAGACACGGAGACATAGAAAGCGGTAAAATCATCCTCCTCTCTTCTTCTTCTTCCTTGTAGAAACCCTTCTCTCATTTTTGGAAGGTTATTTCACAATCCTTTGTTGTGGATTCTCGCTTCTTTCGATTTTGGTTCTTTGATTTTGTTGATTGTGAATGTGTGTTTCTGCTCAGGTTTCATGACAGTGTTTTCAGTGACGTCATGACGCTGCATCTGTATCATCACTCCCGTTTGCTATTCAGAAATCTCTGTTTACCTCGGAGAGTTGCGATTTTGTGTAATCGGAACTGTTCTCTCATCTCTCCTTCCCTTCCACGCTCTGCGAAGGTGATTCTTATATCTCTTCGTTCAAGTCTCTTTTAAGAGTTTTATTTTTAGCTGTGTTTTGCTCTTGTTATGTGTTTGTGAGTTTGTCTACAGTTGAATTATTGAGCTGATTAGTGTAAGATTTGGTGGCTAGTGTGTTATCGTTTCGTAATACTCATATTTTTCTGAATCAAATCGATTTCTGTTAACTCGAAATTGATCTTCAAGGCTTTGCTAATGTTAATAATACCCACATATGTGGTAACCAGTACTATTGCAGTTCAGCCTGTAATTTGGAGGCAGCTGTTTCTGAATTCTCCAATGAGGCAGCTAGTGTCAGTAGTATATTGGCTTCGTCTACAACTGAAGATGTTGCGCCACAGTTGATAAAAAATTCCTTTAAGTCAGAAGAAAGAGCAGCAACTTCTGCTTCTTCTTCAAATGGCAGAGTGATGCTTATTGATGGGACATCTATTATTTACAGGGCTTATTATAAGCTTTTAGGTATTGATGCTACTCATTTTTACATATAATGTTAAGTTTTTTTCCCTCGAGTGAGTCTCACACTTACTGACATTTTGATTGGGCAATGTGCAGCAAGGTTGAATCATGGTCATCTGGCTCATGCTGATGGAAACGCCGACTGGGTTTTAACAATTTTTTCATCTCTTTCTCTTGTAAGTGAAATGTTTCATGTTCTCCAGATGTTCTTTTATATTGCACTTAAAGTCTGATGATTGAGAAAAGCTTCTTGTAGCATTTACGATGGCTGGTAAAGAAATCATGGTTGCATATTGTGTTTCTTAAGCTAAAGTTTCTCTCTTGTTTCCTGTCATAATCTTAGGATTCTTACCTTATTTTCTTTCATTCTGTTCTCATTTGCAGCTAATTGATGTTTTGAAATTTCTCCCATCCCATGTGGCGGTATATTCTATTTTCCTTTGATTATCTCATTTCTTCATACCTGTGATAGTCGAATGAAGCTCTTGTAGTTTTCTTAATGTTGGATTGCCCTGCTGACTTAATTAACTGTGTCCATGCAGGTGGTGTTCGACCATGATGGTGAGTTCTAATGTAAGCAGACAATGAGTCTGCCATAATGTTTTCTAATTCATTGACTTCTATCTATTTTCTGTAGTGGGGTAGGAAGTGTTCAGGCTTTTGGGGACTTTTAGTGTCTATAGTTAACCACTTTGAGTGTGCCTGTCAGATGCTTTAACCAAATTCATTGATTGACCCTTAATCTAGTTCTGATTCAATAGTTATGGCCTCTGTACTTCCTGATTTTAATTACTCAAGTATGTGAATGATTTCCCCTTATCAATTGATGCTGATTGCTCCGCTTGTTGAATGTTGATTTTCATTATCCTCGTACAGATGAATAGATAAATAATAGTCTTCAGCTTGTTGAATGTTGTGGCCCAAAAACTACTTTGGTATGTTGAGTGCTGATGTTTTTAACTTCATTTGTTTCTTAGTGAATGGATAAAAGTTCTAGATTTCAACTTCTGGCGACTACTGACAACTTGTATTCAATAGACTAGCAGGTGGAGGTCTAGATAATGATATGACCAAAAATTGATTACTTGATGTTGATAATCATTGCTGTATTATTTATGGGATCTTCTACTAAGTTATTTAGAAAGCCTTCTAGTAATGCATAATAGTGGTAATCTGACAAATATCATTTAGTTAGCTGGGTTATGTCATATGTGAGGCAAGAAGATTAAATGCTTTGTGGATCTGTACGTCTATAGCTTACTCGTTTTTAACAAAATAGAGTCTTTTTTCAGGAGTTCCTTATGGCACTACTTCTAATTCATCTACAGGTTATCGTTCTGCAAAAGGTAAGCTCCATGTCCTTAGTCAAACTATAGTTATCAGTTGACAGTATACGAAGTGGTTATTTTTGCATGAGAGTTAGTTAGTATGCTGACTCATGGTGATGAATGTAATTATCAATTGCTGAGGATCTCAAATCGCTATACAAGCCTTCAGTATATGGCTTCTATAAACATATACTTGTAATTTGAACTGATTTTCTGCTGTGTGCCTAGCATAAGTTATTCCAAATATTTTGGCGTACTTGTCAATGGTGACATCTGAAGTGATATGCCAGCTTTGTCTACCTTTGAGTGTTTTGCTTGCAGCTTTTGGGCAGTCATAAACTTAGGTGTAGAGAATAGAGGGTCAGTCATATGCGCTTCTGTTGCGATCTTTGGCTATATATAAATTAGGTTATCTCCAATGATGAGGGTCCAGTATGCTGCCGTCTTTTGTTGTTACTGTTCTGTACATACTGACATAGATATGCATATCCAATACTCTTTTTCTTTGTACGTGATGGTAACACCTGACTTCTCATAATTATGAATTTTAGGCCCTTTTGCTCTTTAATCTCGATATGATTCTCCCTATCCGTTAGTGCAGAGTGTGAAGGGTATTTTTTATGTAATCTCATCAGTATCCTGTCTTTGTTCTGTGTTAAATATTTTTACAGGCATGAACTTCCGTCATACTCTCTACCCTGCCTATAAAAGTAATCGTCCTCCCACACCTGATACCATAGTACAAGGACTTCAGTATCTCAAAGCCTCCATCAAGGCAATGTCTATAAAGGTTATAGAGGTAAATCATACTCATGATTGCCATATTTCCTTTTATTGTGATGATTTCTCTCTAATGGGCAGAAATTCCATGAAGACAGGTGCCAGGTGTAGAAGCTGATGATGTTATTGGAACATTGGCTATGCGAAGCATTAGTGCCGGTTTCAAAGTACTTGTTTCAGCTATTCGAGAAGTGTTTACTGCTTACTTAATGCTCAGGGCCTGTTCAATTTGTCCTTTTCCTAGAAGTGGACTGATCATATTTTTGTACCCCCTTACAGGTCCGAGTTGTCTCTCCGGACAAAGACTTCTTCCAGATTCTTTCTCCCTCGTTGCGTCTTCTTCGACTAACCCCACGCGGATCAGAGTATGAAATTTTATGTTAGATGAATCATTGCCTCGTTGTAGAATTTTGCGTATTATGAAACCAGACACTTAAGAGGTTTTTCTTGTGTATCAAGATATATTTTGCTGAGACATTTCCTAAAGATATTCTATGGTTGCTCTGTGCATCTTGTAATTTTTTTTTCCACTCAATTGTGTCAATGCTACTGCTTCTTGCTGCAGGATGGCTTCTTTTGGAATGGAAGATTTTGCTAAAAAGTTTGGCAATTTGGAACCAGCACAGTTTGTCGATATCATCGCCCTTGCTGGAGACAAGTCTGATAATATTCCAGGTTAAGCCCACCTCTTCTACCCCTCACAAAATTGTTATTTTTTTTGGGAAATTCCCTTTCATAGCTGCATTGTGTATTTGGCTAAATACAAACGTTTAGCAAAAGTGCACACAGAAAAAGGCTAAAGTGATGTAATGATGTTTGTGTTATGCAGGAGTTGATGGCATTGGGAATGTGCACGCAGTGGAGCTGATATCTAGATTTGGTACCCACTGAGTCATTCGATATGCTTTGATTTCATTGATTTGCGCCCCATGTTTCCTATTAATCACTATTATTGCATTATCAGGCACAGTAGAGAATCTGTTGCAGTCGATTGATGAGATCAAGGAAGGAAAAATAAAGGAGGTGAGTGAAGTTATGCTGCATAGGCAAGCTAGTACTTCTGTGATATGCAAGCCCTAATTCTGAACTCTTCCTTGTCTTTGCAACAGTCCCTAATAGCTAACGCGGAGCAAGCCATGCTAAGCAAGAAATTGGTAGGTTGTTTTGTTTTTTTTTTCTTCTACTTTCGTTCATTTCAGCTATTGTGTTTCACTGGGTAGGGATGTTGAATTTGTTAATGGCAGGCACTGTTACGATCCGACCTCCCGGATTACATGGTACCGTTTGACACGAGTGATCTTACATTTAAGAAACCAGAGGTTTGTATAACGATTGAATTGATTACATCTCTACAATATACTAGTTGAGACAAGTAACGGAGGTTTATCTGTGATGTTGTATAGGATAATGGGGAGAAATTGAGGAGCCTGCTAATCGCGATTGCGGATTACGCAGAAGGATTTTCAGCTGATCCAGTCATCAGAAGAGCTTTCAAGTTGTGGGAAAATCTGGAAGCAATGTCATGATGATATTTTTAAGCATCGTTTTCTTGCTCATTTCTTTTTGTACTGGGGTACATAAAGTAAGTTCAAGTTTAGAGGGTTGTCCCACACTCAATCCTTTTGTAAAGCATACTTTAATTGAAACTAATGATGAAGTTGATGCTAATTCGGAAGCTTTATCGATTGTTAAAATATAACCCAATAGTGACCAACTTCCATTACATTAAAGATAAAGACACTTGGGACATGATAACTTCAAGGCCTCCTCTCAACCCATCTTAAAAGCTGTCTGAAGCTCTCTGTTCACTTTGCTAAAACAAAGCCTCTACGTGCATATCGTACATATGATTTAAACTATAACTTTGGTTCATTTTCAATTTTGGCTGCATTACTGCAACTAACAATAAATTCATAATCCATGGAGTTAAAAACACTTGTGATAACAAAGATTTGTTGTTTTTTTCATTCACACATTTTCGAAACAAAAGAGAGACAAGTGACCTTTGCCAAATTATCTCTCTCTCCCGTGGAAAGGGAGCTGAAAATACAAAAGAAAGCCGATTTGGCTAATCTTAATGATCATGTTGCTCTCACTTTGCCTTTGGGGCTATTTACATTTTAAAATCTACCTTCCCTAATGACACACAGCTTTAAAAAAAAAAAAACACAGCAATTTTCACACCCTTTTGAAATCTACAGGGTCACTGAAACAACACACACACACACTCTCTCAAGAGTAATCCATCTTTATTTGCCACTCTTCTTCGAGGGCCAACACAAACTGCTTCTCCTAAAAACCTTCCTGATGTTACCTTTAAACACAACAAGAACACATAGATAAGAGACTTGACCAACAACAAACTCATATATACACATTATGGTCATTTCCCAATTCAGATTTTTTTTACCTAATTTACTTTCACCAATTCAATCCCTAAAGATCACAGCATCAGCTATCTCCATAAGCGGTTGCAGCGACTCGGAGGAGAATTTTCTGGCGAAGAAATAGTCTAAACTCGAATTAGATCTCCGCAACGAGTGAATCAGCTGCGGCGAGACCTCGGAAGCACCGTAGGTGTGAGGATGACCACCAACACTACCCGTCCAATTAACACGGGTGAGTGTGAAGTGACTACATCCTTTAGGATCCTGGAGAGACAACAGAGTAGGGAAATAGTGTTCTTCAGGGTAACAAGACTCAACATCGAGGCATGGTAATTTGAATTTCCTCCATAGCTTCCTCTCTCTGATCACCATCAGAGCGTGACGTTTCGCCAAAACGAAGAACTGAGACCCAACGCGGAAGTCTTGGTACCTGATCTCCGGAAGCATCGCGTCTTCGCCTCTTGCGATGTATCGTTTCTCAAGGAAAGGCTCATCGGAGAGGATCTCGATGAAGCTTTGGTCGGAGTTGGCGGCGGCGGCGGCGGAGGGGAAGAGGTGGTTGTGGATGTAAGAGAAAGAATGGAGAGGGATACAGTGTTGAGAGATCAAAGCGAAATAGAGATTGTTCGGATCGTCGAGGATCGCGTTGGCTAGTAACCGTCGTTCGGCGGAGATCAGCGTCGGGGAAGCTCGCGCGGTTCTTTTCGCCGGGATGAGTTTAGCGTTGATTGATGAATCGAGAAGCGGAGAGATCGATGAGGAGGATGTTGTTGGATCAGCGTGGATGTAAACGTTGTAGAGATCGCGGTGACCTTGGAAGAAGCTTTCCCAGAGAGGTAAGAAGGTTAGATCGGAGTTTGTTAAAAAGAGAAACGCGATCTTAGAGGGAGGAGGAGGAGAAGAAGAGAGGGAGATGAGACGACGGTAGTTGTTGTTGGAAGAGACGGAGGCGCGGTGGAAGAGAGAGAGGTCGTCGAGGTCATCGGCGGTGGAAATGAGGTTATGGTTAGAGGAAGAGAGAAGGAAGATGAAGAAGAAGAGAGAAATTGAGAGGAAGAGAGATAGAGAATACACGAGTGTTGATGAAGAGAACATCTCTCTCTCTCTTTCTCTGATAGAAAAAAACAAACACAAAGGATTTGAAAAAAATTTATCCGAGGAAGAAGATGAAGATGAAGAAGAAGATTGAATGAATGAATCAGAAAAAAAAAATCTGATGTGACAATAAAAAAGAGAAATATGACGTCAGCGAATGGGGACACGTGAAATTATTTATTTTTATTATTTTTGAAAATAATAGTATATAAAATATGGTTTTTTTGGGGGAAATCGTCTCGTCGACACAGTTGCTCTATCGCTATTTGTTTGTTGCGTTGATTCGGTTTTCTCAGCAACCAATTTCTTTAAAGTTTATCTGATTTAATTTAAGTTAATAATAGGATTTGAGACTTGAGACTTGAGACTTGAGAGAGAGGACAGAGACATATTCTTGGGGGACCTTTTTTTTTTGTTTCTTTGAAATATTTTATTCTATGCTTATCCACTGAGTCATCAATCATCATTACATAATCTGGTGTGTGTGTGTCAGTCAGTGCGTGTGAATAGAGAAAGTGGGTTGGGATACTTGGATATGATAAAACCATTGAACCGGTTCGGATTCACAATTTCGGTTTACGAAAATTCACCTCAAAATCGGAAAACAAACAAAAACCGGACTGCCTTGGCTTACACGTGACTGTGTGTGTGTGTGTGTGTGTGTGTGAGTTAGAGTAGATCTATCCACCCATTTTGTTTAATCATTTGGTGTCGTCATGCAATCAAGATTCAGATATTTTTTTTCTTCTTTTCCTGCTACTGATTGCTTTTGATTATTCTATTCATCTTTCTTCTCCATGGCGGCTATCTTCACGACAATCTACCACCCACTCTGGAATTACAACAACAACAACAACCACCGGACAAAGAGACAAGCACCAAGCACAAGCAGACACGGCGTTAGATCTATGACAGTGATTTCTTGTCGGAAGCAGAAATTACCGGATGAGGAGGACGAAGGAGGAGTGATACAGAGGACAGTTAGAAGGATGATTTCAGAGGTTGAGAAGTTTGGCAAGGATTTGAAGACAACAGAGAAGAAGAAGAAAGGAGATGTGAAGGATCTGATGCTTATGAGTCTCTCTTTTGCTGTTTATGTTTATATCTCTCAGCTTTTGGTTTGTGCTTACTTCTCTTGGCAACATCTCAGCTTCCCTAATCCCTCTTGGTAGTAGTAGTTTACCCCAGTTCTTGATTGGGTTTTGTAAATCTTGCACAAATCATTAATAAGATATAAAAAAAAGATTCCATTGCAACATCCAGAAGAACTGAGAGTTGCGATCTTTCACTTTGGTCTTTTTATAGTTAAATTGTTAAGAATTGAGAGAGTTGTGTGATCTCTCACTACATTTCTCAATCAGAATGCTTTAACTCGGTGACGTTGAAATATCCGGCAGCTTTCTCTTACATAGCTTTCTCTTGCTCTGCTCATAGCTCCCTTCTGATCGGCTTGTCATCCGGAGCATACTTTTGTGTCTTTCCGCCTAATTGTTTTATACAATAACTGCAATCTCACCAAACTTACACCACATTTGAACCCGCTTCTACGTTAAATAACCACCCTCTTATATAGCACGCAAAGTCCAATTTCATATCAAGGATTACAACTAACCAATTTTCTGAATCCTATTTCATATCAAGGATTCAGTGACAGTAGCAATCAGTGATCTGATCAGCAGACGGCTAAAAGGTTACTTACTGAGGCATTTTCAAGTACTTGGATGGTTTGGAACCGTGACCGCCCTTTATATTCTGCTTACTGACCTCACCTTCATTATCACCTTTAGTTATAAACACTACCGTTTTGAGAAGGCTCACCATCCAAAATATAACTTACCATCCTTGACTGACCCCGTCCCAGCTTTATCACACAAAGTGTTGCTAATATGAAGACTTTGTCGTCGTTATGGACTTGAAGGAGAGGAGAATGAACTTAAGCAGAGAACTTTTGTTTTCCATTTTTGGATGAAATATAAATTATACCTGGTAAAACACTCTGCACAACAAGTATAAAGTCTTGTAACGAAAAAAACAACTAAAAATGTTCCAAGTCTTGAAGAGAAAAATGTGGAACCTCACCCACAAATTCTTAACGTTATAGTCAACTCCGAAACTTTTGAAAGATAACAACAGTCAAAAAATAGATTACAGGCTAAAATTGAGAATAGTATGTACCGTTAGAATATTGAAAGTAAATATTAAACTGGTGTAATATACATTTTTGTCTGAACTAGTCATGTTAGTTTCATCGGCTAGGATAATTGAAAATGATGAATGGGGGAGAGATTGAGAAGGAACGTGAATAAAGGGATCCACAAGTGTCTCCACCAATTTCTGAGTAAAAACAAATCACATCCTTTCATTCTCAAACCCCTAAACCAAATCGTCAACTCAAAGAAAAAGAAAAAAAAAACAAACACACAAATCTAAAAGCTTTCTTTCTCTGCAAGACACAATAAGCCCTATACGAACAAACAAGGCACCTACAGAGGGAGAGAGAAATGAATACAACTACAACAAAAAACGTTTGCGGAGACAAATGGTACCTTAATCTAGACAAGCCTGAAGAGGCATTGAAGTTTCTTGGATTCATTGCCATTTTCGTCATCCGAACTCTCCTCCATCATCTCATGAAGCCTCTTGGCCAACCTTACCTAACCACCGACTTTGCTGTATGTCAATCTCTTCTTGTTCTTCGTCTTTATATCTCTTTTGATCTTTCTATATTAACTCAATTTTTGTATGCATCAGATAGGGCTGATTCTAGGTAATCTTCCCAAGTTTCGAGAGGCATTCTCGGGGCCTTACTCTGTAACCCTCAACAACATAATCGAATTCGGAATGATCTGCCATATGTTTGTGATGGGTCTAGAGATGAATCCAAGCGTCCTTCTCAGACCACCAACCAAAGACGCATTCATAGCATACACAAGCATGATCACGACCTTTGTTCTCGCCTTTGTCACAACTCCTTTCCTCCACTACACCAAAACTGGTCCTTACGTTTTCTCCCTCGCCCTCTCCCTCATGGCATCAAGCACTGGTTCCCCAATCTTAACCCGCGTCATCGCCAATCTCAAAATCAGAAAATCCGATCTTGGGAAACTCGCATCAGCCGCAGGTGTCCATACGGACATGATCTCTACCTTGTTTTACTGCTTCGGATTCATTTTCTTCCCTACGGACAAACCTCTCGCTAGACCTCTCCAAAGATTCTTCAGAGCCCTCCTCATGTTTTGCCTCTTCCTCGCTCAGGTCACTTTCACCTCAATCGTATCCCCAATATTTCTAAATTGGGTCAACAACGAGAACCCCGAAGGCAAACCACTCAAGGGATCTCACCTTGTTATGTCTCTCGCTTTTGTCGTCTTGATCTGTAGTTTCCCACTTTGGCCAGCTGAGTCAGTGTACAACCCAATTCTCAGCGCATTCACGGCTGGTCTCTTCCTTCCAAACCAAGGAAGAATGTCGAAATGGATCATCAACAAAATCAATTACTTGCTCAGCACGGTCTTCTACCCTATCTTCTTCTTCNACATTTTCTTCCCTACGGACAAACCTCTCCCTAGACCTCTCCAAAGATTCTTCAGAGCCCTCCTCATGTTTTGTCTCTTCCTCGCTCAGGTCACTTTCACCTCCATCGTATCCCCAATATTTCTAAATTGGGTCAACAACGAGAACCCCGAAGGCAAACCACTCAAGGGATCTCACCTTGTTATGTCTCTCGCTTTTGTCGTCTTGATCTGTAGTTTCCCACTTTGGCCAGCTGAGTCAGTGTACAACCCAATTCTCAGCGCATTCACGGCTGGTCTCTTCCTTCCAAACCAAGGAAGAATGTCGAAATGGATCATCAACAAAATCAATTACTTGCTCAGCACGGTCTTCTACCCTATCTTCTTCTTCTGGGTTGGTTTCATAATCCACATGAGAAACTTTGACATCGGGGATAAAATGGCGTGGGCAAAGTTCTTTTCTCTTCTTGGTACTGTCATAATCGGAAAAGTCACCGGAACAGTCTTGTGTGGTTTACTACTTGGTTATCATGTCCCCGAAACCGCATCTTTAGGACTGCTTTTGACAGCTAAAGGCCATTTTCATGTCTACTTGGCAGCCTTGGCCATCAGGGTACCATCAAGCTTTCTCCTTTTAGTTTTTTTCTCTTTGTTTATCTTCAAAAGCAAGATCTTTACTCTAGTTATTTCCGTTTGATGCAAATGCAGACAAACAGGGTGAAAAACACGACCGGTGCAATGATCATTTTTGTCATTGTCCTCACAGTGATCTACTCCCCATTTGTGGTCATGGACATCATCAAACGTGCTAGAAAGCGGGTGCCTGTGCACATCATGGCGCTTCAATGGCTTGATCCAACAACTGAACTTCGGATCTTGATCGGTCTCCACGGTCCGCACAACATCGGTTCAACGCTCAACCTTATGGAGATCTGCCATGGGGGACGTGAGCCAGGGTCTATATTTTATGCGACTGACATGGTGGAGTTGACTGATGAGATTGCTGCCACGCTGAAAAAGGGCGGAGGAGGTGGTCAGAGTAATGATTCAGTGACGGTAACAGATAGGTCGGTGGCGGAAATGAGAGAGAGTATAACGGCAGCTGTGAATGGGTACGGGGAGCTCCGCAACGGACAAGGTGTGACAGTGCGGCGGATGCTTGCATTGTCCACTTTTATGACCATGGCTCAGGATGTTTGCGGTTTGGCTGATGAACTTATGGTTTCCATTATAATTCTACCGTTCCATAAACGACTGAATCCTGATGGCACTCTTGACTCTGGCAATGCTGGGTTCCGTCATGTGAACCGAAAGGTAATTGTTCCACCAAGTACTATTACAAGTCTTTTTTTCGTTTCTAGTCACTGGTATAATTAGGCTTTTGCGTTTGCAGATTCTGAAGAACGCACCATGTTCGGTGGGAATTCTTGTGGATAGGTCGTTCGGGCAAACAGAAGAGGCATGGAGACCAGGAGCGTCCATGGCCATTGCTATAATATTCATAGGTGGCAGAGACGACAGAGAGGCACTAGCTTTCGCGGCACAAGTGGCTCGACATCCTGTTGTGAAATTGAAGGTGATACGTTTCTTGGAAGACAAGAGCTCTCAGAACGCACAAAAACGCAGCAGCATCCTGAACAGAGCGAGCGTGGTAGAGCAAGAAGAGGAAATGAAGCTTGATGATGAATGTTTCGCTGAGTTCTATGAAAGATACATAGCTGGAGGTGGAAGAGTGTCTTACATGGAGAAGCATCTCACCAACTCCTCTGAGACTTTCACAGCACTTAAATCACTAGATGGAGAATATGGGCTGGTAATTGTCGGAAGAGGAGGGGGAAGAGCAAGCAGTGGGTTAACCACAGGCCTCAACGACTGGCAGCAATGTCCAGAGCTTGGTCCCATAGGTGACGTTCTTTCCGGATCAGATTTCTCACACAACACATCAATGTTAATTATCCAGCAGCAGCGTACTCGGGGTCAGCTAGATGGGCTTCATGATGATTTCAACATCCTGTGAATATCTGTACAATTGCACTAATTTTAGTAGCTTGGGAAGAGTAGTAGTATCTTAACCATCACAGCTCTTAAAGAGACTTTGTACAATAGTTCAAACATTAAGTGGTTTATGTAGATAGAATGGTAAAAAGAAGAGGTAATCTAAGCATTACTTCTTAGCAGCCTGAAGCGGTGTTTAAAACATAGACTTAAAACAAGTTACAGGGCGATTTGTTTCTGATTTACACAAAGCATAACAGGGGAAAATTTCACAAGCTCATTATAAGTCTTGTGGTTGGTGCTTAGCAAAGGACAATGCAAAACGTTTTCTTCCCGATGTTTCCGATGAAGACCTCCAAGTTCCTTAGTACTGATTTGAAAACTTGGCTACCTCTGCCTGAAACACACAAAAGGGTATATACCATAAGACCAGGTACATCAAACAACATCAATAGCATTTGATATTCGTCTAGCTAAATAAACCACATGATGAAATAAGTGAGTACAAACAATAAAATCTGATCAGAAGTGTGAAGAGAGAAACCAGGTACATCAAACAACACCAATAGCATTTGATATTCGTCTAGCTAATCAACCACATGATGAAATAAGCGAGTTTCTAACAATAATATCTGATTCAGAACTGTGAAGAGACAAACCAAAGTACCTCAAACTGGTTCTTCAGATAATCGAGCTCCTTGTCAAGATCATTGATGGCCTGGTTGTACGCTTGCATCGGAGAAGACTGGCTTGTTGTATGAATCTACACACAGAACCACTTTCACGCTTAAAACAACAACATCCAAGAGTCCTAAATCAACAAGTGTATCCCACTTCTTATACTACTCAAAATTTTCACACATCTCAAACAATCAGACACTGTTTCAAAGCAACATGCTTAACAGTAGTAATATGCAAAAGCTTGAGGAAATTGAGCTTACCCTCACAATAATCTTGTACTTAAGAGGATGAGGAAGCTGGTATCCAGCAAACAAGACATTCTCGTCGCGGTGAAGTTGCCTTAAACCAAAAAAAAATCAGAACAAACATTTAGGGATTTATCTCTTGAGAGAAAAAGAGCTGCAAAATCAAACCAAAAGAGACAAACACATACATGCGGACAATGTTACCAATAGTATGATCTTCTCTCTCAATCGTGAAGGAAGCAGCATTGATGATCTTCGTGTCCCTATCATAAGCAACCCTAGAACATACGAAACAAAAAAAAATCGAGGGTTTAGCACAGTAATTAAAAAACTGAGACTATCGATAAAGAGTAAACTCTTTTTCGAATTTCATTACTTCCTGGTTCCTTCAGGAACGACGAATCTCTCGTATCGGTCAGGAGCATTCATGGCTTAATCGGAGGTTTCAAGCTTCGTCGCTCTCTTTTCTCTCGTTCGCCGCAGAGACCTCTTTCACTTTTTCTCTCTGGGCAACGAAAATAAAACCCAACGACGTCGTTTTCGCCTTAAAAACTTAAAAGGAAACCAAAGTAGTTCCACGTGTGAGTTTCTTATTGGTGTAAAGCCTTTGGGTCGGATCGGGATGAACTCTTAAAAATATTACCATATAGGACCTTTAGGTATATGTTATTTACACAAATACGAGCGTGTGATATTTAATTGTGGGAGAAAAAAAACCTAACAACAAAATTCAGCGAAAAGAAAAAAAAAAAAAAAAAAAAAAAAAAGTCANAAAAATCGAACCCGAACGCGTAAAAAACTTGAAAACCGACTATGGCCTTTCACGTAGCTTGTCCAATTACATGGTACCCTCTTTAATTTTTTCTTTTTCTTTTGGCGCCTCGTCCTCGTTACTCTCTCTATTAGTCTTCGGCTTTGTTGTTTTTTTTTGTACTTATCGAATTGTTCAAATTGGTTTTATTTTTGGGGTTTTCTTCTTCTTCTTCTTTTCTTCGCAGCCGGAAAATTTGCTTCTGCGTGTTGGGTTTTTCTCGGAATCTTCATGGTAAACAAGTGAAAGATGTGTTTCTCAACGAGATCCATTCTCTTCAAGACTTCTTGCGAGACCCCTGGAATGAAGAGGTTTCCACGGACGGTGCTACCGTTCAGATCCATGTCCCTAAGCTCGCTGTGTTTGATACTGGTCCTCGCATTGCGGCTAGAGGGAATGATTCGGCGGTTGAGGTTGTTGCTGCTGCATCGTCGGATTTGGTGGTGCCAGCCAAGCGCACGGTTGTGTTGCAGAAGAAAGCAGCTGTGGTGGATTGTTGTGCTGCTAATAATGGTTCTGACGACTTAGAGGTGAGATGATTGCTGCTTTGTCAATTGAATTGATCGAGTGTGTGGTTAACTTGAGATAAATGATTTAGTTAGGCTAGACTTGGGGTAGTTGCATCATTTGTGTAGACATCTCTGTCTTTGTGAAATATCGTGTGTATTTCAGTAATGTTGATAGTCTGTTTTTGTTGTGTGTCTTATGTAGGTTACTGTGAAAGAACTTATTGGAGAAGATCATGATCATCATAGTGGAAGCATAACGTGCCACATGTGCTATTTGGTTGAAGTTGGGAAGAGTGAGAAAGCCAAGATGCTTTCTTGCAAATGTTGTGGCAAGAAGTATCATAGAAACTGCTTGAAGACTTGGGCTCAACATAGAGGTATTTTTTTCATTGGAATGTAATGTTTATGAGTTTTCTGCCAACTGCCTAGATTCTTATAGCTGTTTTTTTGCTTTCAGATTTGTTTAATTGGAGCTCTTGGGCTTGCCCCTCTTGCCGAATCTGTGAGGTTAGTTTGGACAATACTTTGTGCGCAATGACTATTCCTGCACTTCTATTTCCTTTTCAACGAGTGTTCCTGCTCTTTACATGTTGGGTTACGTATGACTTTTCCTCATCAAGTATCTGATATATCTCAAAGAATTTGATTTAGAACATTTTAATTAATTGGTTTGACTGCCTCTTGATTATTTACATTCTCTTGATCATGTTTCCTCTAGGGCTGCGGGACTTTAGGGGATCCAAAGAAGTTTAATTTCTGCAAAAGATGTGATGCTGCATATCATTGTGATTGCCAACAACCTCGGCACAAAGTAATATTTGTTGCTTCTATATATAAGGTTCCTGTTTTTTGCAAATTGAGTTATTTTCGTCTATGAATGTTTACAGAATGTTAGTTCTGGACCCTATTTGTGTCCTAAGCACACCAAATGTTACAGCTGTGGGTCTACAGTCCCCGGGAATGGCCAGAGCTTACGGTATTGAACTTTTTTTTGCTCTCTGATTCCTGCTATTATTTGATTCATGTAAAGTACACTTAATCTCTTATCATTCCTCTTAAACTCTGCAGGTGGTTTTTGGGGCATACTTGTTGTGATGCTTGTGGAAGGTTGTTTGTGAAGGGAAATTATTGTCCTGTATGTTTGAAGGTATATTATATCTTTCTCCTAGTTGATATTGAACCATGTGCTCTGTTTTCATGCATCATAATTGGTCATGTTTGGCCAGAGTTAATTGTTTGAGGTTTAATTATGTATTTTTGAGTTGTTATCCTATACTATTCAGACATCTGTATCGCAAAGGCAGTTAAATGAATCATGTTCTTACATTCTTTGGCTCGCTTTGAATCAAATTGAGAAATTTATTTTGATTTCATTACGTAGGTTTACAGGGACTCGGAAGCAACACCAATGGTGTGTTGTGACTTTTGCCAGCGCTGGGTTCATTGCCAGTGTGATGGAATCAGGTCAATATCTTTAATCTATTTCATAATGCAATATTACTTTTGTGTCATGTAAGCATGTCTTCCAAGTCTGTATCCAACTATTTCAAATAACACTAACTTTGCAAACAAATATCACAGCGAAGAGAAGTACATGCAGTTTCAAGTGGATGGAAATCTTCAATACAAATGTTCTACTTGCCGTGGGGAATGCTACCAGGTAGGTTTCATGGATCCTCTGTCTTTTTCAAGTGTTTGTTCTTATATCTGTCCGATGCTCTAGTGGATTGCTGTGAGTGACAATTTGGTGACCCCATCTTCTCTTTCTGATTTATGTTTATGATGCCAGGTCAAGGATCTTGATGATGCTATACAGGAAATATGGAAGCGAAAAGATATTGCTGATAAAGAGCTAATTGCTAGCCTGAAAGCTAGTGCTGGGGTAGTTGGGCAAACTGGTGGTGCCTCTCTTATCAATCAGCCTAGATCTGTGGAAA
>NC_025693.1:22302105-22313223 GCF_000633955.1 Camelina sativa
AAAGAGCTAATTGCTAGCCTGAAAGCTAGTGCTGGGGTAGTTGGGCAAACTGGTGGTGCCTCTCTTATCAATCAGCCTAGATCTGTGGAAAGAAAAGTTTCTGAGAAGGCTATGGTCAGTGGTGAAGAAGAGAAGCCATTGAGAGTTCTCAGGATAAAAACTAGCAAGCCTCAAGATTCAGATAGTGAGAAATTTGGAAAACACACTACAGAGCTGAATACTGTGAAGGCGAAAAAATTGGTGATAAGTATAGGTCCTCGAAAGACGGGGGTTACAAACTCTACGAGCTGCGATGTATCAAAGCTTTCCTCCAAATCCAATGGTATGTTTAGTGTAAAATTTTGCATGTTCTCGTAACTTTCTTTTCAGTTATTTCTTGTTTTTAATTGATACGGCATAAACATAGTAATAAAAAGAGCTTTGGTGATTTCAGGAAAGCAAGAGAAATTGCAAACAGAAGAAGTGTTGTCCCAAGAACAGCATCGCAGTTTGTTGGGAAAGAATAATGACGAAAAGAGAGGGTCTCGAGGTGAAGTAGTCACTTCAAAGGCTGAGGGCGGAATCATAGGGAGACACTCAGATAGCAGAGGAGATTTAAATAGTGGCTCGCATGATTCATTGCAGAAAGATTCAAGACGATTGTTGAAACTGAAAATAAAGAAACATAATCCGGAGAGCCAAGAAGGTGAAGCCCCTAGCATTGTCTATGAAAGAGGTAAATCTGGTAAAGGACATAGGTCTAAGAGGAAAAGAGCATCACCTCCAGCTGAAAAGTCAGGGTTCAATGAAGATGAAGATGCATCGCTGTCACGTGAAGACAGTTTGTTAGACGAAATGCTTGATGCTAGTTGGATTCTGAAGAAATTGGGGAAAGATGCGAAAGGGAAAAAGGTTCAAATACACGAGGCCTCGGATAATTCATGGTATATGTGATTTGTTTTTGTCTTTACCTTAAAACATGTTAAAATTATTCAGGGTTCCTAACAAATAAGGTAACAAACAAAGAAAACAGGGAGAAAGGAGTGGTGAGTGAAGTAGGAGGAGGAGGCACATCGAAGTTGATGGTGACGCTGGAGAATGGAAAAGTGAAGACGGTTGAGCTCGGGAAGCAAGGGGTTCGATTTGTTCATCAGAAACAAAAGAGGACAAGAACGTGAGGGCTATATTTGGAAACAACGTGAGCTTCTTCTTCTTCTTTTTTGCCTTCTATACCTTTAGAATCTGTATGTAACTTGATTAGCTTCTTTCTTTTTTTGCCTGGGAACCAAGTATAAAGAACTGTTGAGGGAAAATAAGTGTTTCAAAATTGTAATAGATTTGATTAAAAGTTAGAAGGATGAATTCAAAACATGTTCTTCTTGTTATTCAGACATGAATATCATCAATATATGTCTAAAAATATCTTATGTTGTTGTCTGTGTGTGAAACCTAATCCTTTTTAACCAATGATATGAAAAGTCAACTCATGGACATTGCAACGCGTTAACAACTGACGTGACGTCGTATGACCTCTACGGATAAGAATGTAAAACATTTTTATGGTACGACAAATAATAAATACTACCAGAACTAGGGATTAAAAGTGTCGGTTCTACAATAAAGCAGTAGATACTAGAAATGGCAGGAAGCTTATGATAAAAAGTTAAAATTGAATTGGGGAGTTGTGGAAAGAAGGATAACACGTGATTATCAAACCAAATCTTCTTTTTATCTCTTTTTTTTTTTCTTAGTAATCGAGTCATATTACGTTATTACAAGTTTTTTTGTTAGGTACCTGTAATAATAATATTACTAAACCCAAACAAAAGCAAAAGAATACTAAAATCAAGATCTGCGTTTTTCCCCTGAAACAAAAACAACCAAACAAAAAAAAAAGAAGAGAGAAAGAAAAGAAAAAAATGTTACAGCTGTTTTTCACGATAGCGTTCTCGGCGGCGCCGTTAACTCTCTACATACCGCCGGTAAGATGTTTAACGGTGTTCGTGGAGACGATGGAAGAGATGGGAATGGAAGGTAGGGTTTATAGCCGGAGACTCTTCCCTCGCGCTAGAATTGCTTGGTCTAGGCTCCTTGATTGCTTCTTCTCCACTTCTCGCCCTCTCGCTGTCGCTTCTTAAAAAAAATTTGTGTTCGTCTTCTCTTCCTTTCTCTGTAGATATTATATGTAATTTCCTTCTTGTGTTCTTCATCACATATATATTATGTTTTTGATTTTTAGGTGTTCTTTTTTTTTTTTGGTGGTGGTTGTTGATCTTAATAATGATTAGAGACAGATCTCCCTCTTTTTGTTCTCTAATCTCTGTTTTATTTTAGAATCAAATCGGTGTATGTGTAAAAGAAAAGTGAGAGATTGAATCAAACTTTTCAGGGATTACATATTATGTGGGAATCTGAGCAAAATTATCATCTCGTTTAGTAGTTACAGTTGAAATAAAGGAAATTAACAACAAAAGAATGAATCAAATATAGAACGAATGAATTTGGAAAAAAAGTTGTTTTTAGTTGGCTAAAGTGCAAGGCTTTAAGAACCAGAGAACGTCCAAGCCCCTTGCTACTGTTTCCTTGGCTTCTCCACTCTTTCTGTTCTTCTCTTCTTCTGCTTCATCCTCTTTTCTCTTCAACACTTCCTGTGTACACAAAGACAGAACTCAATTTGGTGTTGCAGAATTTGACTTAAAAGGGTTAGACTTTAAGCTTAGTATGTGTCTGTTTTTTTTAGCAAGGAAAGGAAAGGGTATGATAACATACCGTAGGTTTGGTCCTCAAGGGTTTCAAAGGAGCTGTGCGGTTCTCTGAGAAGCACTGAGGAGATGGTGGATTTGTTCTGATTTGCTGCAGGAATCGTTCGTGTCCTTTGTTCTTTACAGTCTCCAGTTTTAGAGGAATAGGGATGTTCTCTGCATCATCCATTCTCCTGAAAAAAAATCATCACAGAATCCAAAGTTTAGTACTTTATTTACTTACCTCACCTCATCAGTAGTATGTCTCAGACTTAAAACATATAAAATGAAAGTTAATTAAGAAGCAAAAACTTACTTGTTTCTTCTACCATCCTCTCCTTTGCTCTTTACAGTCTCCACATTAAGTGAGACAGGAATGTTCTCTGCATCATCCACTCTCCTGCAAATACCCAAAGTTTAGTAACTCAATTCTATGTTGGTTTTTGCATAAACACAATTATACTGCAAGCAACATGGTAAAACTTACTTCTTTCTTCTACGGTTCTCTTTAAAGGTGCTTCCTTTAACATCCGTGGACTCTTGGAGTTTATCTTTGCTTACTTCAAGCAATGGCTTTCTTTCTTTTTTCAATTCCAAGTCATGAGCAGAGTAAGGCTGGTTTATTACCCCACCACCCACTTGATGATGAATCTCCTTCACTTCAGACTTCCCAGTTTCTTCTCTCTCAGTTACCCTTGTGGCTAATCTCTTCAACTCATAGCAAAAATCTGAGATGTGCCCAAATATGTCTCTCCCTGAAAACAGATTCCTAGCTGACTGTGTGCTCTTTAGTCTCGGTGCTTCTTTATTCGGTTTCTTGACAGAAGTTGATTTAATTGCTGATCTCCAGGATTTGATTTGGTAGCTTGGAGGTGTGGCTAAGTTTGGGTTCTGATTTTCACTTTCTTGGTTTTTTGGAGTAGACGGTGATAAGCCATATCCCCTCCTTCTATACAAGTAAATGGGATATAAGAGTCAGTCAAAAACCATAGCAAAACATTGAGGTTGGAGATTTCAAGTAGAGAGTTAAAAAGAGCATCTCTCTCAATTGTACCTCTGATTCTGCTCATTCGTATCCCTCAGACTCGGATGCTTCAAAAACAGAAAGAAACACGAGGGTAAGTTTAGTAAAGTTTAAACCTTTGGGCAGCCGAAGAAACTATAACTTCAATTATGATTCATATCTTTGTGAGGAAACAAGAAAGTAAAAGAAGAAGGAGAAGCAAACCTTGGAAGAAGTGGGCGTTGAGAAAAAGTCTTCAGGTCTCTTGGGGTGATTACAGTCTTGAATTTGAGATAAAAGGCAGAATTAGTAAAGATATGCAGAAGAATAAACGAAGAATTGGGGAAAGAGAGAGTTTCTTGAATATTACCAGGTTTGCAGAACCAAGCATCGTCGTCAACAGTGTCTAAATGGCTTGGAGCCGAGAAATCGAACCACTTAGGAGCTCTTATGTGTTCGTAGAAAACGTCTTCAACAAAACGAGAATCGATTCGCTTCCAATCGATCTGAGCAGGCTCCATTAGAGAGAATACAGAGATTGAGAGAGACACAGAGAGAGAAGAGAAAGAGTTCTTGGATGGAGAGAAAAAGAAGGAGTAGAAGAATGTAACCGTTGGAGTGAACGTTACAGAGCCATATGTGCGCGCACGTGGCTCTCTCTTGTTACCGTTGCAGCTTTATTTATTCACATCACACCTCTCGTCCATTGGGGTTACTATTTCTTTATCATTTAATAGAAATCCCAAAAGCCACGCCACGTGGAAAAATACGAGACGTGGGAATTGTTGTGTTAATATTATGGGCTTCTGTGGGCTTTACCTTTACCCCGAACAGGCCATAACATCGGGTCGGATTTGCGAGTTATCCGCTCCAACAAACTTAAAATCGGGTCGGGTCTTCTAGCAAGCTTCTCGGGTAAGCCTCCCTCCACTGAAACTTGAAAATTTTTGAAGTACTAAAAATCTCAACGCGCGAAAATTCCGAAATTATAGAGGGAAAGAGACGGCAATTAATCTTAAAAACAATTTGGATACTCTCTAATTCCCAGATTAGTCTTCTGGGTTTTTTCACATCTCCGAATCAATCATCAAAAGCTTCTGGGTCGTTTCATTTCCAAATGTAAGTTTACACTTCTTCGTTTTCTCCAATGTTTATTAGATCCAATTGATTTGTAGAAGAACTGATTCGATCCGAGATCAGAGTTGTAAGGAAATTGAAATTTTTGTTGTGATGTTTTAGGTAGCGAAATGCCCTAATTTTCTGGGGCTTTGTTGATGATCCATTTTTTTGCAATTTCTGATTTACAGTTTTGAAGATGGGAGATGAGACAGTTGATGGTATAGAAGCCAAGTACATAACTGGTCTCAGTACCATAATGGTTGCTACAATCCAAGAAGCCAAAGATCGAATATCTCAGATCGAGTACATTTTTTGTAGCCAGTTGTTTCCGAATATACAATCTAGATCCAAAGCTTTGGAAAAAGTTTATTCAGAGGCTCGTCTTGGTGCTTGTGATGCGTGGAAAGAGAGAGAGAAATCTCTGTTATCTCAGGTTGAGGAGCTTAAGGTTGAGAATCAGCTGATTAAGTCTAAGAATCTGGATTTGATCAAGGATAAGGAGAAGCTAGCTGAACAACTTGATAAAACTGCTTCTACGCCTCTTAGATTGACGAGTTTACAAGACTATATTGATCATTTGAAAAAGAAGCTCATGAGTAGATCTAAGGAAGTTAATGATGCTAGAGATTTGTATTGTGGGTTAGTTCAGTTGTTACAGGTTAAAGGTTCGGATGAGCTTAGTGAAGATGGGATTAATATGATTCTTACTGAAGTGAGGAGCCTTAAGGTGAAGGCTGAGGATGTTTCGAAGAAGACATTGGTGACTGAGAATCTTCTGAAGAAAATGGAGTATCTGTCAGCAGAAGTAGCAGAGAGTGAAAGGAAGTTAAGCTGCGTTGAAGAAGAGAAACAAAGGTTGACAACTAGGTCACAGGTGTTTGAGGAGAATGTTGGTAGACTTGAAGAGCTACTTAGGCAGAAGAGCGACGAGCTTGAGGAAGGAAAGACGGCTTTAGAGGTTTTGCAGAGTAGGCTCAACTTGACAGAGAGGGAATTGTTGGAGTGTAAACAGAAGATTGCAGATCATGAGAAAGAAAAGAGAGTGGTTATGGGTAAAGCAAAGGACGCTATGCCTATGAAGCAGGTCAGATATGGAAGCTACTTGGCTGCTGACTTGGAAGCTTTACGTTGCCAGAGTGAGGAGAAATCATCTGAGTTAGCTATACAGAAAAAGAAAAGAAAAGAGCTCCATAGTCTTTACAAAAAGCTGAAAGACCAGTATGGTTATCTCTGCGAAAGGTATGGTCTTGCTGCTGACAGTGTTTTTCACCAAGGCAGCCTTGACGATGAGTATAACCAAATGGGACAACATGAGAAACCAGCCATTGCGAGTTGTAAGTATTGGCAGTCTCTGACTCTGCTAACTACTCCTCTTGTGTTCAATTAATTGCTTTAATTGGTCATGATGCTTCAACTGCCTGCTTCTTGTTCCATTAGACAAATCATTCAGCTTGAATATCCACTTTTTTACTTTTTTTTTATTACAGCTCTTGAAAGGAAACACTCAGAAGCTACTGAAGTAGCGGACAAAGTGAGAATTGGTAGTGGCACGAGTGGCAGCAACTGTGGGAAAGAGAGTATAATCAAAACAGTGCAGACACCTATCACTTCCATCTCTCCAATGGTGCAGTCACCTGGTGTTAGAAGTGGCCCGTCTGCTGGAAAATCTCCACAGCTAAGCGGATTAAAGCGTTCAGCTTCCATTTGGAGAGACACAAGGTCTCGACAATCTCCTGGAGGCAATGATCCTCATGATGATTTTCTAGATACTCCAATTGAGAATGTCAAAAGGGGCGCTGTTCAAGTAAAACATGTTCACAATGTTGCCAAGAAAGATGATTCAGACGACGAGACACAGGACATGAATCCTAAACCGAGTCCATCAAGGCAGCGAATTCAAGTTGCTGATACGAGTAAAAAAAGTTTCAAGCATGTGGAGTCAGTGAGGAAAAAAGCTGAGAGGGAGAATTTGAAAGGGGTAGAGTGTAAACAATGCAAGAAATTCTATGATGCTGTTCATCCTGAGAATGATGGAAATGGTAACAAAAGCTTGAGATGTGAGCACCATGAAGGCGTGTCGAGGCATCGTTATAGATACGCTCCTCCAATGACTCCTGAAGGATTTTGGAACATCGGGTTTGAATCCGAAATGTGATATTTGTATATGTTTGGTTCTTTGGTTCTTTGGATAGGTAGACCACAGTGAAAATTATTGATTTTCTTCATTCTCGAAGAAAATAGCAACTAAAGATGATTTATTTAGTTCAACTAGACTCTGTTATTCTAATTTTATTTTTAGATCCTAATGTATCAATCAATTAAACTCTAGCAGGATGAAAATAAACAGCTATGAAACTTTCGGGCCCTTACTATAAATATGAGAAACCTTATGTACCCAATTGAAAAGGAAAAGGAAATAAGGGACTCCTTTACGTGTATATAAGATTATTAGGCGCACAACAATCGACCTTCATCTTTTTTTCCGATTCAATCTCCTCCGATCAACTTGCCTCCCGTTTCCGTTTTGTCCGACGACTTCTGATCGGGAAATCA
This sequence comes from Camelina sativa, assembly GCF_000633955.1. Lineage (NCBI taxonomy): Eukaryota > Viridiplantae > Streptophyta > Magnoliopsida > Brassicales > Brassicaceae > Camelina > Camelina sativa. The sequence goes on from NC_025693.1 coordinate 22,309,501, forward strand.
GCGCAGGTGACAACATCGCTAATCTGTTTTCCGTTTAATTCGTTTTGTTTTTTCTATTCTCTGAATCAATTGTTTCTATAGATCTTAATTTTAGTTCGTTTGTTTCCGAGTCGAATGATTCGTTGTAACCTAGGTCTTTCGTGTTGTCGTTCTTAGTGGATTCTGGATTTTTGTTGGTTAATTTCTGAAGCTTTGGTTTTTTAGATTTCGAGATTTGTTTTTTCCACCTATATCTTTGATATCCTTGTTACTTCTTTGGAATAATGCTCCTTTAGAATTTGATATCATCGAATCCTGTTAGACGAATTTATGTGCGATTGTATTTTCTTATATGTATATCGAGCTCAATTAGGTTGTGTTGGATTCTAAATAGTTTGAGAGCTTATCTGTTCAGCAGAAACTTCGATACAAGTATTTGCACTTGGTTTGTTGGCAATGGAGAAAGGAGCACCTCCTAGCATCTTTGTGAATGATGGGTCATTCATGGAAAGATTCAGACAGCTTCAACAGGAGAAAAATAAAGAGAAAGATAAGGTTGTATCTGTAGAGGATTCTAAGCCGGTGAAGATAATAACTGGGGTTTCAAATCCCAGACCTTCTGCTAGTAAAATTTCCATTGGATTAAAGACCAATGATGCCCAGAAGAAAGGTGGGAAGCTTGCTTTCAGCTTGAAGCAAAAGTCTAAGCTTCTTGCACCTCCTATTAAGCTTGGTACAGAAGAAGATGAGGATGAGGAGGATGCTAAAAATGATCAAGGCTTTGGATCTGCCAAGCGTCAAAAGTTAGAGCAGGGAGTCACGCCTGTAAAGTCAGCAAAAGTACCTGATGTTGGTAATGGCTGTTTATTTAGATATCTTTGTTTGAGTGTTCTTTGTGGAAGTCTCTGTGATGATTCTAGTTTAGCTTGCTTTTTTTATGGGTCCATATTCTCATAAGTCATTCTCTATTCCATTTAGTAAGTGTTCCACGAGGGTTAAGAACAGTTATGCCATATGATGTCAAGAGTCCCGAGTTTCCTGTCTGTTCTATGTCTTTATTGATGAATCTGTGTGTCATATATGACACGAGGAAAGCCTAGGAGTCCTACGTTGTCAATAGTTCCAAGTTCCTGTCAGTGTATGTAGGGGTCCTATTGATGGAGCTGCGTTTTTCTTCTGGAATGGAAAGGAAAAAAAACAGTCTGGAAATTTAATTGTCTACTTAAATGCAGTGTCTTCCTTAACCAACAATCCAATTGCTGGAATGATTTGGCATATCTCCCACGCCTGCTACAAGAGTGATTTGCATTCGTTGTTCATGGACTCGGTATTAATCAGTTTTATAAGTGATATGCAGCACCACCTCCGCCCAGTGATCCTACTGTGAAGAAAGTTGCTGATAAACTAGCAAGCTTTGTTGCTAAGCATGGAAGGCCATTTGAGCATATTACACGGCAAAAGAATCCTGGGGAGACACCATTCAAGTATGTATTTCATTGCTTTTGGAGCATCTACAGTTTAACGTTTCTGGTTTCCCTCTTTTATACACATACTTCATCGGTATTTTCTTTTTCTTGGTTTTGTTTGTTGACCTTATGTATCTTGTGTCCTGTTTCCTAAACAGATTTCTTTTTGACGAGGACTGTGCGGACTACAAGTACTATGTCTTCAGGCTGTCTGAAGAGGAAAAATCAATTTCACAAACCAAGGATTCTGGTGTACTTCACAGTAGTAAGTATTAGATTTCTGTATTTCTATAGAACAAAAGCCGTGCAACTGATTTTCGCTGTTCTATTTATCCATATATTTATTTCGGAACATGTTTAGCCAAGCGTGTGCAGAAAATATTTGACTCATTTCTTTTTTTTCCGAATTTTTTTAATCCTACAATATAATTTATATGTGTTATGTAGTGTGAGATTATGTGAGGCTGCTCTTCCTGCTACCATATCTAACTGTATTCTTAGTGCCAATTTCCTTCGTTTTATCTTTACAGGTGATGCAGGCCCGCGAATGTCCACAGCAGCAATCACTTTGCAAAAGCCAGCTCATCAACAAACAGGTTATCAGATCCCTGCCTCAGCCCTCTATGATGCTCCTGAGGAACCTGGAGCTTCTTCTAGATATTCTCAGGCAGCAATTACAAGACCCAGCAACAGTATGTTCACTCGCTTTTATTGGCCTAGGTTTCCCTCCTATCACTGGTATCTAGCTTTGATTGTGGGTTACATGTGTTTGATCTGCAGGTGACTCCTCTAGTGGGCCGAGGGGTGCAGACCCTATATCAATGATGGAGTTTTACATGAAGAAGGCTGCCCAAGAAGAAAAGATGAGACGTCCTAGGCAGTCGAAAGATGAAATGCCCCCGCCAGCTTCACTTCAAGGCCCGTCTGGTGAGAATGAATCCTATTGTTATTTCTTGTTTTAGGCAGCTGTGATGTCTTATATTGTGCAACCACGTTTGTCCTCAGCAACTCCCTCCACAGACCCGGGAAAGAGAGGTCATCACATGGGTGACTATATCCCTGACGAGGAGTTAGATAAGTTCCTTGCAAAGTGTAACGATGCAGCTGCACAAAAAGCCACAAAGGAGGCTGCTGAGAAGGCCAAGATCCAAGCAGATAATGTTGGACATAAGCTCTTGTCAAAGATGGGTTGGAAAGAAGGTGCTTACTTGCCTCACTTTATCTGTAAACTTGTGCCCTTGTTACTTTCTGTATCTTGTGCCTCTATGGAGACAAGGAGCTTAGAAAATTGGAGGAGTGGATTACAGGTGAAGGTATAGGAAGCTCCAGAAAGGGGATGGCAGACCCTATAATGGCAGGAGACGTAAAGACAAACAACTTGGGAGTTGGGGCTTCTGCTCCAGGAGAAGTTATGCCTGAGGATGATATATACGAGCAGTACAAGAAGCGGATGATGCTGGGTTACAAACACAGACCCAATCCATTGGTACGTGTGCTATCTTTAGCTCCTTTCGTTTTGTAATAGCACATCTTTTTTACTCACCTTGCGTCTATTGCTCTACAGGGAAATCCCAGGAAGGCGTATTACTAAGGATCAATCAGCATGCTGAGCACAAGTATTACCTTTCTCTCATCTCAGGACCGGCTGAGCTTTGCTTTTCTATTATAAAGAATGTTCAAGTTTTTTGGATTGCTGATAAATTGAAGTGTTGGTATGGATTGAATTTGCCTTTCCAGTGTGCAAATATATATCTTTGACAGAAATTTCAGTTGCTATACAGTACAATGGATTTATTATTGGAAACGACTAAGATTTTTAATCGATTGTCATAACTTTATTAATGTTTTGGAAGCCTAATACACAAAACAGCGTGTTTATTAGATTGAAAGGTAATATAAAAAAGAAAAGGAAGATATGTCCTTTCTAGTTAATGACATCGCAGGGTGGGAAATTAGCAGAGCATCTCTGAGGAAGCTGAAGAGCCATGGAGCGGTCAATCCCAGAGAGTGGAGGTCCATTGGCAAGAAGGCAAAGACAAGGACGACCAAGTGTGACAACGGCAGAGCAACATGTTTCGGTCGGTGGGATCGGGCTGAAAGGAGCTACAGCTGCTCTACATGGTATCAGCTGCACCAGAGCAGAGAAGAATGTTCTGCTGCATCCTCCCACTTCTTCCTCAGGCAACATTGGTGGTGGAGGTGGTTGCTGCAGGTCCTCTTGCTGTGCTGTGACTATGGTAAGAACGGTTATGGTCATGAGCAGTGCCATTGCTAACCC
>NC_025693.1:22313476-22317734 GCF_000633955.1 Camelina sativa
TACTTAAATGCAGTGTCTTCCTTAACCAACAATCCAATTGCTGGAATGATTTGGCATATCTCCCACGCCTGCTACAAGAGTGATTTGCATTCGTTGTTCATGGACTCGGTATTAATCAGTTTTATAAGTGATATGCAGCACCACCTCCGCCCAGTGATCCTACTGTGAAGAAAGTTGCTGATAAACTAGCAAGCTTTGTTGCTAAGCATGGAAGGCCATTTGAGCATATTACACGGCAAAAGAACCCTGGGGAGACACCATTTAAGTATGTATTTCATTGCTTTTGGAGTATCTACAGTTTAACGTTTCTGGTTTCTCTCTTTTATACACATACTTCATCGGTATTTGCTTTTTCTTGGTTTTGTTTGTTGACCTTATGTATCTTGTGTCCTGTTTCCTAAACAGATTTCTTTTTGACGAGGACTGTGCGGACTACAAGTACTATGTATTCAGGCTGTCTGAAGAGGAAAAATCAATTTCACAAACCAAGGATTCTGGTGTACTTCACAGTAGTAAGTATTAGATACCTGCATTTCTATAGAACAAAAGCCGTGCAACTGATTTTCGCTGTTCTATTTATCCATATATATATTTCAGAACATGTTTAGCTAAGCATGTGCAGAGAATATTTGACTCATTTCTTTTTTTTCCGAGTTTTTTTAATCCTACAATATAATTTATATGTGTTATGTAGTGTGAGATTATGTGAGGCTGCTCTTCCTGCTACCATATCTTACTGTATTCTTAGTGCCAATTTCCTTCATTATATCTTTCCAGGTGATGCAGGCCTGCGAATGTCCACAGCAGCAATCACTTTGCAAAAGCCAGCTCATCAACAAACAGGTTATCAGATCCCTGCCTCAGCCCTCTATGATGCTCCTGAGGAACCTGGAGCTTCTTCTAGATATTCTCAGGCAGCAATTACAAGATCCAGCAACAGTATGTTCACTCGCTTTTATTGGCCTAGGTTCCCCTCCTATCACTGGTATCTAGCTTTGATTGTGGGTTAAATGTGTTTGATCTGCAGGTGACTCCTCTAGTGGCCCGAGGGGTGCAGACCCTATATCAATGATGGAGTTTTACATGAAGAAGGCTGCCCAAGAAGAAAAGATGAGACGTCCTAGGCAGTCGAAAGATGAAATGCCCCCGCCAGCTTCACTTCAAGGCCCGTCTGGTGAGAATGAATCATATTGTTATTTCTTGTTTTAGGCAGCTGTGATGTCTTATATTGTGCAACCACGTTTGTCCTCAGCAACTGCCTCCACAGACCCGGGAAAGAGAGGTCATCACATGGGTGACTATATCCCTGACGAGGAGTTAGATAAGTTCCTTGCAAAGTGTAACGATGCAGCTGCACAAAAAGCCACAAAGGAGGCTGCTGAGAAGGCCAAGATCCAAGCAGATAATGTTGGACATAAGCTCTTGTCAAAGATGGGTTGGAAAGAAGGTGCTTACTTGCCTCACTTTATCTGTAAACTTGTGCCCTTGTTACTTTCTGTATCTTGTGCCTCTATGGAGACAAGGAGCTTAGAAAATTGGAGGAGTGGATTACAGGTGAAGGTATAGGAAGCTCCAGAAAGGGGATGGCAGACCCTATAATGGCAGGAGACGTAAAGACAAACAACTTGGGAGTTGGGGCTTCTGCTCCAGGAGAAGTTATGCCTGAGGATGATATATACGAGCAGTACAAGAAGCGGATGATGCTGGGTTACAAACACAGACCCAATCCATTGGTACGTGTGCTATCTTTAGCTCCTTTCGTTTTGTAATAGCACATCTTTTTTACTCACCTTGCGTCTATTGCTCTACAGGGAAATCCCAGGAAGGCGTATTACTAAAGATCAGTCCGCATGCTGTGCACAATTATTACCTTTCTCTCATCTCAGCACCGGCTGAGCTTTGCTTTTCTATTATAAAGAATGTTCAAGTTTTTTGGATTGCTGATAAATTGAAGTGTTGGTATGGATTGAATTTGCCTTTCCTCTGTGCAAATATATATCTTTGACAGAAATTTCAGTTGCTATACAGTACCATGGATTTATTATTGGAAACGACTAAGATTTTTAATCGATTGTCATAACTTTATTAATGTTTTGGAAGCCTAATACACAAAACAGCGTGTTTATTAGATTGAAAGGTAAATTAAAAAAGAAAAGGAAGATATGTCCTTTCTAGTTAATGACATCGCAGGGTGGGAAATTAGCAGAGCATCTCTGAGGAAGCTGAAGAGCCATGGAGCGGCAATGCCAGAGAGTGGAGGTCCATTGGCAAGAAGGCAAAGACAAGGACGACCAAGTGTGACAACGGCAGAGCAACATGTTTCGGTCGGTGGGATCGGGCTGAAAGGAGCTACAGCTGCTCTACATGGTATCAGCTGCACCAGAGCAGAGAAGAATGTTCTGCTGCATCCTCCCACTTCTTCCTCAGGCAACATTGGTGGTGGAGGTGGTTGCTGCAGGTCCTCTTGCTGTGCTGTGACTATGGTAAGAACGGTTATGGTCATGAGCAGTGCCATTCCTAACCCAACTCTCATAGCTTTCATCATCATGTAAAACACTGATGGTAGTGAGATGACGCAACAAAGAGATCATGCTTCTTTATATACATGCAATTAAAAAGGGTGCATGTCATGCCGTTCGTTTCACACCTTTCTCCTACCTTACAACCAAAATAGCTTCACGATTACTCCGTGTGTTTCCCCCAATTTTAAAGAGTTTGAATCTTCCGATCAAGTTCACAAATCTTACAACATCCATCTGTAAAAATGATGACTACTTTACTTTCATTAGTTTATTACTATAGATGATGACATATATGATATGTTTATGTGACTTTGATGTTTCATCAGCACACTCTCAATAATATGATGTGTTTCTGTCATAATTCTTTTATCAATATTGTGGCCACTATAATATGTTCTAGTACTGATTTTAGCATTGTTGTACAGATACTCCATATACTTCTTTAGTATAATGAAAAACTAATGACACCACCAAGACCACGTAGTTGTTAAGTGTAACTAAATAGTACTATTTTAGTTGAAATGCACACCACAAAGCCGTCACTGTAAACTGGAGTAGGATTGTTATTATATTGTGTGAAACACATATTTGTGTGAATTAGTTCGCCTCAGTCATCAGACGTAATGAGATTAGACACCTAATTGACACCTAATTTTTTGTGATCCTTGGATTCAAACTTATAATACTAGTTGTAGTTTATCAATTATATTAAACGAGAAGTGAAAACGTCCCACATTCAATCTCAGCAAAATTTTACCATTATACCATTAATGAAATTGCCCNGCATTTCTATAGAACAAAAGCCGTGCAACTGATTTTCGCTGTTCTATTTATCCATATATATATTTCAGAACATGTTTAGCTAAGCATGTGCAGAGAATATTTGACTCATTTCTTTTTTTTCCGAGTTTTTTTAATCCTACAATATAATTTATATGTGTTATGTAGTGTGAGATTATGTGAGGCTGCTCTTCCTGCTACCATATCTAACTGTATTCTTAGTGCCAATTTCCTTCATTATATCTTTCCAGGTGATGCAGGCCTGCGAATGTCCACAGCAGCAATCACTTTGCAAAAGCCAGCTCATCAACAAACAGGTTATCAGATCCCTGCCTCAGCCCTCTATGATGCTCCTGAGGAACCTGGAGCTTCTTCTAGATATTCTCAGGCAGCAATTACAAGATCCAGCAACAGTATGTTCACTCGCTTTTATTGGCCTAGGTTCCCCTCCTATCACTGGTATCTAGCTTTGATTGTGGGTTAAATGTGTTTGATCTGCAGGTGACTCCTCTAGTGGCCCGAGGGGTGCAGACCCTATATCAATGATGGAGTTTTACATGAAGAAGGCTGCCCAAGAAGAAAAGATGAGACGTCCTAGGCAGTCGAAAGATGAAATGCCCCCGCCAGCTTCACTTCAAGGCCCGTCTGGTGAGAATGAATCATATTGTTATTTCTTGTTTTAGGCAGCTGTGATGTCTTATATTGTGCAACCACGTTTGTCCTCAGCAACTGCCTCCACAGACCCGGGAAAGAGAGGTCATCACATGGGTGACTATATCCCTGACGAGGAGTTAGATAAGTTCCTTGCAAAGTGTAACGATGCAGCTGCACAAAAAGCCACAAAGGAGGCTGCTGAGAAGGCCAAGATCCAAGCAGATAATGTTGGACATAAGCTCTTGTCAAAGATGGGTTGGAAAGAAGGTGCTTACTTGCCTCACTTTATCTGTAAACTTGTG
>NC_025693.1:22318883-22321136 GCF_000633955.1 Camelina sativa
ATAATGGTATGAATCGTCCGATGGCTACGACAGCTAAATTCTCGGAATGGATTATATTCAATACACAAGTTGCTCAAGCCAAAGGAATTACTTATTCTGAAATTCCAAAACCATTTGTTTGGTGTCCTAGAGATATGATATGGAAGAGAAAATCAAGGAGAAGACAATTTCAATCGCCATACAATATTCCTATAATATTTGTTTCGTTAAATTAATTTGAAATTTCTTTAAATGTAACAGTAGTCTTAAATTTATTATATTTAGCTTTCATATTTTTGAAATTATTTCACTTTAATGAGTTTTGTATGATATACAGTCTTCTCAATACATATAAAATATTTATCGTCATAAAGCTATTATATGGAAGACAATATAAAGCTGTTATCGTCATATTTCTCATATTTTTATTTCAATAAAAATTGAGATCGTTGAAAAAATTATGGTATATGCGATTAGTAACAACTTTAATTCAAGCAACAGCAAAATTCAAACCGAGAATATGAACGAATGCATGTATGGATGCAAGTCCAAATAAAAAAGTTTTTTGTTATTTTCAAAGTCTTCGCATTGGTTAAAACAATTTCGAACTGACATTACCAAATTGACATAATTGTTTTACGTAACTTCCAATCACTCTTCCTATTCTCCTTTCTTCTTTCTAACGTGTAACCTCTCACCTTTCTTCTTTCTAAAAAATAACCAAGTACCAAACAAGGAGATGGTTGCATACATAGAAGATTTGAATCCATCAACAGATAGGTTGAGTGTTGCTGTTAAAGTACTGAGGCTGTGGATACCCGAAATCATTATAATGCAGCCTACCTACATTTGTTTGATCTTGGTTGATGAGAAGGTAACAATCCATTTATATCCATCATCTCCTTAAAGTTTAAATCTGAAATTAGTTTTTTCATATAATTTAGGGAAAAAGAATTGAAGCTAAATTCAGAAGTCAGCTTTACTTTGCTGAGTACATAGACGTGTTGCAAGAAGGACGATGGTTTCTTCTTTACAAGTTCCAAGTTGTTGAAAATCAGAATATTTACAGGAATTGTAACAATTCTTTTGAAATATTGATCACTCGCCAAACTCGCATCACTCCGATCCCACCTAGATGTGGAGACAATTTTTTTCATCTAATAGATGCACTAACAGTGGAAAATGCTGCAGAAGATGAGAGTAATTGTTGTGTTGGTAAATTAATTTAAATATACTGTTTAACTTACTGTTTTTATAAAACATTATTTCCTTAGATTCATAGTTTTCTGATTTTTTCAGATTTTTGTGGAACGGTGGTAAGGGTAAGGCAAGGTCGTAAAATTGTTTTCCTAGAAAATGAAGTTGGATTCAATGGTCTGAAAGAGGTTCTTCCCTTTACTGTAATTGACATCAAGTAAGTTTATAGTTTTAAAATTTTAAAAACAAGTACTACCTCATTTGATTTATTTTTGCCAATGAAAATAGTACATAATTATTAAGACTGAAGTTGTCAATTGTTGTTTTTTTAAATGCAAAGTAACGAACAGGTTGAATGTATTGCCGTCGGTGATACATGTTCGGAATTTCGTGAAAAATGGGAACAACATGTTGCAAGTCCTTCCTATGCCAGTGAACCAATATTGTGTCTGCTTACGTTTTGGAGAATCTCTGTCTTTGGAGGTATTAAGCAATATATAAGCATTTGTTTTAGATAAGCCAATATATCAAATTAAAGATTTGGAACTTACTTATTTTTGTAAAAGGTCGGCGTTGTCTAATGTCTCAAATAAGATGTTCTAAATTTTTACTTGGCAACGAAGCAAGAGCATTCACTACAGATCCTGCACTGTAAGTTCTTAAATTTCCTATACTATGACAGATTATTAATATGGAATCAATTATATTAAACGAGAAGTGAAAACGTCCCACATTCAATATCAGCAAAATTTTACCATTATACCATTAATGAAATTGCCCTTGAAGTTGAAATATTTTGCCCCTGAACGTAAATTTACCTATTTTCGCATTAAAAATAAATCAAAAATCGATTTAAAAATAATCTAATTGCATAAAAAGTTATTTGCAAAACTAGAATTTGCTAATTTAATCCCTAAATTTCCTGGAAAACACCCCTTTTACAACTATAGTTTTGTTTTATACTATAAATTCTACAGATTTGAGATAATTAATGGGCTTAGATTGTTTATAGACTAACAAGCTTCTGCAGGAAAAAAAAAACCCGACGACAATACACCTCCTTACTGGAAACCCTAA
>NC_025693.1:22321196-22321466 GCF_000633955.1 Camelina sativa
TAAGTTCTTAAATTTCCTATACTATGACAGATTATTAATATGGAATCAATTATATTAAACGAGAAGTGAAAACGTCCCACATTCAATATCAGCAAAATTTTACCATTATACCATTAATGAAATTGCCCTTGAAGTTGAAATATTTTGCCCCTGAACGTAAATTTACCTATTTTCGCATTAAAAATAAATCAAAAATCGATTTAAAAATAATCTAATTGCATAAAAAGTTATTTGCAAAACTAGAATTTGCTAATTTAATCCCTAAATTTC
>NC_025693.1:22322127-22347986 GCF_000633955.1 Camelina sativa
AAAAAAAATATTGAACAGGTTAAACCTAAAGAATACTACAATGAGGATGGTCCTGAGGATGATGTTATGATTCCTTCAACGACTACAACAACTAAATTTTCAGATTGGATTATATTCAATACACAAGCTACTCAAGCCAAAGAAATCCCTTATGCTGGAATTTCAAACCCATCCGTTTGGTATCATAAAGACATGATATGGAAGCCAAGATAAAAAAGAAGACAATTTTTTCACCCTGCAATATTCCTATAATATTTGTTTCTTTAATTTAATCTAATTTTTTTAATTGTACCATTAAAGGTTATTTAATTTATTAACAATAAAATTATTTATTTTATGACTTTTGTATAATAGAATCTTAAATTTTTAAGAAAGCTTCGATTTATGAAAATATTTATTTATAAAGGTTTCTGAAAAAGTTCTAATTTATTCTATAATAGATTAATAAATTATACATAAATGAATGACGAAATAATCGTGTATATCTTCAAATTTTTGAAATTTGGTAAATTTAAGACGATAAATATGTAAGAAAGTTTTATAATAGGAAAACTTACTCTTCGTTTTTTATTTCGAAAAAAAGTTCAGTATGCACGTTGTTAGCCGAAAGGTATCCGGAGCTTTCAACAAGCACCAGACGTCCAATTAAATCAAAAGATCAGAATTAATATAGTTTGGTCAGTTACACATATTTAATAGAAAATATACATATTAGACAACTCAAATAACTGTTATATACCTTTATTTGTAAAAATCATACTGGCAAAGGATAAAATTTACGATTCAAATAAAATTTACAAATTTGAAATGATAAAGATGGAAATAACTATTGTTGAAAAAGAAAATTAACATATCTCAGAAAATATATATATATGTTATATATAATTACTTTAAATGGATGATTATTTGTATTTATTATAAACTTAAAGTGATAAAGATGGAAATAAATATATTTTGGTTAGTCTTTTATTTAGATTTTATATAATCGATAGATTAGGATGTAAGTAAGTATTGTTTAAATCAGTAAATTAACATATAGAAGAGATATATATGTTATATATTTACACATATCTATTATTATAAATACACAAATTTTATATTATTAAATAATTTTATATATTTAGGAATATATAGCAATCTCTTAGGTTATATATATAGACGTCGGTCAGAGCTTATGATTGATTACAAATCTCAAATATTTTCCAAGGTTCTTAAAAAATTCTTCATTCAATGCGTTTTAAAATCTAAATTTGATTATAATTACTGGTTTCGTTTAGTGCAGGTTATAATATGGTCATGTATTCTCTAACTGATCGTGTTTCACGTTTGAATCCTTCAAAATACGAATGGAAAAATCTTATTGTGATGATTACTTGGTCGGTAGGTTACATTTGCTCCATATTTTAAAATCTCCTGTAATTAACTTCTAATGTACTATGTACTATTTTGATATGAGTTTACGTCATTGGAAAAGTAACCAATGTTGGGTGATTCAATACTTGGGATCATATAAAAGATTCCATGGTTGCGAATAACGGAAATAATTATGAGCTTAGATCACAAACTGATCATATTCGTCAGTTGGTAAAGATGTGTACAAGGAATTTAAAGATGCCTGCTTTGCATTGGGATTATTGGATGACGACAAAGAATATATTTTAGCTATAAAAGAGGAAAGTACATGATGTTTTAAGCCGTTTTTAAGGAAGTTGTTTGTCATACTATTGCTTTCAAAAGGTATTTCAGTGCCTCTCGATCTCTGGGTCGCTACAAAAAATATATTATGCAAAGATATTTTGTATTTGCAAAGGAATCGTACGAACAACCAAAGTACATATATAGTTATTTTATATAAATATATATAAGAAAATTTTATGATATATTGGTGTACACAGACGTTTACGATTATTATTCTGATCATAAATATGTCAACTAAAATCAAAATACTCTATAATGCAGGTCTAATGTTAAGTCAGGATCAGATAACAAACTTATGTTTAGCTGAGATTGAAATGATTATGCGGTCTAATGGAAGCTCTCTGTCAACTATTGTGAATCCTAAACTAGACCAATCTATGATGAATAATAATGAGAATAGGCTTCTCATAGATGAGAGGAACTATAAACGTGCTGACCAAAGAGAGGATCACAACAAGTTGTTACGTATGCCAACCGATGAGCAAAAAAGTGTCTTCCTAGAAATTATTGATGTGAATTGAAACAATAGAGGTATATTTTTTGTTCATGGATTTGGTGGCACTGGAAAAACATTCTTGTGAAGTATTCTTGGCGCTGATATACGATCTAGGGGTGATATTGTTCTTAATGTTGCATCAAATGGTATACCTGCTTTACTTATGAAAGGTGGTAGGACAGCTCATTCTAGATTTGGTATATCCATCAATGTGGACGAATATACAACGTGTTCGATAGATGGTCAATCCTATATTGCCGAGTTGATTAGAGAAGCAAAGCTCATTATATGGGATGAGTCTCCAATGATGAACATATTTTGTTTTGAAACGTTGGATAGGAGTTTGCGAGATATTATGAAGTGTGATCGAGTTTGCAAAGCTCATACAATTGTCATCAGATTTTCAGTTTTTTCCCCTTAATAATATTACTTTTTTCATATCAATATCTAAGTGTTAAGTTTTTAAAAATGAAAACGTGAAAACATCTTCAATATGTTAACATAAATTGTATTTTGTACATGCAAGTGTGAAAAACCTTATATTAAAACTGTATTTATTTATATAATATTAGAATTTTTAATAATCAGACTAAATGTGAGAAACTAAAAAGATTAAGACGCAACGTTTAGTCGTGACTCTTTGTATTCTTACAAATCAAAAATCCCCTTTTTGTTTTCGATAAAAGAGAAGATTCAAGTAAAAACCTAATTTGAGAAAATCATGAGGTTCGATTATATTGCTGATCTGCTACCCGGAAGAACTAATTGGTGTATCAATGCCAAGGTCTTACATTCTTGGAGAGTCAGAGAGTTCTTTACAAAACGAGTTCTGCTTCTTGTGGATGTAAAAGTTAGGGTTGTTAGTTGAATGATTTTTACTTAAATTTCAAGTTCTAACAGTTATTGTATATAAGACTTCTTACAAAATTGTTGTTAAACTGTGAAGGTGACAAAATTGAAGCTCTTTATTTACCCGATACACTCGCTAAACTCCCGAAATATATCGACGATGGTGAGTGGTACAATATTAGAAATTTCAAAGTGATCAATCCAACCATGGAGGAGAGGAATACTCATCATCCTTATCAGATTAAATTTACGGATGATACCAATATGACGCTGCTCGAATCATTGAGTCCTAAGAATTACTTTCGGTTCGAGGATTTGGATGACATATATCGTGGAAGAATAGATCATCCCATCTCTTTCGGTAAGTATTTCTTTAATTGATTTTATATTATTTTGGTACAATCCGTCAATATAGTTAATTGGTATCTTTGTATTCTAAAAACTAGATTCTTTTTAGGATTTATGAAACTTTTGTGTATTGGTCATTCTCATAGAAAAGTACAACTTAAACTTTACCAAAAATAGATTAGCTACATTTTGGAAACCTAAATTCTGTCTTTCTCCCAAACTAGATGTTTGTGCGTGTATAATGGATGTTGAAGATAGAAGAAAGCCTGCGAGTGTCATTGATATTAATAAAGTTGTTCTCATGTTGTTGAATGGCAAGTAAAAAGATATTTACTCTACCTTTAAGACAGTTACGTTTTAGAGTTGTCTCTGTTAAGATTTTTATTTATTTGATAAACATGTACGTGTGAGACTGTGAAGTGTCGTCTCAAAGACAACTACGCTTCTCAATTCATGACCATATGGCAATCAAGCGGGTGCCATCTCATATACAAATCCGAACCTGTGTTATGTGTAATGCGGTTTATGAGGGTGGGAGAATATGAAGGTATGTAACATAAATTAGTTCTGATATAATCATCATAAGGTAACCAATATATTCACTTAAAATTATAAATGTCTGTAGGTGCACCGTGTCTTGAAAACACCTTGGCCTCTTCGAAGATCTTCATAAAACCAGAGTTTGAAGGACTGGAGCATCACCAGGGTATGTAAGATGTAATTATGTATATTAAAACAAGTTTTGTATGATGTTAAAGTAAAATTTCTTACAACACTTTATAATTTACAGGTCTGAATTTGTTGGACGTTATTATATAAACCATGTGATGAAGCAACAAGGTGAAAGCTCAGGCACTCACATGTAAAGAATGGGGTGTTGGCCGTTTATTTTTTCCTCATTTTGAATGTCTATAAAATTTAGTATCTTTGTATTAACCGCTACTTGAAATCCAACTTTGCATTACTCTCATCTTTATTTTGTAATTGAGATAATACATTATAATATTGAACTATTGGAAACTGCTTACGCTTTTAAAAATTTAGAATTTACTTATTGAATTTCAATATCTGTTTACTACAACTTAGTTGTTTATTTAAAAGACTCAATTAATATTTCACATTGAGAGTATTATTTATCTTTAGTAAGATAAACCTTTATGTATATATGCAAACACAAAAAGTACTTAACAATCCAATAAAACATTTTAAACTTTTTCAAAAGATAAAATACTATGTTTAAATATGTCAATTATTACATATTAAATCAAATATCATGAAGTAACAAAACTATTGTTGTTAAAATCTTATTACCGCGCTTAAAGCGCGGGTACCTCTCTAGTTGTTATTATTCAAGGATAAAACCGCAGTTTTTGAATTACAGTAATGAAAAATGCTTAAAGTCTTCCTTTATAGATTCAATGTCCTTATTATATAATTTATAAATGACATAATCCGGATATTAACATTTTTATTCATAACATAAGATCTGAAACTGTAATTGAGAAAATAACTTTAATAAGGAAACTAAATCAGAGATTACATATCATGGTTATATAAATTTTAGTTACTTTCTAAATAGGGAACACATATCATGTGTGTCAATTATGTTCAGTTTTTGCTATAAACATTTGAAATCGTAGTTTTTGAAGAAAATTGTGTTTAATTTGAGTCTAGAATATATCAATGCATAACTCATTTCAAACAGGTTTATTCATATTAATAGACCCAAAAGCATGCCAATTTCTTTTTCCTGGTACAAAGCCGACTGATTCATATGTTCTCTTGATTCTTTAAAATTTTCTATCAATTTATGTCACAATAATTTAGTATCAATTCACNATCAGAGATTACATATCATGGTTATATAAATTTTAGTTACTTTCTAAATAGGGAACACATATCATGTGTGTCAATTATGTTCAGTTTTTGCTATAAACATTTGAAATCGTAGTTTTTGAAGAAAATTGTGTTTAATTTGAGTCTAGAATATATCAATGCATAACTCATTTCAAACAGGTTTATTCATATTAATAGACCCAAAAGCATGCCAATTTCTTTTTCCTGGTACAAAGCCGACTGATTCATATGTTCTCTTGATTCTTTAAAATTTTCTATCAATTTATGTCACAAAAATTTAGTATCAATTCACGATACTTTAACATTAACATTCTTTTTTCAAAAAATCACCATTTTTCAATTTAGAAATGATAAATAATTGTTATTATTTTAGTTGTATACAGTATATTATAACTTTAGATAATATTTACAAATCCTTCTTGTTTTTAATCGGCATCATGATACTGTAACGTTAACACTAACAACAATATTCACAAATTTTAAAAGTTTAAAAGTATATTTTTCTTTAGAAATAAATTACTTTTTATTCAGAGAAAAAATCTTTAAAATTTGGTATTTATTGTTAATCTTTTAAATTTGGTATTTATTGTTTCAAAGAAAAAACTATTGTTTTATTCTACTATAATAATTGAAACTCTTAAAAATGAATTTTGTACCATCCGATATATGATAAGTTTATTTTTTTTCCTACTTTTAGTCATTTAAAGATATTTGCACATTATATGTTAAGATATATTTGTCTAATTTTATATTTACAATTCACATTTTATGGTTAAGTTTAATTGTGATCTGCTTAAATTCAGATGCTTTTTTATTTTTGACATTCTTTGCAATAAATTATTCATCTTTTCAACTTAAACACTTTTTCCAGCTTAAGCATCTCTCCAAATTTTAAAAAGGTCAAACATTGTTCTCTTTCAAAAAATGACTTTTCAAAAAATTTCAATTTTCTCTACCGTTACCTTCCGACATCAGTTTTTTTAATGTCGGTCTTCGACTTTATTTCTTATATTATTTCACAGATATATTTAGATTTATACTAATAATTTTCAAATTGTGGTTGACATGCTCTAAAAATCTTCAGAATACAGTTTTCAAATTCATTTCAAGCAATAATTTTGTTTTTTACTAACTAAAGTTATATGCTAAAATCATTTTGGAGTTGTATATATAGGCTTAATAGCCAATAAAAAAGTATGCGAAAGGAAAACATAACAAATCAACTATGCCTATAAATCTAAAGGTAATATATGGTTAATTATTCTCCACGTTTTCATTGAAGTTATAATTTTCTAGGCTTGCATACATTAAGTTGTTTTGAAATTATTATGTATCCGGTAATATATTTCTGATATCAATATCTATTTTACCAAAAAAAAAAAAAAGGCCAAGACAAAGTCCATTAGAAACCCAAAAGAAGGATTGGTTTTGTTTCTTTCTCTTTTACTAAACTACTTCCTCAGCTCTAACACAATAGAAAAAATAGAGTCAGAGAACATCATCAGCCTATCTCTTTCCTACTCCGCCACTCTATACCGACGAATATCACATGCTCTAAAACTCTTTAGAAAACAGTTCTCAAACTCATTTCAATCAATAATTTTGCTTTTACTAACTAAAATTTATGTTAAAAACATTTTGGAGTTGTACCTATCGGCTGATAGCCAATAAAAAAGTATGTGAAAGGAAAACATAACCAATCAACTATAAATCTATAAATCTAAAAATAATATATGGTTTATTCTCCACTTTTTTTATCAAAGTAATTATTTTCTAGGCTTGCGTATATATAGTTGTTTTGAAATGATTATGTATCCGGTAATCTATTTCTATATCAATATATGTTTTACCAAAAAAAAAGCAAAAACAAAAAAGGCCAAGACAAATATGATATGTTTATGTGACTGATGTTTCATAAGCACACTCTGACTAATATGATGTGTTCCTGTCATAATGATTTTATTAATATTGTGGCTACTATAATATGTTATTATAGTACTGATTATAGAATTGTTGCACATATACTCCATTATATGTTATTAAACCAAATATTTACCTTTTTATAAACAAAAAATATACTTCTTTCGTATCAAACTATCAATATAGATAAAAGAAAACTTCTAAATGCTTAATAAAAAGCGGTAATGACACCACAAAACCCCGTAGTTGTAAAGTGGAACTAAATAGGACTATCTTTATTGAAATGGCACACACCACAAAACCATAGTTGTAAAGTAGAATGATTAGGACTCTTATTATTAGTTGACTTATATTGTAAATTATGAACGGCAGATTTTGTGTGAGTTAGTTCGCCACAATCCAAAAGGAATCTTTGCTTCAGATCGATACTAAATTACCCGTGTTTTAAAATTTCACGCCTAGCACCGATTACATCCCGTAAAATTGCTAGGCTTATCCTCTCTATCTCGATTAATGATTAATCTCCGCATAATAATTATGCTTGTCTAATTTGATTATAACCTACATAATCCGATTAATTCCGCTTAATTTTTGTATACTAATTAGATTTTGAGCCAAATATAAATCAAATATCTTTTTTTTTTGTTATTTAAATATTTAAATTAAGAGTTTGTGATGTTATAATAACTAATGTAAAAACTTTTAATAAAAATCATAAAATTTTATTTTTAAATTATGTTTTTATGTGTTTACATAATTTTAAAAACAATACTATTTTTTATATTTTAGTTAATGTTTTTTTATTTTAACATAAATAGAATTATACATATATTTTTATTTTATTATTAATTAATAAAATAATCCTAAAACTACTCTCTGATTAATCTTCATTTAATCTCTGATTTTTTCGCTAGGCACTAGGTCCACACCAACCGCCCAACTAGCGCCTTCCGAATTCTAAAACAGAGTAAATTACTAAATAACGATGGATTTGATTAGCCGGCATTGATTAATTGTGATCTGATGTGGTGTATAATGTATTATAAACTTGTTTAAATAATTTTTTTTTTCTTTACAACAAATAAATAAATTCAATGATTTGCAAATTAATTACGGGTATCTTTATTTCCAGCTATTGAAAAGGCCCAAACAAAAGCCCATTAGAAACAAGGATTGGTTTTGTTTGTTTCTCTCTCTTACTAAACTACCACTACCAGAAGAGAAGAGTCAGAACATCAGCCGCCTCTTTCACTTCAACCCTCCTTAAACCTCATCTGTTTCCTACTCCGCCGCTCTCTCTCCGTCGTCGCTCCATTTCTCTTGACCCCCTCCAGGTAAAATTCCCCTTTTAGATCTTCTACAGTACCCTCTACTTTAAGTATTTTGCGAATTGGTCTTTCTCCATCTCATTACGTATCTGTGACTTTTTCCCCCTTTTGGATTGTATTGGCTTCTTTTACTCTGTTTCCTTCAAATGATTGTTATTTCTCCAATTCAATCACTTTTTAATTCGTTTCTGAATCTTTACTCCATTAGGTGAAATGGCTGGGAAGTCGAACAAATCGAAGGCCAAGAGAGCGGCTGCTCAGAGCTCTGCTGCCACCACTTCAACTGATGTTAAATCCGATGCTCCTGTCACTGCCCCTGTCTCTGCCCCTGCTACTGCTCCTGTTCCTGTTACTGTTCCTGCTCCTGCTACAGATACAGTTCCTGCTCCCGATAATGACACCGTCAATGCTGCTGCTGTTGACTCTGTCGTGCCTGAAGCCAATGAAGTTCCTCCTCCGCTTCCTAAGGCTGACGAAAGCGAATCACAAGTAGCTAATAACGATGCCCAACCCAAGCAAGGTTAGTTCTAATGCGATGTACCTAATCTATATTATATCTCTCCAGTTTGATGTGTATTGATTGTCTTGTCTAATATGCTATGGCTTTCACAGGTGAACTCCGTCTTTATCCTGTGTCTGTCAAAACACAAAGTGGGGGTAAAATGGAACTTCAAGTGAGTTCGAGTCTTCTTTCTCCCTTATATACTATTTGCCAGTCAATTAGTGTTTCAGTTTCTCCAGGGCTTTAATACTTATAAAGCATTACCCTTTCCAACTGTTTTCTCTCTGTATTGGTGTGAATTATTGAATCTCTCTAATGGATCTATTTTCAGTTGAACCCTGGAGACTCGGTGATGGATATAAGGCAATTCCTTCTTGATGCTCCAGAAACGTGCTACTTCACTTGTTATGAGTTGTTGCTCCGCAATAAAGATGGAGAGACTCACCATTTGGAAGATTACAATGAGATTTCCGAAGTAGCTGACATTACCACTGGTGGTTGCTCTTTAGAGATGGTTGCAGGTATGCTAAGTTTGTCTTTTTCTTCTTATTTTTTGTTTTTTTGTTTTTGAGACTTCAAAAGTGAAAGTTGACTGGCTTTGTTTCTATGGACAGCATTGTATGACGATAGATCTATCAGGGCTCATGTTCACCGTGCCAGAGATCTTTTGTCTCTTTCAACACTTCACTCTTCCCTATCAACAACACTTGCCTTGCAGTATGACGCAGCACTGAACAAAGTTCAGAACCCTGGAGGTTTTGAATCTGAATCTTTTTCCGTAATGGTGTTTTGTTTTACTAATCTTTTCGTGTACTCTCGAACGATTTCTTTATGGCCACTATTTTGAAACAGATAAACCAAAGTCTGACGTTCCAGAACTTGAATGTTTGGGTTTTATGGAAGATGTGCCTGGCTCTCTCAGGAGGTTGATCAATTCTGCATCAGAAGAGATCAAAAGCGTGGAAAACATTGTATTCTCATCATTCAATCCTCCTCCCAGCCACAGAAGGTATAGAACAACCTATTTTTAGAATTCATAAAGCCATAAATTTACCATTTATGCTGTTTCTTATGAATTTATTTGATGCAGGCTTGTAGGAGATCTAATATATTTGGATGTCGTGTCATTGGAAGGTAACAAGTACTGCATTACGGGCACAACAAAAACATTTTATGTTAATTCTAGCTCAGGGAATATTCTCGATCCAAGGCCAAGTAAATCTGGATTAGAAGCAGCTACACTGATTGGACTATTGCAAAAACTTAGCTCTAAGTTTAAAAAAGGTGGGAAACAATATATACACCATTCTTCTTGAGTCTATTAAACTCTTTGTGATGTGATAGGCTTTCAATCTGTTGATTAGCTTCTATTTTTCTTTTAATTTTGAAGCTTTCCGTGAAGTCATGGAAAAGAAAGCCTCTGCACATCCATTTGAAAATGTCCAATCGCTTTTGCCACCACACTCATGGCTAAGAACGTATCCTGTTCCCGGTGAGTTTGATTTAGTATCTTGCTTTTTCCTTTTGTGGCTAGATCATTTGTTCTTTCAGAGGCTGTTACTATGTGTGATCCAGTTTTTAAACAGTGATTATAATGTTTCTAAAATATTCACATGGAAGCCATAGTAGTGAGGTAAAAGATTGCCTTGATCTTGATTGCATGGGATATATTTTAGAAGTTCCTCTCTAGTGTGTTCCCTTTGTGACTCTTAAGGCCCAAGACGTATCTTGCACTATCTCAGATAATATCATTCTGGTGTTTTTTCGTTTGACAAATTTTTATAAATTAATTTAGAGGTAAGATGTTGTCAATTTTGTTGCTTGTTTATCGGCAGCGTACTAATTTTCTGGTTTATATGTTGAACATGTACTTCTGCTATAACTATTTATGTATGAGAAGATAATTTTTGTTATATGTGATTAATAAACTAGGAAATTCGAAACTATTTGGCCTTGGCTCCCCATTTCTACAAAAGATACACTTGTATAAGAATTATTTCTGTTATATCTGAGCAAGGACTCTTGTATCTGGACTCAGATCACAAGCGCGATGCAGCGAGAGCCGAAGAAGCATTGACCATTTCCTATGGTAGTGAGCTGATTGGTATGCAAAGAGATTGGAATGAAGAATTGCAATCATGCAGAGAGTTCCCTCACACTTCTCCTCAGGAGAGGTACATGTGATATTTGACTACATTGATTTTTGGTAGCATAAAGTTATTCTTGTGGGATTCTATTCCTTTATTAAACATTTCCTTTTTTTGCAGGATCTTACGTGACAGGGCACTTTACAAAGTGTCTTCTGACTTTGTTGATGCAGCGCTTAACGGAGCTATTGGTGTAATCAGCCGATGCATACCACCTATAAACCCAACTGATCCAGAATGTCTACACATGTCAGTGTGAATTGTCTGGCCTTTATATTTGATTCTTCATAGGCAACACATGTTTTATTAATTCTAGCTTTTGTCTTGCGTGAAAATTTTGGCAGTTGAGTAATTCCCTTTGTTTTTATAAAAGTGGAGAAATGACAGAGCATCTAATATTTTTACTTTTACAGATTTGTGTTTATGCATGAGTTTTTGTATTTCTGAAAAACTTGTTATTGTTATACTGTTGTAGGTATGTGCACAACAATATATTTTTCAGTTTTGCTGTTGATGCCGATGTTGAACAGCTATCCAAGAAACGTGCATCTAATCAAGTGACTGAGAAGGTGTCCTCATCTGAAAAGGTTTCATGCGCGGAAGGAACCTGCGATAATGAAGAGCCTAACAGCTGCAATGAGGCGCCACTTGTTGAAAATGAGCAGGCAACATACGCTTCTGCAAACAATGACTTGAAAGGCACAAAGTTATATCAAGAAGCAGATGTCCCAGGGCTATATAATCTGGCAATGGCCATTATTGATTACAGAGGTCATAGGGTTGTTGCTCAGGTTTGTTCTAATACTTGAACTGCCAAGTCCTTATTCTTGAGATTGTATGTGTCTTGCTTGTGTTCATTTTAATGTTTAAAAAAATGTTTTAGAGTGTGCTACCGGGAATTCTTCAAGGGGATAAATCAGATGCGCTTTTGTATGGTTCAGTCGACAATGGCAAGAAAATATGCTGGAATGAAGATTTTCATGCTAAGGTAAATGGATATAGTCTGTCTTGTTGTTGGATAATGTAGGCTGAATTTGAAAACTCTAGAACTACATATTATTGATAAATATCTTTGTATTATTATAACACTGCTTTATTCCTAGCTGAACTCTTTAATCCTGATTAATTCCTTCTTCAGGTGCTAGAGGCTGCAAAACTTCTTCACATTAAGGAACATTCCGTCATTGATGCATCCGAAAATGTCTTCAAGTTGGCTGCACCAGTAGAGTGCAAGGGGATTGTTGGGAGTGATAACAGGCATTATCTCTTGGACTTGATGAGAGTGACGCCTCGTGATGCCAATTATACGGGTCCAGAGTCACGCTTTTGTGTTCTAAGACCAGAACTGATCACATCATTTTGCCAGGTACATATTCTTTATTCCTTAGAGAGAGTACACCCTTGACTTTCTTTTAACATGTATTTTCGTCATGAAGGCGGAATCATTGGAAAAATCAAAATGTAAAACCAAGACTGACGAAGGGACTGATATCGTTTCCGATTCTTCTAATGTTACTGCTGATACTTCTAAAGTTGGTGATGCATCGAATGATGGAGGGGAAAATGGGGCTTCAACTTCTGATCAGGTATATTTTTCACTTATTGATCCTGATAGATATGTGCATTAAGCTTATTTCGTACTAATTGATGTCTCTAGTTTGAGTGGGTCTTTTGTATGCTGATATTTTGCATTTTCCATCTGCTTGATATACTCCGGTTATTGTGTGCACTGACTACTACTAGTTTATGGGGATGCTGTGTCTCACTTCAACTTTTTTGTCAAGTGAAAAGGCAGATAGACTAATTACGGAATAGGGTTGAGCCCTGTAACAATGATAAATATAACAATTTTACTTATATTAGGCTGAATTATACAATTGGAATGGGTTGTTCAGTTCTCTTTTGTTTTTGCTTTGAGATTCTTTCCCATCCTTGCTTTCTACTGTTGGATGGAAATGTCTGAGGACAGGGCCATTGCTGATATCTGCGAGTTCATTACAGAAAACTATTTCTGAAAAGGAAAATACTACCACCGAAGATTCTGCAGCCCAGTCTTCTGAAAGTTCCAAATCATGTGATGAAATTGCATTTAACCCCAATGTCTTCACTGACTTCACATTAGGTGGCAATCAAGAGGTAGGCTATGTTGCTTATAAGTTATTTTTTTCTGATATTTACAATTTATTTACATGATTGGACTCTTTTTTGGGTTAAATAGGAGATTGCTGCTGATGAAGAAAATGTGAAGAAAGTTAGTTCATACCTTGTGGATGTGGTCCTTCCAAAATTTATAGAAGATCTTTGCACTCTTGAAGTTTCGCCAATGGATGGTCAAACTTTGACTGAAGCACTCCATGCTCATGGTGTTAATGTTCGGTACATTGGAAGAGTAAGTTCGTCACTGCCATTATGATTTTGGTAGCTATCTCCATGTTTGGCTTTATTAACTGAAGCTGTGCACAACCAGGTTGCTAATGGGGTGAAGCATTTGTCTCATTTGTGGGATCTATGTCTTAATGAGATTACCGTGAGATCAGCAAAACATATTTTGAAGGTAATTCTGAATGTTGTAAAAATCATACTATAGATAAGATGGTGAACAAGATTTGCGGTATTTGGGGACAAGCTTATAGTAGTTTTTACATCATTGTGCAGGACATTTTAAGAGATATAGAGGACCACGATATTGGATCAGCAGTAGCTCATTTCTTAAATTGTTTCTTCGGAAACTATCAAGCTGCTGGTGGAAAAGCTAGCGCCAATAGCTCGCATGCCAAAAATCAAAAGAAGGTTCTTGTGTGCTATCAGAATTCGTTTATTATAGTTCCATGTTTGTTCATCTTGAATTAGGATACTAATCTTTACAGCCATCGATAAAAGTTTCTCATGAACCAAATCATGTTTTTATTGCCTGACCCTTGAATTTGGACAGGATCAATCCGTCACCAAGAAGGCTCAAGGAAGAGGGAAAGGAAAAGCTTCTGCAAAGAAAAGTTTTGCATCGTATATGATGGTTGATTCCAACATTCTGTGGTCTGACATTCAGGAATTTGCCAAAGCCAAATATGAGGTAAGCCAAAGAGTCAATTATCAAATTTACGATTATTTAATTCATTGTCTATGTAAATGTCTTTACCTTCTGGGTTACCTAACCATCTGTAATTAATGCGAGTCTATTTTCAGTTTGAGCTGCCCGAACTGTCAAGAACTACAGCAAAAAAAGTATCAGTTCTTCGTAACCTCTGCCAAAAGGTATATTAACTAGATACACTTTTCTCGTTGCTTCATAATTTGTTTACGAGGGAACCCCTGATTAGCCAGTTCGTTATTGTTATTAATCCCTCCATTTCTGTTTTTAGGTTGGTATCAGTATTGCTGCTCACAAATACGACTTTAGTGCAACATCTCCTTTTGAGACATCAGATATATTGGATATTCGGCCTGTAATCAAGCACTCTGTCCCTGTATGCTCCGAGGCTAAAGATCTCGTTGAGATGGGGAAGGTTCAACTGGCTGAGGTACCTTCGTTATTTCACATTAGCTAATCCGTCTGTGTTTACATTGTTGTGCTCGTCTAGGCTGTTACATCCTGATAGCAGTGATATCTCTGTTTGCTAATTCTTGACAATATGTTTGTATTGGACAAGATCGAGAGAATCTTATATTGATTTGGGTTGCCATTTAACTGCTTGTTTTTCTTTGCGTCAGTTGCATCATGAAGTGTTCTTCTCATATTGTGGCCAAAATTCATTGTCTTGTATTTACCAAAATGATTAAACTTTTGTAGGGCATGCTTAGTGAATCCTACACATACTTTTCAGAGGCATTTTCGATACTTCAACAGGTAAGTACAAAGTAGTCTGTATATGCATCTTATACTGTCAAAATAATATATCACCAAAGGTGCTCATGATATTATTCTGATTCAGGTGACTGGTCCTATGCACAGGGAAGTTGCAAACTGTTGCAGGTATGTTTCTCGCTGATTTTTGTTTTATGCTGGAAAAATATCTATGGATTTCCGTTTTAGTTGCCTTAAGATTTTTGTCTTCTTTCGCTTTTCAGGTACCTTGCCATGGTTTTGTACCATGCAGGAGATATGGCTGGGGCCATAATGCAGCAACACAAGGAGCTCATTATAAATGAGCGATGCCTTGGGTTGGACCATCCTGACACTGCTCACAGGTATCAATCAACTATCTTTCATTTGTGTTTATATCGTATCTCGACCTGAGTTTGAAATTATTGTACTTTCAGCCGTTGACTTAAATGTTTAATACTGCAGCTATGGCAATATGGCTCTTTTCTACCATGGACTGAATCAGACAGAACTTGCTCTACAGAACATGGGTCGGGCCTTGCTTCTACTTGGCCTTTCATCTGGCCCTGATCATCCAGATGTTGCAGCTACATTTATAAATGTTGCCATGATGTATCAAGACATGGGCAAAATGGATACTGCTCTACGTTATCTTCAAGAGGCTTTGAAGAAAAATGAGAGACTTCTTGGTGCTGAACACATTCAGACTGCAGTATGCTATCACGCTCTTGCCATTGCATTCAACTGTATGGGCGCATTCAAGCTCTCACACCAGGTACTAAGAAATTTTCTAAAGACTTCTAGACACTCTACCTGTCTCACCTTCTGATGTAATTTTTCTTTCTTGTCAGCATGAGAAGAAAACCTATGACATACTTGTCAAACAATTGGGAGACGATGATTCTAGGACACGAGACTCTCTAAACTGGATGAAGACGTTTAAGATGCGCGAGCTTCAGGTTTGATGCAATGATAATGACTAGGACAACCTCTTTTATTTATGTATACATTTTGTTTGTATTTCTCAAACTTTCTGGTTGGTTTTTGTGCCAGATGACTGCACAAAAGCAGAAAGGACAGGCAGCCAATGCAGCCAACACACAAAAGGCTATTGATCTCCTAAAGGTATACTTGCGGCTTTAGATATTGGCGTATTTTACTGAAAATAAAAAAACTCCTTTATTAACGATGCTATAGAGTTGAAACATATATATATATTTAGGCTCTTCCCTGAGATGCTAATGAAATCATATTCGTGATTGGTTTGCAATAGGCACATCCAGACCTGATACATGCGTTCCAAAACGCAGCAGCTACTGGGAGGTCTAATGCACTGAACTCGGCTGTCCTTGGGGAGACTCAACCTCGGGGCAGAGGATTTGATGAAAGAGCAGCTCGTGCTGCAGCTGAAGTTAGGAAGAAAGCAGCTGCGAAGGGGCTACTGGTTCGCCCACATGGTGGTGTTCCAGTTCAAGCCATCCCACCGCTCTCTCAACTCCAAAACATGATCAATACCGCCACCACAGATTCTTCAGAGAAAGGTGGAGAAAACGGGGAGGCAAAGGTACAAGAGAAGAAAGAAACCTCTGAAAATGGGAAAACAGAGAACCTGGCTCCTGCAGGATTAGGTGCCGGTTTAGCATCTTTGGATAGGAAGAAGCAAAAATCCAAAAAATAAGAAAGTGTAGGATCTTGAAGGAAAGTGCAGGATTCTAAGTAGTGAAGTTTGGTTTTTTGTCGCTGGAAGTCGATAAACCCACTTGCTGATTTCATTACATGACAACACTTTTGTACCTTAAAGCTTTGTTTTCTTCCCATTATGTTTCTCAAAATGATTTGGTTTGGGTAAAGGCCCCCATCCAGGTATGTCTGGTTTTTTTTTTTTCTCTCTTTTTCCCCACACTTTTCTACGGATGTAATTTTATTCCACAAAAACGTCATTGATTTTTCTAGTTACTACTACTAGCCCTGTGTACTAGAATAAGCTCACAATCTTACAGTTATAAATGTAACTGTCTTTTCAGCATCACTTTGGATGCTTAATAGTTTACATAATAAAAGTATCTTGTTTTGTTTTAGAAGTTGGCTGTTTTGTTTTAGATGGTGTGGCTACTTTAAAATCTCACCCACCATTAATCCAATAGCGATCAACCCTACTTAAACTTAAGTCTTCCACAACCGACCAAGCGTCAAAGCCGGGACGAGTCGAGCGAGGTTCAAAGCGAGTCGGTCAGTCTGGTACTGTCACAACTCACAACTTCCTTCTAGAAGAGTTCTAGGCCCAAAGTTAAGGCTTTTCTAAGGCCCAATTGTTCACAGAGGTTAGGAGAGAGAGACGACGGCTAATGGATAATGTAAGAGACACTTGATGATGAAACCACAACTCCTTCTTCTTCTTCCTTATCAACACTTTCACTCCCTCCGACAATGGCGACTTTTCTAATGAATGTTGTTTCAATCAAACCTACAGTGTTCTCATTCCAGTCCGAATCCTTCAACCCTTCGCTAACACGGGTCAATGTATTCCCCTCAAAACCCTTTTCTTCTCTCGCCGGAACCATCTCCCGGAGCTCTAGAACAAGGTTCATTCCTTATGCAGTAATGGAAACAGAAGAAAAACCCGCCGCTTTAGACCCTAATTCAGAAGCCGCCAGGCGTGTCTACATCGGGAACATACCCAGGACCGTAGACAATGACCAGCTCACCAAACTTGTTGAAGAACACGGTGCTGTTGAAAAAGTTCAGGTTTTTACTCTCAATTACATCTCATTCTTCTTTAGTTACTTAGTCCTCATCAAGATTTGTGATTTGAGTTATATGTTTTGGGGTTGTTTTTTTTCATCAGGTGATGTATGATAAGTATTCAGGACGAAGCCGCAGATTTGGGTTTGCTACAATGAAATCAGTTGAAGATGCCAATGCTGTGGTTGAGAAATTGAATGGCAATGTAAGAGATTTTTTCTAACTCCCTAATTGCTTCGTATTGTTAAGTTGTAAGATATGACAGAGCTTATGTTGTATATATTACCTCAGACCGTTGAAGGGCGTGAGATAAAGGTTAACATCACAGAGAAACCTATAGCATCGTCTCCTGATTTGTCACTGCTCCAGTCAGAAGATTCCGCATTTGTAGATAGTCCTTACAAAGTGTATGTTGGAAATCTAGCAAAGACTGTTACAAAAGAGATGCTTGAGAATTCGTTTTCTGAGAAAGGGAAAGTAGTAAGTGCCAAGGTTTCAAGAGTACCTGGAACTTCGAAATCCACCGGGTTTGGATTTGTTACGTTTTCTTCAGAAGAAGATGTTGAAGCTGCCATTTTGGCTCTTAACAACTCTGTAAGTGCCTCTGTAATTCTTCACATACAATTATAGAGTGTGCAGAGTCAAACTTTTTCTCACGTTGAGGTTTTATGAACTGCAGTTGCTGGAAGGACAGAAGATTCGGGTGAATAAGGCGTAGTAAGTGTAAGACGAGCCTTTGACATCATAAGAGCATGGAAAGAATCGTTTTTGAG
Source organism: Camelina sativa (assembly GCF_000633955.1). Taxonomy (NCBI): domain Eukaryota; kingdom Viridiplantae; phylum Streptophyta; class Magnoliopsida; order Brassicales; family Brassicaceae; genus Camelina; species Camelina sativa. The sequence continues at coordinate 22,340,608 of NC_025693.1, forward strand.
GAGTTTGTTATGCAACTGCAAATCATTAGAGCATAGTATCATCTTGTATTCATTCTAAGTTTAAAAAGATGTTGACACTCAATGATACCCAATGAATTATCATCTTGTATTCAGTCTAAGTTGAAAAGATGTTGATGAAACTCAATGAGACGCTATGAAGTAGGTTAAAACAAACTCAAGAGAAATGCAATGAACATTCATGTTCTGATCGATCCTGTCTATACAATATATAAATTGATGTTAGACAAACATGATCAAGTGCAAGTCCATACTTGGAACTTGGAAGTGAGAGTGACGCTTACTTATAAAATTCACGTTTGCCGTTTGGGGTTATAGATTTCTTTGGCTTAAGTTAGTTGATAACTTATACCAACGGTCAGAGTAGACCAGAGCTTCGAGACACACTTGAATGAATCTCATCGGAGATTTCGTAGGCAAAACTGATCAGAATCTCAACTAAAAAATTCTCAGAAATCTCAAAGTTCAAATCTTTTGTTCTCTTTCTGGGTCCTTCTTCTTCAACCTTTTACCAATCGACCTTATCTTCATAATTTGCTTTTGTGTTTTATCATTACGCAATAAAGCACCAGTCTTTACTCAATAAAATCAGGTGAAACGGAGCCAGGAGATGCTTAGTTTGCAGAGTCTTCCTCCTTTCTCCATCTCCTTCCCAAATCGGAACACCAATTCCTGCTCAACGGCTCCACCTCGTGCGACCACTGACTTTGCTGCTACACCAATCTCTCGCCGTCTTATCCTTCTCCGTCATGCTCACAGTTCCTGGGATGATCTTTCCCTCAGAGGTACTCTTCTCTTTCTCTGATTCTCTTCTTTATCCTCAAACTTGATAAAAAAAAAAAATCAAACCTTTATGTCTGTGAGTCTGTCAAGGATAGACCATGATCGTCCTCTAAGTAAAACCGGACAAGTTGATGCTGCCAAAGTTGCTCAAATCCTCTCCTCACTTGGTTGGCTTCCCCAACTCATTCTCTCAAGGTTTCTTAATTCCAATACCCCAAGTTCCTCAAATTGCTTATTTTGTTTCCGTGATTAAGAATTGTGGTAAAATGTTTCATTTCACAGCGACGCCACACGCACTCGAGAGACACTGAAGTCAATGCAAGCGCAAGTGGATGAGTTTATGGAGGCAAATGTACATTTCATTCCGAGCTTTTACTCCATTGCTGCTATGGATGGCCAAACAGCTGAGCATCTTCATCAGATTATCTCCAAATATTCAACACCTGACATTACTACTGTCATGTTAGTTTCTCTCTATCACTCTTTTTTTGCTTCATCTTCTTTGTGCTGTCTTATCAATTCTTATCCCAATTGATACACAGGTGTATGGGGCATAATAAAGGTTGGGAAGAAGCAGCCTCTATGCTCTCTGGAGCTTCTGTTAAGTTGAAAACATGCAATGCTGCTTTGCTTCAGGCTTTTGGTGACTCCTGGGATGAAGTTTGTAGATTCCATCCCTTTTTCAGATATTCATGAGCTTGCTTTTTCTTTGACATGGAGCTGATTCTTTCTTTTGCCCATCGCAGGCTTTTGCACTCTCCGGGCCTGGCGGATGGAAACTTGAGGGTGTAGTGGCTCCAGATAGTAGCATCTATGTGTAGTAGCAAGCATCCGAAGCTTCTAGTATACCATTTTTTCATGGTTGCTTTTCTCCTCTAGGCTTGCAGCTTTTGCTACTACAGTATGTTATTCTTACAACTGCTTTACTGTTTACACAATATATAAAAGGCGGTAAAGTTTCATCCTTGTCTCTCAATACCATGTAGCTATGCTTAGTTTTTAGCTGATGAGATGAACAACGCAAGATCGGATTGCGTCTCTTTATCAGATGCCTTATGTAAGATCCGAGCATCACAGAAATGTTCAAATGCAATCTTCATTTATATAAATTGGGGAGTTTGCATATTTACCAAGTGACTCTGTTTCATTTTATTAATGTTATCATACACTTGTAGCTGTTTATGTGGTTAACGTTTAGAGTTGGGGGTATAGACGAATCCTTAGAGATTCCATGGATTATTGTGCCTTGGAGAGTTAATGTTTCTTAGGGCTTTCCATACAACACTATTGCATTTAAACCCTGACCCGAAACCGATCTGCCAAACCCTATCACCTCTTTTGATCTTCTCTTTGTGTTCCAAGTAAGCCAGCTCGTACCATATACTGCTGCTTGATGTATTCCCGAAACGTTCCAGCGTCTGCCTAGATGCCTCCATATTCTCGTCCGTCAACTTGAGATCCTTTTGAATCTCATCAAGCACTTTCTTACCCGATGACAGTAGACAAATATGCTCAAAAGAAGGCTCAAGACGACCAAGTGTTGTAATGTTCGCTTTGAGTGCATGGCGACCAACTTCGATTACATCTCTAGATATATACAGTCCTTGTTTCCCATCTCGGTCTTCTCTCAACTCCATGCTCTTGTAACTTGTGTCCTCCATGCCTTTATGGGTTCTTACTAACTGTTATGTTTCATCAATTACAGTGTCATCATTAGTCAAACCAAAGAACAGAGCAAGAGAATTCCAAACTGTTTCTTTGTTTGTTATATCACCTGCATAAGTTGGTATTTGGATCGCCATCTATCGATACGCCGACTAGAGAGCATAACTGCAGCTGCTCCCATTCGGAAGAAACAATTTGGTGGAATTAATGCGACATCATTGCCTGAGTACCAAGTGAAGCTCACTATCTCAGTGCTCACCACCAAAGCATAAGAGCCTTGATGAGCATTCAAGAGATCTTTGGCTAAGTCAATGGCTATGATTCCGGCGCTGCACCCCATACCACCAAGATTGTAGCTCTCTGTGTTATGCCTCAGTTTATAATGGTTAATCACCATGGCTGATAGAGAAGGCGTGGTGTTGAGGACTCCGCAGTTTAGAACCAGGATCTTGATGTGCTTCACGTTGATTTTGGTCGCTGCAAGAAGTTCATCAATTGCTCCAAAGATCACCATTGCTGCTTCTTCACGACCATCACGAAGATTGACCCTGTGACCAGGCTTGAACACCACTCTTGGCATGTAGCTCTCCTCTCCTATGCCTGATTGGTGCAGCACTTTTCTTTGAAGCTCGATGGCAGACTCGTTGAAGTTACCAGACTTTATTGCCAGCTCGATGAAGTCGCTTTTTGTGATCTGTACAATTTTCACCCACAAACACAACAATGAGAAGGAGAAAGAGAGACAAGAAAGGTGGAGAGAGAAGAGACATGACCTTGAGATGATCAGGTGGGCGGTAACATGAGAAATCGAGAAGGAAAACAGAGGAAGGAGTAAGAAAATGATAGATGAGAAGGAGCAATAAGATGGATAAAGGAAAAGCCAAGATTGGTAGAAATCTAGAAACAAAGATAAAGAGAAGAAGAAAAGGAGGAATGAAGTAACAAAAGGAACGGGAGAGAGAGAGAAGGTAAATGTAACCAAGCTTGACGTATCTCAAATTCACATATCCAAGGAAATCAGGAAGGCCCTTGCGTGACTTTGACTTAACTCCACCGTTCACCATCTTTGTTGCCTCTTTTTCCATTTCACTTAGGCATCAAAACCTTGTGCTCTTTCTTTAAATAATCAAATTAAAATATGAGTCATTGTAACAGAAAGATGGCTTCTTTGGTGCATGTTACCGTTGAAGTGGCGGGTTTTGCTGCATCATTCAGTTGGTGTGGTGTAACTAAACCAAAGCTCGGTTCATGTAGTTAACAATGAACGAATGAGATGTAAGCTCACATTCTCCAAGCAAATCTAATACAATAAACAAGATAAGATACTTCGAGACTTTGCTGGTTCTAAGAATTGGAATCCATGATGTTTAGATCATCTAGTGTGTTGAAATGTTCTAAAAGGATTATCCTCAGAATTTTGATGTTTCCTCTCTCATTAGACTATATTTGAATAGAAGATTCAACCCATTACATATTACCAAAGCACTCATCACAAAAATTGTACATGACATTTGAAACCATATTTTATCTTAACCTTAACTCTCACTAATGAAAACTACTAAAAGCCAATGTAACAGATCGCTGCAATATTATTACTCGGACCAAAATTTCACAAAGGCTGTCAAGAAAGATTTGAGAACTGCCAAAAGCGGATTTGTTTCTCGTCTTTCCCCTTTCCACGATTCACTGCAAAAAAAAAAAAAAAAAAAAAAAAAGGTAAGGCATGTGAAACCCTCTGGAGAGCCAAACACAATAAACCAACAACCCCAAAACACTATTGAGACTTCAGAGTGTGTTTACTCACGGTTTAATTCTGTTCAATGTTGCATTGTTTTCTTTTTGAGAGCTGGAACTATCTGAAGCATCAACTTTAACCTTTTCCATGGCTGCCTTCTTCTCTACACTTGCCACTTCATTCCCGGAATAGCTACTCATAGTGTCCACTTTTGCTCCGTCGTGCTTACGATTTCCCGACTATTACAAAATTAAAAGGTTACAAAGTTATCATCCTTGTGTGAATATCTCATGTACCAACTAGTTAAACTCAGTTTTTAAGAACAGTACAACTAACAGCTTCTCATATATATTCAGACCTTAATGCTCACAGTTGGAGCATCAAAATTGACTACCAAAACATCTAAAAACATTCAAGAGGTTATGCCATCACTAATGTTCTTCTGCCACGATCATGAAATACTTTATCCTAAACTCAAATAAGGAAATTAGTAGATGCTAACTAAGAAATCCTGCAGCCAACATAGCTAAATTAGGACAACCTGCTGAACACAAACAATTTTTTTGCCTGGACACCAAATCCATGAAGGCTGTATAGTTTTTAGTATGCAAAAAGAATGTGCAAACATAAATATACTAGATGAAGCGTACCTCAGTGTCAGATGTTGTCAGTTTCTGCTCAGTTGTCAATGATCCATTACTAAAGTCCTTAGTCTCATGGATGTTGCCAATCACAGGATTCACAACCACTGTTCCTTTGGTGTCAGCATATTCAACATCTACTGAAGCAGGATTAACAATTTTCTCTCCAACTTTCTTTTCCACAGGGACAGAAATAAGATTTGGCCTTTTTTCAACAATGACCTCAGTCTCCTTTTCTTCAAGTAAAGGAGAAGTGGATGAAGAAATCTCCCCAAGATCAACATGATTAGTTGTGCTGCTATCAGCTTCCACCTCTGTCTTAGTTCCTTTCTCACCCTCACAAAGTTTGCCCAAGTCACTAAGTTGTGCATCCGGTGAGTCCATCGTTGAAGTCACAGATCTTACTGGAAATGTTTCAGATTCACCAACTGTTTCTGCTGCCTTATCAATTGTGCCTAATGTGTTCGTCGTTACGTTTACAGTTTCGGCCATTGCTGCTTCAACATCATTCACTTTTTCATCCTTGTTAAGTTGTGTGCCGTCTGATTCAATGAAAGGTAGTTCCTCAATTTCTTCGTCTTCGTTGTCCACATCGAGTCCTTTATCCTGAGGTTTGGTGGCAACACTATCACACACTGTCTCCATTTTATCTTGTAGCTCTGCATCACGCTTGATATCAGTTTCTTCACTGCTAGATGCTGCAAGGTGAGTCTTGGATATGTCAGTGGAGTCTATTGGCTGGTGTACGTGCCCAATGTCTTCTTTCAAAAGTTTATCTCCGTTCACTTCCCTGCTATCCAATATATCAGATCCATTGTCTTCTGGAGCAGCCTGGCTACCATTTTCAGGTGACTTCATCTCCTTTTCAGCCTCCGAAGAAAAATCATAACTTTGATCTGATGCAGAATGGTATCCATTTGGGGACAAAGATAAAGGGGGCACAGGATCCATTAGGATTGAACTTGACAGACTTTGATCTTGCAAATGGCCAGAGCCATTGCCTTCAAGAACCAAGTCACCAGAACCAAGAACTCTATTCTCTTGGATAATCTCTCTGACAATCTCCCTGATAGTGTAGAAAGATCCACCCACCTCCTTGTGAGTGAGGCTAAGTGAAGGAAAACTCCCACTGTTTAGTTTCTGATGCCTGAAAGCAAAACCCCAATTACAAAAGCTACGAATTGAAAAGGCAAAAAAAATTCAAAATTTTAGCTAGAGGAAGAGAGTTAGGTGCATACTTTTTAATAAAAGACTCCACCAGTGTTTTTCTCTCCTCTTTGGGAATCCGATTACGAGTCCTCTTGCCTCCAGAATCGTGAGGCTTAGCTAGAGCAAATACTTGCCCAACGTAACTAGTCTTCATAGAGTGCATGTTCTCTCTTTTATCCTTTTTTTATATATCCTGTTCCAGCAGAGCTACAGTGATATAAGAATCAGACAAGAACCCCCAAAAAATAAAAATAAAACACAGTACAAATATACAAAATCCTCGAGACAGATCCATTTGCTTCATCATTTTGTAACAGAAACTATACAAAAAGCAGATAAACTCAATCCACACGAAGCAGAATTCTTAGCACATTTAAGAGAGAGGACAATTCCCAACTGAATCATTGAAAAGCAAAAACTCCATCGATAAAGTCGAAGAGATGAGAAATGAAGAAGAGGAAGAAGAGGGTTTACCTACCACCGCGAGAGAGAGAGAGAGAGATTAGAATTCACGAGTCATCTTTGCAAATTGACTAAAACCCTACGCCCAGTACACACAGACCAGAACACAGTGGGGTGAGTGTGTTGTTGGGAGGCGCAAGCGGGAGTTTTGGGTAATTATTTTAACTTTTGTGGCAAAATCGTCATTTTCTTTTTCCTTACTTCTTTAATTAATTTTCAATTTGACCCCCAATACTTTATTTTTAATCAATGTAGACCCTCACTGATTTCAAATTTTCTTTTCTTTTTTCACTTTGACTACTTTCTAGTTTCTTCTACCCAGAATACTTTGTAATCAATTTCGACCCTCACAAATCTTTTTCGCACGGTGGTGAACTCTATGTATATATTATGCTTGAACATAGTACATCTAACTTCATGTTTTTTCTGCTGCTAAAAACATCACTGTATGTTACACGAAGCATTTTATTGTGTTACTTAGTAAGTTGTAACATTCTTCACATAGTCTAGTCGGATGCTCTTTAACTCTCAAGCCTCAGAACAAGTCTCCAAGAACTGGATTAGTTTTGACCGTTCTTCCTCAAACAGCTCAGGGTCTTCGCACGATAGTCTCTCCCGAGTTGCACCATCCACACTCGTTGGATCATCCACTACCTGTTTCATTAGTACACAACAACATCACAGCATTAGTAACTCATTCATTGAAATATGTTCAAATCTATGTTTTAAGAGACAGAGACATTTTACTTTTGCGTAATTGTTGGTATGGCCGTCTTTGTTAGGTCCTATAAACGGTTCAGCCTCATTGTGCGTCCATTCACCATCTATAATGTATTTATATTCAAACTGTCCTTCCTGCGTTTCAG
>NC_025693.1:22353839-22378732 GCF_000633955.1 Camelina sativa
TTCACATAGTCTAGTCGGATGCTCTTTAACTCTCAAGCCTCAGAACAAGTCTCCAAGAACTGGATTAGTTTTGACCGTTCTTCCTCAAACAGCTCAGGGTCTTCGCACGATAGTCTCTCCCGAGTTGCACCATCCACACTCGTTGGATCATCCACTACCTGTTTCATTAGTACACAACAACATCACAGCATTAGTAACTCATTCATTGAAATATGTTCAAATCTATGTTTTAAGAGACAGAGACATTTTACTTTTGCGTAATTGTTGGTATGGCCGTCTTTGTTAGGTCCTATAAACGGTTCAGCCTCATTGTGCGTCCATTCACCATCTATAATGTATTTATATTCAAACTGTCCTTCCTGCGTTTCAGAATGATAGTGGTAGTCAGAAAATGATGACAAAAGTAGACACTGAGCTTTCCAGTTCATTACGAAAACTCACAGGCAGTTCTCTCTTTAGTGTCCAGAATCCTGTTCCTTTGTCCAGTGTTAGAGGTAGCCTCTACATTAAGGGAAAAAATGGTGAAAATTAGAACAAAAGATTTACATTGTACATTAATTTAATCCCACATAGTTCTGCAATATCATAAGACAATTTTTTCACGAAATAAGATCTGAAATGCAACCCTCATCTCTTCCACTTTTTTTATCAGAGAAGCCTTTCTTTACAATAGCAATGAGAAATGTGTATCCTAGTTTTGAAGCTTAAATGTGACACCATAGTCTAAGAGCAAGGCATCATAATATATTATTTAATTAAAAAAAGAAAGAAATATATTCACCTGTCCCCATCCAATGTCAAGGCCAGAAATTTCTACCAAGGAGAACCCCTTATCTTTCAGTGTCAGAGTAACAGTCTTCCTCTTGAGTCCTGTGAGCTTTTGTGTCCATATATACCCGGAAACAACAATCAGGAATCAAGGAACTAAGCCACAATTGTTGCAACTAACGCTAATCAATGGAAGTGATAAACTTCAAACATAGCAAGCATTGTGAAAGTTGCACGATAACTCACAATATCAATTGTTGCATTTCTGATAGCATCCAGCTTCGGAAAGCACGACCTTTTGCTCTGCAATAAATTTTCAGAGATGTTGTATTAACATGTTGGGTTACTTTATATAGGTATCAAGAAAATCATGTAGAGAAAACAGAAACCACAAGTACATTTGTATCTTACCATGAGTAATTTATGAGCTTCCATAAGTTTATAGCCTTGCACCCAAAACATGTATGTCAACTGAAATTGAAATTAATATAAACAAAAAGTCAACACTTGTTCATTCCTTCATTAGTCAACCAAAAAAACACACATAAAATAAGACAACTACTGTTTGCAACAGCCTTCTAAGAACTGAAACACTGTTTCAATACTGAAAAGCAATACATTTACGCTCATGGAAGACTCACAGTGAAAGATGTGCTATAGAAACAAAAGGGAGAGAAAGAGAATAGCACAGTAACAAAGTTTTTTTGCAACTTACCGCAACAGCAGGAGCCCTTCCCATTCCAGCAGTGCAGTGCACATATGTAACTCCTCCATTTCGCTTAACAGCTTTGTACAGTATACTTACGACGGCAGGAAGACGCATTCTCAAATCAAATGCATCAAAGTCTCTGTTACATCAAAGACTACAATATGTCAAGCCTTGCGTTTTGCCATGGTGAATTTTTCTATGAATGTGCTCGTGACCAGTATATATCATATATGAAAAGGGGTGATGGTGGGTCCAAGTCTTTAAGAGTAAAGAGAATTAGTGAGGTTGGGATGATGACTAACTACCAGTCTACCACATTACTCTAGTTCGCAAAGAGACAAAGGTGGACAACCAAAAAAGTTAGTTGATTGCAGTGATTATGCTCCCTTTGGAACAAAATTCACTCACTGTTCTGTTCGTCATACACCAGTTATTGCTAACACAAAGGTCTACTGAGCTCTTATTTTGCCAACGAAAAGCGATAAAAGTAAAAAGCCCAAAGAGAAAAGGAAAGTATAATACTCTACTGATCAAACAATAGGAACTTAAAGATTGTGTGCCTAAAAGGATACTGAAACTACCCTCCCACAGTGTATTCAAATCAATTTTGAAAAAAAAAACACAGCCTACCTCATAGGCTCCTATATAAGCAATAAGAAAGGTCTTGAAAAGGAAACTAAAAATCAACTAATGATTTACCAAGGCCTTACCTGATTTCACAGCGAATATGCTCAATATCATTATATTTCTTGGCATATGCTTGGATGCTTCTTATGTCTACTCCAAAATATCTGGAAGTATTGGTCAAGGATTTTTCACACCAGAACATTCTTTCTCACTCAAACGGAAGGAAACTGAAAACAATCATAAACATGTATAGAAAAAGAGGGCTCTGGAAGGATACTCCAAGTCTGGATCTTGTTGCAAGCAAAATATGGTTTTAACCCCAATTTTACGAAGCTTGTCAACATCTTCAGGGGTCTAGCAATTAAGAAGAGCAGAGGAGACAGTAAGAACACCAAGAAAGTAACACATTTCCAAAAAAAAAATCATCATTTGACAGAAGGATAGAAAGAAGACCTGTAAGCACGATCCAACAATTAAATCTGGACGAATGAAGTTGTAGTTCATTCCAAGCTCGTGCCTGTAAGTTAAAACTGAAAATGAAAACACATCTGAATCAATCAGTGCACTAATCAAATAGAATTTCATTATCAGGCAACAACTGGTAGACATCAATAGAGTTTGAATGGTTTAAAACAAATACAGGTAAACTTGACTTACCAGCACCCATAGCTTGAGTCATGTCTTGGCTATATTCATCAGATTTCTCTTCCTCCTCCTTTGAAACACCACTCATCTCTGAGCTGGATTTTGACTCTGATACCGCCTTCAGTCCAAGCATTTGGGCAAGTTTCTAACATTTTCTTTATTTAAACATTCTCAAAAGTACTAATAAAAAATCTTCAAAAACCTGTAAAAAGAGTCGAGATTTAGGATCATTGGCTTTGGTCGGAAATGGTACCATCATCTTCAAAGAAGACGGAGAAAGATCTCTTTGATTGCACCCAAATCCCAGCAGAGGTGAGACAGAACATCTGAAATAAGTAACGATCAAACACACAAATTCAAAATCGAATCAAATCAACAACATTTTCAAAAAAAAGATTGCTACTTTTGTGAAAAGCAAGAAGATACCTGGGAAGATTCTGAAGGCAATTCATCTTTTGAGAGAGTGTAGAAAAAAAAATATCAGCGGATGCAGACGAACCTACTACACTCTTTTTGAGCCTATGATGAAAAAAAAAAGATCTTTGGTAATTATAATAATAATTTCAATTAAAGGTCCAAAAATGTGTTTGTGAGAGTGACTCCGACGGTCACGACGATCCCATTGGGGACCCCACGGTCCGCACCGGGAATGCAATCACTTTTGTTTCTTACGTAAAGTGGATATATTATTTTTAATGAAAGCTCCAACTTTTTATTTTTATCAAAATACACCCCCTTCGACAAGCTGATGTGGTACTTCGAACACATAAAGCTTTGTTTCTAGATTTAGAATTGGCTTTTAAGGTCTGTTCTAGATCCACATGATCGGAAGTGTAATGAATTGAGCTGAGCACCGTTAATTTTAATGTGGGTTATATTTGCAGATTATTTTTGTTCGAAGTTTATTTTCTTAATATGAAAAGTAAGAGGTTCTTTTTATATATTTTTCGTATTTTCCAAGAGTTAAATGAGACCAATCACGTGACGTCATCACTTACAAAAATATCTTTGAATTTTTTTTTTTTTCCAATTAGAACTGAGAGGTAATTTGCAACAGTAAAGTTAATCGATAAGGGCATCTTTATAGGCAAAACTGTTTTTTGTGTTCTTAGATTAAATATATTAAGAAAATAATCTAAGATCAGTAGTTAAGATCTTTTGCTAAAAAGTTAGTTATAGGGATAACATATTTAAGATCTTAATATTTAATAATATAATATTCTTAAACATATTACAATTATAAAATCTAATAAATTTGGTATATAATATTAGAATTAAACTTATTACAATTATATAATATTCTTAAACTTATAAACTTATAAATTATAAAAATTATAAAAGAACATTTAAATTTCAAACTTATAAAACTTTTATTAAAATTCATAATACAATACCAAATTTTTATGAAACAACAAAACATTGTAAATAAAACTAAAAAAAAAAACCAAACAAACATACAATTTGTGATGTGCTTGTCTATTTACTGATTCACTGATAGAGATGATACGAAGACGAGGCCACAAGAGAAAGTTCAAGAGAAAGTAAACTGTCCAAGATGCAACTCATAGTTGATCATAATCAGTTTGCAACATTGCAAGCAGATAAAATAGTCTCAAACACATCAACTCAACTGAATGTGGTTTTCTTCTCTGCCCATGAAGAAACACATTGTGTATAGAGCCAACTCAAACTCTGGACTTACTCCTACTAACGTACTTGAGACTGATTTTAGAACACCGTTCCACTCGAATTGGATAGTTAGCAGCTGAGTCTCTGAATCAGGCTGCATATGAATCAAAAAGTGTGATTTCTCGGTTAGTCACCTGCTCTATAAAGTACTTATATTATATATTTGGAAGACATATGTATAGCGTTGGACGAAGCTTATGGTACTTACAATTTCACCGCGACGTCGGGGAAATATATAGCCTTGATAATCTACATTTCCTTTGGCTTCCTCCAAGTAAAACTACGATAAAAGAGAGCTCCAGTTTAACCTTTTGTGAGTTTTAATGTTTAGATTTGGGGTTTCCAGAGATTTGGATTCATGTACCTGAAGCCAGTTATGGAATCCGGAGACCTGTTCCCCACCAGATTGTTTGATCTCCCCAACAAAGACATGCTCAAACGCAGAAGAAGAGCCAGAGGTACCTCCACGGCCATAGAGATCGAACCAGAGACTTGTCAACATTCTCTTGAACTCTTGGTAGCTTCCAGGAGCAACGTCCTTGATCACAAGGTACTTGATCACAGCGGTTCTGCTAACTTCTTCAATGAAAGCTGCTTGCTCTTGCCTCTCTTCTTCTGTGACTACTTCTTTGTAATCTTCATTTGGGTTATAGTTGTCAAGCAACGAACAGAATCTGGCGAAAGTCGGTTTTCTAAAGACTTCATCGCTCACCCAAGAGAAGAGTAATCCTGGATTGACGAATCAGATGTGCTTGTACACATTTCACACAGTGTATATCTTCAATTCCTCCACAAGAGCCTTCAAAGTTATGCACAAAGACACAATTTTTTTACTCATTGACTTCACCAAAAGACACAAACTTTAACATTTATACTACACGGAATCAGTGATTGGACAAATGGGTAATCAGAGACTTGACCGGAAAACTTACCGGCGATAAGAAATGGGCGAAAGGCGAGTCGTGCATACAAGAATCGAAGCCATGGATAAATATGATCTTGAACTTAGCTTCGTCTCTAGGGATTCCGAATTCCTTGTAAGCAAGATGTCTTCCGTCTCTCAGTTTGATTTTCGGCGATGTCACCGCTGCTCCACCGGGAGAGCCGACGATTTTAGCCGGTGGTGGTTGGATTGATTGATAAACCCATGCCAAAGCTCTAACGAATGATACAATATCGAAGAAAAATATCGAAGAAAATGAAAATGAAAATGAGAGAGATCTCTCGGCTGCCAAATTTTTTTTTCCAATCCAATCACCATTTGGACACGTCACAGAAGAACACAGCTAACAACAGTTCCGAAATAAGAACATGTTTTATGCTCTAAGCACACTTTTTAATTTTTTCAAATAAAAAAAAAACCTAAGAACACCCCTAAAAATATACCGATAAAGATGGCCTAATGACATCAAAGACTGTTCAAAACGCCAAAGCAGCAAAACGAATTTTTAACTTTAGAATCAAAAGATTGTTATTGTCAGGTGACATCAGAATAATAATGAGAGCGAGGAAAGATTTAAAAGAAAAATAAAACATTGCAACAAAGTTTGAAAACAAAAAAATGAAACAGAGGAATGTCTCATAAATTTACATAAAACTTTTCTATAGGTCCAAGTTCCACCTACTATGATCCTCAGAAGGCGTGGATGAATCTCCAAAAAGACTTATCTTTGGTCTTTTTTGATCTTTCCCCATTGGTAACCTCCAAAACGAATCTGAGTTCTCGAAGAAAAAGTATGCAGCAACGACTGATGCCATGAACAAGCAAAACAACAATGCATAAATCTGCCACTCTGCACACATCAAACAGATAAGATAATATTCGTGAGAGAGGTATATAAAGCTATATATGTGCCACAGAGAGAGAGATCAGCAACAAACCTTTCCACTCCTTTGGTACACTGAGCTTGGTCACCATCTCACCCCATTCGCTCGAAGTTGTCAGCATAACCCTAACCAATTAGATCAAATCAACATTAGAAGCAATACTAAAGGGATTTGATTATCATTATCTTTTCAATTAATTCGCCATACCTTTCACTAGGGCAGAACTCAAGTGAAGCAATAGATTGCCCAAGATGCAGCCTCTTACTGTAGTGGTAGATTTCCATTGTCTTAACTTCAGCAACAGATACATCTCCATCTTTGCCACCCCTAAAAAAAAAGGTGCAAAATTTGAGGATTTTAATCTTTGTACAATCAGAAGCATGACAGCAATAACCAGCCCGGGATGAAGAAAGACTCACAAAGCAATATATTTCCCATCCAAGCTCACTGCCATTGTCGATGCAGTCTTCCTTGACAGCTTCTTGAACCCAAGCTTCTTCCATGTACTAATGTCATAAACATTGACCAAAGGCGTCTCACCTGATTCCAATTGTTTAAGATTTCATCTCATGTTATAAATTCAAAACATATAGTGATGCTTGCAAATAGTCTACTCTTAAGTGTTAAATATTATATACCTCTTTGAGCAGCACAAAACAAAAAAGGTTTAGTTCCATCTTTAGAGAAACGGCACAGTTCAATATTCTCATCCTGCAGACATGAAAAATATCAGAATTAGGCAGGAGATACATCAGGAGCCAATATAAGAAACACAATAAAGACATAATCTAGACAGAGAGGAATCAGAATTATATTGTTAGAAGAAACCATCGATATGAAACTCCTCTTTCATGCAGATTTCATTGGATATATTACTAGTTTAATATAGGGATGCAAATGCAAACTTCAACTCTCACAATCACATACCCCACTACGTTCCAAAGTAGACAAAGGAAAACCATCTTCTGCTTTCCATATTCTAGCTGATCCATCAGTTGATGTTGTAGCTAAGTACTCTGAGTCCAGACTACAAAAAAAAAAGGGTGCAAATATGAGAAAAGTGCACTGAGTGGCTCGTTTCACATTCTCCATTAACTTCTATTTGTGTTGTATGACCCTAGTCCCAGTTCCAATACAGAATACCATTTTTTACCACCTCAATTATGGTTTAAACTGAAAAGCATATAAAAGGAGGGATGATGGTAGAGAACACTCTGGTCGTTACCTAAAATCCATATCCCGGATGGATTTGTGTGCCTTTGGTTCATCCAAAATTACACCTAGGTTTGGCCACTCCATAATTCTGAGACATCCATCCTGAATAAAGCTTGTAGTAAGCTACAACTAAAATTTTCGCAAAAGTGAAAGAAAGGATTTTCTTATAAAGCAGTTCCTTACCACTCCTCCAACAGCTAATTTAGACCCATCAAAACTGAAGGCCATACACTTCTGCACTCCAGCAGTTTCGAGAGGAAGTAGTTCTTTGGCTAAGATCGTAACACCTGTTGCTCCTCCAACAATCTCAAAGGACCTGCAAAATCAAATAAATTATCTTTTATCATCTACACCGTAAACAAAATTTGTATTGGCGCAAGATGGTGTCCAAAAATGGAGGAAGTCGATTCCAATTATCTAGCATGCAAGTTTCAACAGATAGAATAGTAGAGTTGCAAAAGAGATGCAAGAAAGGAAAGTCAAAATATTATACAAAGATCAAACTAGGAAGAGACCAATTATACAAAGGCATCAAACAATCTCCAACAAAAGTAAAAGCAGATAATATAATAAACCAAACCTAAAGCACAAAAAATTCAAGCACCAGTACAATTAATTCTACATCAGCAAACATAGGGGGTAGAGAAGATCGTTTGAGGTAATGAGAGAAGCAATGTTAAGTTCTGGTCATTTGATGCCTAGTTCTCATGACTAGATTGAGAAAACGTGTCATCATCACAGGTTTAACAATACCAACTCAACAAAATTAGAAACATAGTATCAGAGGGAGATAAAAGCGAGAGAGAGAGAGAGACGTACTTGCAACCACCTTTGGAGGTTGAGCAGATGAAATAATCACCACCAGGATGCACTGTAACAGTCACAGGATCACCATCACTCTCCTTAAGCGTGTGCGTTGCCTTTGATCAAAGAAGACGAAAAGGTTGGTTTTTAATTTCATTGGTCGACACAAGTAAACACTTTTCACAGAATCAAAAGGGAACAACTTGAAAAAAACCCTAGATTTCTTACATGATTTTCAAAAGAACCCAAATTTCCCAATCGAAATAACTAGACTAGACTAGATTCCACCCTAAACCCAATTAAAATTTTCGAAGCTCCCGTATCGTATCATTCCAGTTTCTAAATTACAAAAATCAAAGAGGAATTGTACCAAAGGAGAGGAGGAGAGGGAAGCAGTGACGGGGTCGAAAGAGAAGATGTTAAGGAGAGCAGGAGAAGAGCCACGGCGTTTAGAAGCTTTAGCGATAACGACCCAGTTAACTTTCTTCGGGCGACGGATCCATGATCCGCACACAACATGCCCACTCTCACGACTCGCTTCTTCAATCTCCATTCCTTTTTGGATTGATTGATTTTTTTCTCCTTTTTGGTCTTTTTCTCTTCTTCCTCACCAATTTGGAACCTTTATATATAGAGAGAGAGCAGAAGAGAAAAACAAAAAACAAAAAAGGAGTTGACTTTGGAAATTAGAGAGACAGATAGGTTTTGTTGGGTATTATAATGATAATGGGATTTGCAAAAATCTCAGATTTGACAAAATGAAGAAACAAACGGAGATTTTGAGCTGTTTTTTAACTAAAAAATAGTATATAGGAGAGATAAATTACACAAGTCAAAGACCGGTGGTGGGAGAGGATATTCCTAAGATCCTGTTCCGATACCAATTTTATTACAAAGTACGCTACGGTCACATCGTGCTTCCGTGATCTTATATAGCAGACTTTCCCCATTCGTGTCAATCTCATTGTTCCCACACAAAATATATACTACAGAGAAAAATATATATGTTAGCTATCGAAATCGAAAGGAATCAAACTGAAGTTTTAAAAAAAAAAATATTCTAATGAATTGTAAAATTTTGATAACCAAACAAAACGAAACCAGATTAGTTTTGGATTGAAATATTTCGGATACCAAATAATAATACTCTTCAGTCTTCATTACAATTGGAAAAATCAAAATTTGTAGTTTAAGGAAGAAAGAAGCTCTTAATATTGCAATGCACGTACACATTAGTCATAAAGGACTCATATTATAGACATGAGATTTGGTCTATTTGTTGACCAAACATAAAAAAAAATATCGCTAATTGTTCACCATGTAGCACCACTTACATTACATGTAAACAAGAATGTCTACGTGGCACTGTTGGAAGAACAAGGATGCGAATAGCCAATCATTGGAGGCTATATATAGATGAAGCTACTATGATGATTTACATAAAACTGGATGGTTTAAAAGTTGCGATGAAATTTTGTGTGTTTGGCTTGTGGGGTAAATGTATCTCTGATCAGGTTGTTTGATGGGTGAGGAAGCACTGGAACGAGATAAGTTGCAGGACAAATCAGAACCTCTGTCTCTGTGGTGGCCATTTCAGAACTTTCAGTCCACTAATGGAACTGGCCCGTTCTTATTAGTTCCTGAGACTATTCTTGAAGTTGTGTATGTTTTGAACAATACCAAATCAATTCTTCTGATGCAGAAGGAAAAGAGTTTAGACTCTTGGAAATTTACATTCGATCTGCAAACAGTTCAACACATTCTGCAACAGAAGGCTGTTGAATCAATCTTTGACGTTGAGTATCTAGGTATGTCCACAGAACAAAGCCTTTTCTACATGGCACAGATGGAAAAGCAAGGTCCGCAACCATTTAACTTCTTGGAGTGGTTGCAAGGCTGGGTTTTGCCTCAGGAGCTTACAAGTTGGCGTTGCCACTTGAGCAGCATTGCAGGTTGACGTTACAGCAAAAAAGGTTGATTGGTTTGTCTAATCTTAGTCTTACAGATACATGAAAGTGAGAGAGAGAGAGAATAAAACTGATGTTAACGCTGAGAAGGACTGTTTGTGTTGGCTATTGGTACTTGCCAACATGACACTTCACTAAGTACGTAGTTTTGCCTTAACAATGATCTAATCCGGTTTCAGGTGATATATAAGACAAAAGTAATTGATGTGATGACGTCGATGGTGATCTTGATCTAAGTATGGCACATCATCTCAATATCACATTTGTATTCTTGATTATTGGGAGAAACCATATATACCGTGAGAGAGTGTGAGTGATCCGGTTGCAGAGAAACTTCTTGTCTTGTTTTATGCTTCACTACCATCTTAATTCTTACACAAAACTTGTCTTGAGACAATTATAAAAACTTTAGCTCTCAAAGAGACTTCATTAATAGGGAAAACAGTCACTGATTCTGAGAAATTTGTGAAGAAAGAAAGACAAAAGTGTGGAATTAAACAATCTAAAAAAAACTCAACTTTTCATCAAAATTAAATCGGATACAAACAGATACATTGAGACAATACTAACAGGAAGAGATGTGTTGTTGACTAACACTAAACACATCAAAGTTAAGGTAAGGACTAATTAAGCAGTGCAGTGTTTTCCTTGAGATTTAATACATACATAAGCTAGGCCCATAGCCAAAATCACCAAAAGGAGGAAACCCAGGAACAAACATCGGATTGAGTAGCGGAAACGGTGGTGGAGGAGGAGGCGGTGGTGGTGGAGGTGGACCGTAGCATCTGGTCATGATGGCAAGGTGGATCTGTTGTTGTCTGTGCATTAGACGATCAGAGAAGATTCTACAGCCGAGTCCATAAACAAAGCCTTCAGACTCTTGCACATCCTGGAACATCTTACTCTTAGTCATCTTAACGAAAACCCTAGCGGTTAATTCGCTATCTGAACCGGCGTGGTGAGCAGTACCAACACGGTCAAGTCCCAACGCATCTGCTAGATGCTCTAGACCTAGACGGCTACTAAGACCGTCGTATATATCCGCCATAGCTTTCAGATCAAAAACAGAGCCGAGGGTTCTAGCTACGGCTTTCGAAAACCTAGCAGGAGTTGCGGGTAAAGACTCTCCAGCGGTGAAACACTTCAACAAATATGCAATGTCATACAATCCATGAAACGTCACCCAAGTGATGTTACTCGTCCTCTTCAGAATCCAAGAGAGATCATTGAAAAAACCGTCGATTTCAATTCCTTGGGCCCTAATCTTCTTCAGATCTAGACCGTTGCGTTTTAGGAACTCGATGGATTTCTCGTTTCTCGCGTCTTCAGCATCTCCGAAATCAGAGAAGTTGATCTCCCAAGTTCCACCGACTCTTCCGTTGCTGTTGAACAGAGTTAGACCTAATTGGATCAGTTTCGTCCTGTCTACGCTGAAGCTCATGTCGGTGTAACGTTGATCATCCGATGCGTGTTGTGGTGTATCCCTTAAGCAACCTGGGAACTCTGTATCAAAAGCGATAAAGCGGTAATATCTGAGACAATCTTTGATCAAACTCATCTCTTCGTAACGATTCCAATTCCAAATCTCACGGCAATTTTTCATCGAACTCATGTTTTGTTTTGTTTTGTTTTTTTTGGTTGGTATAATAGGAGGAGCGTGAGAATAAACAAAAATAAGAGAAATACAATATATATAGTTTTAGTATTTTTGGAAAAAAAGCAATTTTCCTTTTTCCAGTATTGTTGATTTTATTATTCCCTTCTATATGACCGTTTGAATTTTTTTTTTTTTTTTTCTGATAATTTACATGAATACCAATTTCTATTTTACAAACACAGATGGGGAGGTTCGAAACTTCTTTTTTTTTTTTTTTGATTAGTTACAATTACAGAATTTCTTTTCTATTATAGAATTTTGGACATCTTTATTTATTTTTGTTTTGGTTATTAAAATATATAAAAGTCAATTAAACAATTTTCTCAATATATGTTATCACTTTGACTCAAAGTCTTTGAGTGTCACAAGACATAAAACTCAACATAATAAAAACAATGCTACAAACTCAGATTACTATTTTTGTTGTTGTCTAAAATTAAAACACAATTAAACTATTTTTCAACATATTTCATCACTAGCTATCTTAGTGTAAATGTGTAATAAGACTTACCATGGTTTTTTTTTGTTTTGTTTACAAAGACTCAACAGAGGCCAAAGTCCGCAATTAAACTTTTTTCTAATTTTTAATATTAATTAAGATTAATTGTTGCAATGACATATGTTTTTAGAGAAATATCTCTTAAAATTAATACCATATAGGTAGTGTAGCTGTAATTTGAGTACCGTAGAATTTAGTTATGCAAATATGTTTATTTTATCTACAAAATTTAGGTTGTCATTTATCCTACAATCAATTTTTGTTTTTTACATATTTGATATTTTTATGTTAGTGATTAATTATGATTTATAAATATTTAATAATAAGATATATATTTGATAAAATTTACATATTATTTTTATATGAAAATTATATCTTTTATAAATTAGGATTGATATATAATTAAAATATGATTTTTATGATGTAATATAAATTTAAAATGTATTGCAAGATGAAATAAGTGATATCTAAATCCTTAATTTTTTTTTAAAAAATATATATAAAAATATAAAATCAATATGCATAAATTACTTAAAATTCAATTAGTTTGAATAAAATGCAACATATAAATTAAGCTTCACGATGAATAACGAATATATGCATCATTTGATAAACGCAGAAACCTCTATGTAAGTGAGTTGGATGAAATGTGTGTGTTGTGGATAAGACCATCAATAAGAAGTATTGTAATTTTTTCTTATTGTTTACTAATATAGTTTTCAGTTGGAATTTGAATTCAATTAATTTTGTTTAATTTTTGGATAGGTTTGTTTTAGGTAAAAGTAGCCAAATTGAACTGAGACCAAACATATTTTGCAATGAGATAATTAATTACAATTTTTAATGATACAAAAAATGTAACCAGTTAGAATGAGAGGTCATATCGAGTATAAAGGGTAATATAGTCATGGTCTCATGGGGCTCTCAATATATATAGGAAATTGTTATTTTGTATCTTGGAACAAAAGGAAATTTCCCTTTTTCAAGTTTGGATATTTTTTCTGATATTTACATGAACTTTTCATATACTTGTAATACAAATTATCTTTACTAAAACAGATTAATTGAATCAAGGCAGGTTCGAATACTTGTGGACAGATTAATATCAATTTCACCAGCCAATGGAGGAGAGAGTCACCCATAATCCCCCCCATGGAATTCAGGGATATTAAGACGGAAACCAACTTCCCAACACGAGTCAACAAAACGCTGGTCTTGAGGACAAAACAGATCCACATCACGTGGTGGCTGAGCTGGATCTACCACGGGGTTGTCATGCTAACCTTGTTGGGGATCAACGAAAATTGGATTAAGGCGAGGGTCAGCCACACCACGAACTTGGAGCAAGACGTCAGTGAGAGAAAAAACAAAAATATCTGAAAGAAAAAAAGTAAATAAGTCATTGGAATCCCAATATATAAGGGGAAAATTGGAATTAAAGGATCACTACAAAAAAAAAAGTTTGTCCATAATTAATAACATTCTAATTTGAAGGACCCCTTCTACATCCTCTTCTGAGCTAAGAGCATGGNACACTGAAACTTCATAAACTCATATTTGCAGAACACACAAACATAGATCTTTCTTATGATTGGCTTTTTTGGGTTTTTTTTCTTATGATTGTTGAAATCTTTCTTACCTAATTTATAGTAACTTATTCTCTCAAAAACAAACTCCATTGATGTTATGAATTGGAGATTACCTCAGGATGATCAGAGAAAGAAGCAGAAAGTAAGAGACCAAGTGACATAACAGATTTAACAGAGCTGAGGAATTTTTCACCAACCTTAGAAAAATCCATCCCATAACTGCCTTGGGTTAATAAGAGCATGGGCATTGGTGTCCCCTGGTTTTTGGTCCCCCAAATTTAATATTATTATTTTGAAAGGTTCTTATTTTTAGTATGAGCATTGCTGTCTACTTGTATTTGGTCCCCCAAATAAAACAATAATATTTTCAAAGTTTAAATCTTTTAGGCATTAACATCTACTAAGTAGTAAATATACATCCCACTGGGGATTTATGTAGATGTTAAGCTAAGAAGAAGTAATAGCAGACGCAAAACATACATCATCAGCTGAGGTCCTGACTTGCAGCTTGTTCTTGCACTCAGTACAGCTCATCACACCCTGCAATATCAGTAGATGTTCCGTCAAATCATATTAGCATATAATGAGGTAAAATGCCTAACACACAGAAAAACACCATATCAGTAGTTGACAATTTGAGAGAAATAAACCGGATCTGTATCAAATATAACAATGTAAATACAATAACAGTAGCCTAGTTCATTAGCAGCGGAGAAAAAGCTTACTGTTTCATTATTGTGACAGCAGAGTCATGAACATGATCATGTTGATGTTCGTTGTGCTTTCTTGTATCACAAACCAGTTTCTATTTGAAGACTGATCTATATACCATGACTGCATTGATGGTGATGATGATGATGATCCTCTGCACAACTCAAGCCATCTACATTGACTTCTGAATCAATTCTGAAAAGGTATGCTATTTCAGGACACCAACAGAGAGAAAGAAAGATACTTAAACTTGGACAAAATACATAGCAGAAGTTACCTCTCAAGATCATAACCTCCAATCCCTAAGACAAAATCCATATCAACATCTCCAAATTTGGTGTTTTTGATGGGAGCCATAGAGTTGATTTGCTATTGATTTTAAAAACCAAATAAAGAAGAAGTGTCAATGACAAATATATCTTCATTCTATTGGGGAAAGTGAGCTCACGAGCTAATAAGTGTCTTACCTTGATTCTTCTAGTTAAGTGCTCCAACTCAGGCTCGGATGCCAAATCAATCTGCCATAAAAATATAGTTAAGTACTTAACGACCTACAAGATGATTCCTCATAAATTGTATCAAATGACTGATATATATCACCGAACTGGACTCTTAAAAGAAGATATAACAAACAAACCTTATTCAAAACTATACGATCTGCATAAGCAATTTGTTCAACTGCCTCATTCACAACAAATCTCGGTTTCACTTCATTCAAATGCCGCATCGCGTGTTTAGAGTCAACAAGTGTAACAACACCATATAACTTTATCTATCACTAACAGACCAATAACAAAACTTAGCTTCAGTGAAAAACACAACACAAACAACAGATACCTGTAGTTTCGATGACAATATGGTCAAATCTGTCTCGTTTATACTTAACCAACTCAAGAAGCATTTTGACTAAATCACCACGAACAGTACAGCATAAGCAACCATTGTTGACCATGATAATATCATCAGAGGAAGAAGAGTGGCTCGCAACCAGAGATCCATCGATATCAACCTCCCCAAACTGTTTATATATATTCACAGTTCTGAAATGCTTAACCAATCTGCAACATTACATTAAGCTAAGATACATATACCAACAAAATATCTCAGAAATGCGCAGCAAGAGGACAAGTTTCGCGAATCGTGCACAAGTACAATAAACACAAATTCGATCCTGTACCTTTCCAGAACCGAGGAATCCGGTGATAACTGTGGCGGGAATGCGAGTATCCTGGTCTGCGAAACCTAGACAGTCGAAAAACGTCCCAAACATGCGAGTATCCTGGAATGCGAGTATCCTAGACAGTCGAAAAACGTCCCAACTTAAGAATCGTTTCTTCGATATTGGGCCTTTTTTGATTTATTTAAAATCACAAAAAACCGGGGGACGGCTCAAGTGTACACCGTTGCACATGGTCTAACCTCTTTTGAGCTCACCAAGTCACCATAACGTAGATATCTTATCTCCTTACCATGACAAAAGAACACAATCCTACCTTTCCTTTTTCTCCTCCCAATTTTTCAGGTTTTTGACTAGTCGTGACATATTTTTATACACTTAAGCTGTTGAGCGTAGAAGAGCATAATAAATGCTTAAATATGTCTTCTTGAAAGTCATATTATTAGCATCGCTATTGTTTCAGGAGCCGACTTGCCAGTTGCCATCATGTCGAAGGCGTGCACATTCCTACAAGAACAAACCGTCCAGCAGCATCCACCCGGACCATCCCTCCTCGGTCAAATCCATATCATTTTATTTACATAAGTCATACGTCTTTATTATGTTAGGATAAAGACGTATATATATTGTAATATATTTTGTAGTTACAGCATGTTTAATTGAATTTAATAAATGTTTATTAACTATGACAACTTTGATCTTGAGTTTTCTTGACCATCAAAGTTGATAATTATAGTGAGAGAAAAAAATATGTTGACTTTTTGAGAATTAATTTGTAAAATATTTATTTCTACGCCGCAAAGCTTTTCATAAAATTGCTATTCTAATTACGGTTAAAAACGGTAATTTACCCTGATTAGTCACAGATTTTTCTTAATCTTATCCCCATTTCAGGGGTTGTAATTTCTCCTTTAACTTTAATGCATCAAATTTTAAACGGTATGAAGTATGAACTTTGTCTAAATTTTAGTCTATAGCAAAAAAATCTCCATTTGTTTGTTTGGCCAGCAGAACTATAGAGAACAATTTATAGAATCTGTATTATTATGTAACCGCGACCTTTGGCAAACGCAAAAAGGTGGTCGCAGACAACCAATCAAACCCTTAACCGAGGGCACTAGCAAAAGAAATGTTTATAAAACTTTGGTTCTTCGATCAAACCGAAAATTAAATACGATACTAAATGTGATATTCGGGTCCGGTTTTAGATTCGGGCCGGACCGGGCCGTATCTGAATTCAGAACACTTTCCTTCATGAGGATCGTCTCGTGCCGTCGTTGCGATCAGACCAAAAAAATTAAAGTTGTTACGATTCGATTCCATCGTCTCTCTCTCGGCTCCCATTTGTGATTTGTCAAACCCTTTTCTCTCTCGAAGTGCTGTCATGGTGCTTCCTCTCTTCCGGCGTGCTGCGATCACCCGCACTTCCTCGCTTCTCAGAGCTCGTCTTTTTGCTCCTGCCTCCGGATTCCATACTCGGTACGCTTATTTTGCTCACGCGTCTTCTCCCTCTCCCTCTCTCTCGTCCCGCCTAAGTTTTGATGTTTCTCTTCCTTGTGCGATCCTTGGCAATTTGATAAGCGACCTGGTCCTCCAGTTGAATTTCAATTTTTTTTTCTCTCGTTTTTGAGCAATCCGCCATTGACTTCTCGAAGTTCTTATTGCGTATTGTATAGTGCTGTTTAGTAGTTTACTTTTGGACGATATCAATATGATTGATTTTGCTTGAACCAATACTAGTTTGTTTTCTGATATGGCATTACTATTCTCCAATTTGTGAGATGCATTTTCCATTTTATGTTACTCGCGTTGAAGAGGAAGTGAGTGTCCTTCGAGTATGGTTAATTCCAATACCTTTAGCTAGATAATCTTCTTGGTTGTTTTCAGTATTGGCACCAACTGGCTGCCAAGTTTCTGAAAATTATGGAAGATGAATTTTTCCATCCTGTGGTTCATAACACTGATGCAAGTAATCAGCATAGTCGTATTTCTTCAAACAGTTTGATCAACCTAGCCTTTTGTTCTCGACTTCTCGTTGAGTAGGTTGCAACGAGAAGCATCTGATAGATGTTGGATTATAAGCTCCTAGAATATATGAATGGATTCTGGAAACGAAAAAGAAAGAATATAGGATGTGTAATTTCTCTGCTCGATTTTATGTTGCTGTTTTGCGTGGAAGTCCTTATATTCATGTTCATAGAACCGAAGTTGGTGTGATTTATTTAGCTATCCAATAAATTTTACCATGAACTTTCTGATACAGCTATTCTAATGGAGCATACCACTTGGACAACAAGATTGGTAGCAGTAACGGTGTGAGGTATGTGTTCCATACCACAAATCTTGGTAGTTTAACATGGTTGTAGAAAAAGTATACCTATATTGTTGTAAAATCAATATTTAGTTAAGAACAGCATTGTTTGTCCTTTTTCAGATTTTCTCTGATCTAAATTTTCAGGTCGGCCTCCATAGACATGATTACAAGAACGGATGATAGTCCTCCAAAGCCAATTGTAAGTTCAAAAGTTAGTACTGTTGGTTTTTTTAATTCACTCTCATCTATCCCTGTATCTCACATACATTGTTTTCTTGTAGTTGCGATTTGGCGTGCAAAACTTTTCATCAGAAGGTATTCATAGATTGTTATGTCATCTTATGGAATAAGGATCTTCATAAATGAATCTACAAAGCAATTCCATACTAGAATAACTAAACCAGTCGATTTATGGGACTTTCATCTAATAAATCAACCTGCTGACATTTGTAAAATTGTATTAGTCATAAAAATCACCAAGACACAAATATTAAGTGGGCGATAAGAATAATTGATGGCAACTTTCGCTTATCTTATAGGAAATGTTGGTTGATGCAGGTGCAAAAAACTTCCCATAGCACTATTTTCTCTGATGTTTTTGCTTCCATCATACTCTTATATATCGTGACTGGAAATGCAATCGAATATACATAATTGTTCCAGTAATACAATTGTTTTTGGGTTGTAGGATCCACATCACAGATGGTTCTTGCAATGCCAGCGTTGTCTCCCACGATGGTATGAAATTGGACTTCAATATTGTAAAAGAAATTTGGCCTTCATGCAAGAAGTCATTGTTTTATGTTTTTCGGGCTTTTGCAGAGTCATGGAAATGTTGTGAAATGGATGAAGAAAGAAGGTGACAAGGTGGGTTATTTCTTATTTTCGGTTGACAAAACATTCAGTCGACTTGTATGATGTTATTTTAGACTGATCACTATACAAGAAAGACGATAAAATTTTTTATATAGCTGACAAAGACAAAATAGAATGTGGAAGTTCTCAGTAATAAGTATGAATTTTGGTTCATCCTGACAGGTAGAGGTGGGTGATGTACTATGTGAGATAGAGACAGACAAAGCCACTGTAGAATTTGAGAGTCAAGAGGAAGGGTAATTCTAAAAAATCCGGTTCATGATTTATGTGTTTTGATATATAGTTTTATTTTATTTTACCTTGGCAATTCATATGACTCATTACAAGTATATGCAAATGTCAATTGGCTTACAATGAAGCATGATCCTGTAGATTTCTGGCCAAGATTTTAGTCACTGAAGGATCAAAGGATATCCCTGTTAATGAACCGATTGCAATAATGGTAAGCACAATGGCTATCTTATTCATTTAAAGAAACCAAGTACGATCTCACAAAAGGTGATGCATGCATCGACCTACGTTTATCTAGTCTGCTTTTGGCCTCTTCATTTTCTTTTGTTTCCTGGGTTTACATCTTGGAAGAGTTAACGAATCAAAGAGATCTATGGTGTTTTGTTGTCAATATTTGTTGTGGAAAAAACAACTCCAATCCTCATGCTGTTTCTTATTCCTAATATTACCTCATGTAATAATGAGTTTTCACGTCATGTCCCCTACATGATATTTGGTAGGGTTTAGGGTGTAGCGTATAGAGTTTAGGGTTTGGTCAACATATTTGCTACAGAAGTTTGATGGATACGAGTTTAACCTTAACTACATAATTGTAACCAAGGTTGAGGAGGAAGATGACATTCAAAACGTTCCTGCCACAGTAGAGGGTGGACAAGTTGGTAAAGAAGAAACATCAGCTCATCAAGAGATGAAACCTGACGAAAACAAACAACAAAAAAGTTCCATTCAGCCCAATGCATCAGATCTTCCTCCACATGTCGTCTTAGAAATGCCAGCACTTTCTCCTACAATGGTATGAGATTCCATATTTTGTGCTAGCTTTTTGGAAGAGAAGGCATCCACTTGTATCCTGAGACCCTGAATCATTTATTTGTCAATTGATGTGCAGAACCAAGGTAACATTGCGAAATGGTGGAAAAAAGAGGGTGACAAGGTTAGTTTCTGGTGACCCAAGTCTGAAGAGTAGATTTGCATTGTAATTTCCACCACACGGAATCTGGTGTTTATGCACTTGCGGACTTGCCTGTGTTGATTCTTCTTATTACCTTGTCCACAGATTGAAGTGGGTGATGTCATAGGTGAGATCGAGACTGACAAAGCCACTCTGGAATTTGAATGCCTTGAAGAGGGGTATACTAAAAATCTTGTTGTCTTATTCCTATAAGCAATCACTTTGAGCATAAACAATATTTCTATTTCTAGGCAATCTGTTGATGCTCATTCTATATAGCATTCATAATCTGTGGATATCACTTCTTTTTGTTTGGATTAAGTGATAGTATTTACTGATTTATGGATTGATTACATATTTCTTAGATTCGGTATGAGTAGGGGCTTCCTCAATAAAAAAAGATTTACCTGCTGCATTAGTATTCAGATGAATGATCTTATAGTAAAAGATTGTATAACTTGATGGATGACTTTTGGTGTAGGTACTTGGCTAAGATTCTACTTCCTGAAGGTTCCAAGGATGTGGCGGTCGGAAAGCCGATTGCCCTTATAGTAAGTCTTTTAGTTCAAAAGTACACTGACTAAATTCTTGATGCCAGAAAATTGTTTTACTACTGGTTATTTAATCCGTTTGTTAGCCGGTAATTCCTTTTGTGTTTAAGTTGGTCGGCACTCTTCTAGTTAAATCTACGTTATATTGGAAAATGTCTACACAAAAAGTCTTGGAAAATGCAATTGCTTGCAGATTGAGGGATATTAGATACTAATCCTTCTTCTTTGTAGGTCGAAGATGCTGAAAGTATTGAAGCCATCAAGTCTTCTTCCACAGGTGGTTCTGAGGTTGAGATAGTTAAAGAAGTCCCTCACAGTGTCGTAGATAAACCTACAGGGAGGAAAGCAGGTTTCACAAAGATCAGTCCTGCTGCAAAACTATTAATTTTAGAACATGGATTGGAGGCATCATCAATTGAGGCATCGGGTCCCTACGGTACATTACTGAAATCAGACGTTGTGGCCGCAATTGCTTCTGGCAAAGCTTCTAAATCATCTGCATCTACGAAAAAGAATCAACCATCAAAGGAGACCTTGTCCAAATCCTCCTCTACATCAAAGTCTTCTGTGACTCAGTCAGATAATTATGAAGATTTTCCCAATAGTCAAATTCGCAAGGTAGTTGAAATATTTATTGCTCTCTATGTGGAATGATAAATATTTCCTGTTGAAGCTTTCTTCCTTAAGGGGAGCATACTTTCTGCATTGATTATTGCTGCTATGATCATAATGAAATCTTGTCTTCTGTTTGACATTTTCCACTTGGCAGATTATAGCAAAACGTTTATTGGAATCAAAACAGAAGATACCCCATTTATATTTACAATCAGGTTGGTGATTCACAACCTTTGTATTTTCCTTGTGTATTTATTTGCTGTTTAAGCATTTGCTTGTGTCTGCAGATGTAGTATTGGATCCTCTTCTTGCATTTAGAAAAGAACTTCAAGGTTTGTAGACTACATCCTTATCCCACACATCCTGGTAGTTGTTAACAGCCTGAGAGGCTCAGAGTGAATTGTGCTTTCATGATCTACAGAAAACCATGGTGTTAAAGTGTCCGTCAATGACATAGTTATCAAAGCAGTGGCAGTCGCACTGAGGAATGTACGACAAGCTAATGGTGAGAAATTATTTTCTCCTCGTAAATGATTCAGTTACAAAGAAATGTTCCCATACCTAGTAATGAGTTAAACCTTAGTTCGTCCTCTTTAAGGAAATTCAGCTCCCATGTTGGATTTTACTTGTAATGCCTTTTGCCCCCATTGAGAATAATTAGTAAAGATGTTTTGAGATTGTAATACAGTAACATTCAATATGACTGATAATGCATGTTAGACTCGGTTTTAGTCTTTACGAGTAGGATATTTTCAGCTTGAGTTTGATGTAATGATTTGTAGATTGCAATCATGTGGTTGTTTTTTCTCTTTTGCTTGTTCACGCCTTTGTTACGATTGCTTAATGTTCTCTTTCTCAATTACTGGCAGCTTTCTGGGATGCTGAGAAAGCAGATATTGTTATGTGTGACAGTGTTGACATATCCATTGCAGTTGCAACTGAGAAGGTATACTTGTGTCTTCGATTTTCTGATTACGTCAACGGTAAATCCCTCATCATCTTGGCATGTGTTGCAGGGTTTAATGACTCCAATTATCAAGAATGCAGACCAGAAATCTATTTCTGCTATTTCCTTAGAGGTAATTCTTATACTCTCTGAAGTTTGACCAATATGGCAGGCTATAGAGGCTCACTTGTTTGATCAGTTCTTACCATATATCATGTGCTGTTTATCAATAGTTATATTAATTAATTTTGAATTTTCGATTAATCTGCGGTGCAGGTTAAGGAGTTGGCACAAAAGGCGCGGTCTGGAAAGCTTGCTCCTCATGAGTTCCAAGGAGGGACATTCAGGTATTCATTGTTTTAAGTTATTAAGCATCGTCTGAAATTATCAGTTACGTGAAACTTTCCCTACTTACCAACAAAACCATACTTTATTGTTTACCAGCATTTCAAATCTAGGAATGTATCCGGTGGACCATTTCTGCGCAATCATTAACCCCCCTCAGGTAATCATAGCCCTGAAAATGCTACCTAAATTACAGATGGAAGATTAAGTTTTGCTGTGCGTAATTTATGTGGTGGAATATTTAGTTTAGTCTCTATAGAGACGCATATGTGAATTTGGATAATAAACTCCAGGACCGTCAATTGTCTTGCAGGCTGGAATTCTAGCAATTGGTAGAGGAAATAAAGTGGTTGAGCCGGTTATGGGAATAGACGGTGAGATAGTAACATCCTTTTGGATATCCACCTTTGGTACACCAGTCTGATGAGTTTATGACAAGTTTTTATCATTGTTTCAGGAATTGAGAAGCCTTCGGTTGTAACGAAGATGAATGTAACGCTATCCGCTGATCATCGGATCTTTGATGGACAAGTTGGAGGTAATGCAACATTCAGTACTTCCTACTGCTATCATTCACTGTGTTTTTTCTTTGGTACTCATTGCTTTTATGAAACCGGTTTCAGCTTCATTTCTGTCTGAATTGCGTTCAAACTTTGAGGATATTCGAAGACTTCTTCTGTAAGAAGGTTCAACTGTTTATCAAATGGATCTTGGATTGCTACATAATAAACCTTGGTAGTTGGAACCGACCCACGTGCACACGCAGAACTAGATTTGCTGCTATACATGAGAAGCTCAGATTACATGTTTCATATTTTTTCTATTTGGTTCCTACTACCAAAATTTGGTTTTGGTTTACAATCCGTCCTACAGATTGGTTTACAATTCTTGCTGAGGTATTTTTTGTTTGTCCCAGTCTCCTGAAAAAATAAATAACTTGAGCTGTCAATAACAAAACAGGTAAAATGATTAAGACCTATTACCTCTCATATCATTGTCATGGCCTCATGGGTTTAAAGTTGAGCCTATTTTTATTTGTAAAATCTTGTTTTGGAGCCTTAACTTAAGAAACCATAACCATTACAAAACTTTAATATTGAAATATCGGTCAAGTATCAACAGATTACAAACTTCATATCCAAAAACTAGGATTTAAATTCCAAATTCTGTAATATGTAGCATTATGTGAATTTGAATGTGTTGCAAATAGGGTTGTAGTTTGTATTTTTAAAATGTTTTAGGATATAAAAGAAAATTTCAAAACGTAAAACAACAAATGTATATATATATATATATAGGGACAACAAGAGAAAAAAAGTATAAATGGGTTGCTAAAACTGTAAAATTAAAAACATCGGCCGGAGAAGAAAGAAATGAGCGGCTTCGCGGTTTCAAAACCGGAGCAGAGTCATCATCGCCTCTTCGATATCGCAAAGACGGCCATAATCAACATATTCGCACATCCATATACCACTGTATCAAACACTAACAACAATCTCTCTTCCGTTCCAAAAGTCTCAACCTTTATATCTCTCTCTGCGTGTTTCTTTTTTTTTAGGTTTGCGAGTTGTACTGTGGCGAAGCTCCTGACACCGACAAGTGGGAAGCTGCTCCGATTGGTCACTACATCGGAATTGGTATAGTTACCATCCTTTTCACTTATACACTAAGTGTTATATCCTCAGTATAATATCANTAATGCATGTTAGACTCGGTTTTAGTCTTTACGAGTAGGATATTTTCAGCTTGAGTTTGATGTAATGATTTGTAGATTGCAATCATGTGGTTGTTTTTTCTCTTTTGCTTGTTCACGCCTTTGTTACGATTGCTTAATGTTCTCTTTCTCAATTACTGGCAGCTTTCTGGGATGCTGAGAAAGCAGATATTGTTATGTGTGACAGTGTTGACATATCCATTGCAGTTGCAACTGAGAAGGTATACTTGTGTCTTCGATTTTCTGATTACGTCAACGGTAAATCCCTCATCATCTTGGCATGTGTTGCAGGGTTTAATGACTCCAATTATCAAGAATGCAGACCAGAAATCTATTTCTGCTATTTCCTTAGAGGTAATTCTTATACTCTCTGAAGTTTGACCAATATGGCAGGCTATAGAGGCTCACTTGTTTGATCAGTTCTTACCATATATCATGTGCTGTTTATCAATAGTTATATTAATT
>NC_025693.1:22381238-22391548 GCF_000633955.1 Camelina sativa
GGGGGGGGGGGGGGGGGAATTAGATACAGCGTCTTCTGGGATTTCTTATGTACGAGAAGCTTGGGAGAGTCAGAGGAAGAATTACGATGTGGAATTCTTTGAAGCTGATCCTTCCAAGGCTAGGCCTGCTCTACTGTGTTTATTTGTTTTATTCCATTGTGTATCAGCTAAATTTAAGTAATCTGGAGCTCATTTCTTAGTTGTTGTGTCACTGGTGTTACAGGACGATCTTGAAATCCAGCTACAAAAGAAATTGGGGCAGGCTGATTTAGTTTCCTGTTGGCGCCATTTGCAGGTTTGAGATTTTGTTGTCTGTTTTCTCTGTGCCTATGAAATGTAATATAGCAAGGATGAGATGGTCTATAATCCTTAGTGAATCTTCTTTTCTGTAGTTATGCTTTGAAACTGAGGAGAGTGCGAGAAGACTCCTAACTAATGTAGCATGTTTACTGAAACCGGGGGGTTATTTTTTCGGTATTACTCCTGACTCGTCCACTATATGGTAATGAGGTTTTCCTATCTATTATTGTGTCTTAACGTGAATGCCTGTTGGGCTCTTCTGCTGTCCTTGTTAATTTCTCTATTCCAAATGAATCTTGTGCCAGTTTGTGTACTGAATGTATTAGATAAGATTGTCTTGTTGCAATTAACTTTTCCATTATTGTTTACATTACATGAAAAGAACATATTTCTTTGTTTAAATGAAATCACATCTATGCTTTCCATTCTCTGGTGTAAATCCCTTTCACTTCACTCTACTGGTGTATGAAACGTATCACAAAAGACCTCCTACCTAGTTTGATGTGTGTATTATCAAGTGTTTAGAGTTAAATTATAAAATGAGAAATCGTCTCATTCTGATGTTTCAGTTCATCAAGTTCAACATTTGACTGCCTATATATTTTGTTCAGTTGGACTGCGCTCCTTAACATTCTCGTCACACAGGGCAAAGTACCAGAAAAATGTCGAAGCATACCACAACAGGAGCGGTACAAAGCCTAATGTTTTCCCCAACTACATTCGGTCTGAAAGTTACGTGATCACTTTCGAATTGGAGGAAGAAAAGTGAGCATTCTTTTTCTGAGAAACTTCATTTTGCCATATTGTTCCTTTTCTGAAGTTGAGTTTTCTGCCTTTCTTTTAGATTTCCGCTGTTTGGAAAGAGGTACCAGCTGAAATTTTCTGGTGAAACTGCTTCTGAAGACCATTGCTTGGTTCACTTCCCAAGCTTAATCAGGTGGGTTCTCGTGCACTGTGATATTACCTATTTGTTCAGCAAAGCGTAACACTAATTCGATGATATGGCATTACCACATCAACAATGTGCACTTGTTTACCTTGGGGGTTCTAATTATTCTTAAACACCTAAAGTTAATTAGATCTTTATTGCACTCGTGACATTGCTTCTAGTTCAGCTACAAATGACGTCAAATCTGTACATATCATTTTTATCCAGGTTAGCAAGGGAGGCTGGCCTTGAGTATGTGGAGATTCAAAGTTTAACAGATTTTTATGATGATAACAGGTTAGGAAGTCTTACATATAGTGGCTTCTTTCTAAGGCTGTAGTACATTTCTGATTCTGTTCATTGCAGAGCCCACACTGGAAGTTTGCTGATGAATGCTGGTCCGAACTTAGTTGACCCTAGGGGAAAACTTCTTCCACGAGCATTAGATTTGTTAGGTAACCTTGTCATCATCTTATCTTATCTAATCTCCAGTTTCGATACGTTTCTTAGATACTTATCTATCCTTACTTTCACAGGGCTGTATGCAACATTCATATTTCAGAAGCCTGACCCAGATCTTGAACCTCCTCTAACGACCCCTGTACCTTTTGAGGTTTCCAATAATCATGATGAGGCAAGTCCTACTCTCTACTTCCCTGTTACTTGACAAAAAGATTCTGGCTAGGGCTTTAGTATGTAGACTGTATGATTAGAAAATCTATGCTTTAGTTAGTAACACAACAGTTGCCTTGCCTGGAATTTATTATATTTGGTCCATTTTAAAATCGTTCTTCACGATTGTGCAGAGAGAATTGCCGGTAAACACTGACACAAGTGCGGACGATTCATCACAAGGACTAGGGAAGATTAGTGAACAGAAAGGAATATTAGGACCAGGCCCTGCTGATTTACGTTTCTCTGAAGCATTTTGATACCCCTTTTTCTTTATGAACATGAACTAATGTTTTGGACATGATGTAACGTTAAGTGGTTTTTAAATAACACAGATGAGCTCAAACACTTGTCTTGTTTTAGTACAACATCAGATCACATTATCTTTACATATTTAAAGAAAAACATCGACTCAGTTCTCCAAATGATTTCCAACAACACTAGGCACATTGATATCTTTCATTCCTTGCTCCATGATCTGAATACGAAATGAGCAACAGGTTTAATTCTTGCAGAAGACACAGCTGGATTTTTATTACGGTAACCAGAACCGAGCACTCTAGCTCCCTCCTTAGAGAAAAAAAGATCCATCACATTAACTTCAATCGGAATCAGAGTCATGCCTCCTCTTTTTATCCTTCTTCTCTTTCTTGGGCTTCTTTCTCTCATCTGAATCACGAGTGCGTCGCTTCTCATGTCTTTCGCGTTTTTCACGCCTATCATGTCTTTCTTCCTTATCTCTCCTTGAAGGTTTCCTTTCCTCATGCCTATCTTTCTTCTGGTCCCTCTCAACATCAACAGGTCCATCTTCAACAGCTTTGACCCCTAATGCTTCTGCCGGCAAACCTGCTGGCTCTGCGTCTTCTTTCTGAGAGGATGCAAGGGTGCTGGGATCTTCCCAAGGTCGTGGTGCTCTGTACAAGATTGCATTAAAAATGTGAGAAGAAAGACAAAAGTAAACTAACAGGTACGAATGCATGAAACGACCAAAACCATTAACAGACCTAAAAAGTAGAGATGACACAGAAAAAAAAAAAGAACTTACTTTGCATAGCCAAGGCCGTGAACCCACACTGCATCAGCATTTCCTGCACCCAAGTCCTCAGCTGTAGAACCCCTCTTCACAAGTTCAGTAAACTCTTGCTTGTCAAGGCGATTGCCTTGTGGTCTTGTAGAGGACTTTGGTGCCAAGCCAAGAGCCTCCCTCATGGCCTGTTCCTCTTGTTCCTTAACTCTTTGGATCTCCTCTTTCATAGCATCCGTATTAGAACCCTTTTGCTTTTTGTCTCTAGCATACCAGTGAAGATCTTTACCTGTTCAGTTGTTGTACGTGGAATATGAATGTCAGTCAAAAATCCCTAAACTTCAATCAATTTTCAAAAATCTCATAGCAAGAAAGGATAGCAAAATCATGAGAAAATATACACAGATAAGGAGTAACTTAACGATTGACTACCTAAACTACAATGAGATTGAACAGAGAAGGAAACATAAAATGACTTCTAGTTCAGTGTCATAAGAAAAAGGTACCTTTTTGCCATCTTCCAACAGGGGCTTTGATACTGTGACCCAAATAATTCTCCCTGTATTTATCAGCCTTCACTTCATCCCAACTGAATTCTGCAGAATTTATAAACATATTCAATTAGTAATACAATCTCTCCAGTATGCATAATCAATATAAGCTACTCATAACCAAAATACCATATAGGACAACAATGAGGATCCCAATCGATCAACTACATCTTATGAAAATATTTCAGCTTCTCCCACAAATGGTTATATCCTAATCCACACCCTCAAACCCTAGATTATTCATTAAAAAAACCCCAAAAATCAAAATCAAATTAAAGAAATAGCAAAAAAACTTGAGATGAATATACATAGAAACCCTAAAATTGATAACTTTATATCAGATCCTGTAATTAGAAGCGACATCCAAAATGAATTTATAATGAAAACTTACGATCTCGACCACCACGAACTCCACCCCTTGTCGGATGATACATCGAAAATCCCCAGAAAGTTACAACCTTTGAATTTGCTCAACTTGATGATTACGAATTTCTCAGATTCTGGTTCGATTTAAAAAAAAAACTATTATTGAAGACGGTGAATATATCACAAAAAATAATGATGGGCCAGATTGGGCTTTCCAGCCCATTTAATAGGTTAATAAAGACAAACCTAGAAAAAGACAACACGTGTGACACGTGTCGATATACAAAGGAGGAGAAGTGGAGAGAAGTGACCACCAGACAATTGTATTGCATCTATCTCTCTACCTACTAAGTTAGGCAAAGAAGCCTAATCCAAACCCACCGATTCAAAACCCTAAAAGACGGTGGAAACAATGGCTGAAGCTCAAGACCGTTCTCATGCCTCTGATTCATCACCTCCGACTCTAAAGTTTCCTCCTTTCGTCACCAACTTGTTCCCTTTTCTCAAACCTAAGCCTGCTACTGATGCCAGTGGTGGTTCTAAACCCACGGCTGTCTCCGGCGACAAGGAGCCTCAGAAGTCTACTTACGAAGCTGTCTCTTTCCCTTACAATCCACCCAAAAGCGCAGAGCCGATTAAGTTTGAAGCTGAGCCCAGCTCCGGCAGGACTTCCAACTCCGTCATCCTTTGGCAGGTGATTTTGACAAGAGATGTGTACTTCATTTAGGGCTTTTCTTTGGATGGATTGTGATTTGAAATTGGCTTTAGAATTGAGGTTTGGTGAGAGCTGAGAGGTGATTTGTTATGTTTATTTATGTGGAGAGCAATGTGAATGGTAGGGACCATGGCTGATTCAAGGCAGATGCTCTCATAATTATGATTCTGTGCGTGGCTCAGATTAGCGCGTCCTGTTTACTTGAAACTATTCTGACTTTTTCTTTACCAATATGCAAATAGTTCAGTTGCTATCTTGATCTGCAAAAGTTGCTGCAGACGTGATTTGAGTTTGGTGAGAGCTGAGACCTAATTTGTTATGTTGTTTATGTGGAGAGCAATGTGAATGGTAGGGACCATGGCTGATTCAAGGCAGATAGATGCTCATAATTATGACTCTATGCGTTGCTTGATAAAATTCTGGCTTTTTCTTTTCCAATAGGGCAAAAGTTGATATCTTGATTTGCAAAAGTTGCTGCAGTGTTCAATGTTACATTGAGTGCTGAAAAATGGTTGCAGTTTTGTTATGATTTTGTATCTTTTCAAGTTCTGCCAATTGTATGCATTAGAATGCTTTAGATGACCTTTAACAATTTAGCTGAATGATGCCTCATTTGTGTGGGTTATTGGAGATTGGTTGGAGTAGCATGCTATTTGGGTTGTGCTTCTTTTCAATTTGCTTTCCTAACTAATCAACAGTGTGATCAGTTTTCACAATGGATTGCAAGTGTGGTATTAATCATCAAAGCGTCAATGGCTAGTTTGATAATTTAATAGCATGACTTTGGTACCTGCACCTGTAAATGTTTAGGTTGTGCTGTGCTTTATTTGTTCTGATGCTGATCAATTCCTGCAAAAGGCTGAATTATTCCCTAAAACTGTTTCAGGTATATGCACTTGGAGGGTTTCTTGTCCTGAAGTGGGCCTGGGCGAGATGGAATGAGAGGAACGAAAGAAGTGGCAAGAAGGACGACACCACGGGTAATGATGATCAACCTTCTCCTAAAGAAGATGATGACGATCAATCTTCTGATGGGGATGAAAACTAGTCATATTGCGTGAACACGATGAAATGTTGCCCATGTTGGTTCTGTATAGCAAAATACACCGAAAACAGGGTGAAGATTTCTTATTTTCCATTGTATGTACTCGAGTCTTGAGTTTCATCTCTTTCTGTAAGGAATATAATTCTCTTACGCTCAAAAAAAGAAAAGAAAAAAAAAAGCTTTTCTTTTTTACTTTTCTGGACAAATCTCTTTCTTGTTTTGTGTTCTAGAGATATGGCTGCACAGTATCATTGGCTTGCGGCTTGTGATCATCGTTTTGCACATATTGGCCTGTTAAATAACATAAATTGATCATATGAACGCACAAACTTAATCAATAAAACGGGATTTCATACATTATCAACGACCAAGATCCTATGGGGTTACAGAGTTATGAATCAAATACACAAGTTTTGCATCTCTCTTTACAGTTTTTGACGCTGTTTCTGCCAAATCCATACAAAGGCCTACAAACAGTGTATACAACAACACTCTAAAATGACCAATAACGGTATGCAGGTTTGATCACAAGCATCCAGCAGAATCAATCATACTCGCCTAAATAAGCCATCATCTGAACCACCAGTAGGAGGCAGCCGAATCGGGCGGGTGTAATAAGGAGTCGAATACAATTCTCTACTACTTTGAACTGAATCGGGATACAAGCTTCTACTAGGATTCACGGGAGTATATGTACTTGCTCGTCTATCTAAGTTGAAGCTAGTAGAGGATACTTGGTTACCTTCAAAACCAGATGTTCCACCAGAGATTGCACCGCCTGAAACTCTTGATGTACCTTTACAAAGTCTGAATCCTGGAACATCAACCATCGGTGGACCATCTGCCCTGAAGCTGGACCATAGTTTTGGTCCACCGATGTATGGGGTGGTCAAAAGTCGGTCATCCACTGACAAAGGAGGACTAGTTTCTACTTGGCTTTGGAAGCCAGCATTTAGGAGATTTCCAGGTACTAGGGCAATGTCTCGCTCAGGCATATGGGTAACAATAGCTTTCTGAGAACTTGAAGCTAGAATATTGTTTCTATTTGAAGCATCAGATGGAAAAACAGTGGGTACACGGAACAGTCCAGCGCAGTCAACAGGAAACTCTACCATGGACCCAATGTTGGAAGCAGGGAGAGATGGTTTAGTACTAAATGCGGGTTCTATTGGTAGTGCGTATGTGTTCATATATGAACCTGGAGTTGAAGGATATGAGCTTTCAGAGAGACAATCAGGTTTTCTGATATGTAGGCTATTGACTTTCTCTTGCAGAGACAACTTAGCTTGCTTTAGTGCGGTGAGTACAGTTTCACAAGTATCAGCCTTCTCCTCTTTCAGCGGAACTATTGGATACTCTACTTTCTGGGTAGTAGTGGTAGTACTGTAAAAGGAACCCTGTGTTACAGGAGGTGACCGAGTAGTTGATGAAGAGTGCTCAATGATACCTTTACAGCTGTGTGAATGGGAATACTCACTTTTAGGGCTCTCAGAAATTTGTTTTCCTTTGTCTCCAGAAGGAGAAGCATCTTGTTCCACAGATCTGGAACCGCAACTTTTGCAACACTTATCAGGTGATGTTACTGAATTATCAGGCGAACCATGCGACAAAGATTCAGACGGTTCCCTAAAGTCAACTTCATTGGCTATAGACCTTGTATCACGGAGTGAGAGGGCTACCATAGAATCTTGAAGCTGAGCTTGGGCCTTTTCCCCATTACTTTCATCCGTCACATCTGAATGGTTTCCTACATCACATAAATCCTGCAAGTTTGGACAAGAAATGTTGATCAGGATGAACTCATAGAAATTGTTGATCTGTTTGGCTAACTTTACTTGTTGTGTGTATGACCGAGGCTAAATTTAATTGGACCTTTTTCATATTTGTGAACAAGATAGTTATATGAGAGAATGAATATTAAGAAGAAGGAAAGAGTGAATATAAAGAAGAAGGAAAACAAACAATTCCATAACTTTTTATCACAATGGAAAGAAGACAGATAAAAAAACTCGATGTATTCTCATGCATTTTCGTGATGGATGCTAAGCTAGTGAATCAAATGCAGAAAAAGTGAAATATATGCCTAATTATCAACCCCACGTAAATCTGGAACTCCCTTTTAAACATTTTGAACTTTGAAGTTTTTATTCATTTAAGCATGAAAATACCATAATCACAGACTGATGTTGTAGTTCACATATAAGATCCTTATTAAGAGGTCAAAACCTGAGACATAGGGCATACCAGGGCAGATGATTTATTCTCTCTGAAATTTGTCTCCCATTCCCTTTGAGTCTCTTCCATATCTTCGAAAGACCCGATAACCTGGGCACGATTCTCTAACGCTCTCTCCAAGTTGATGTCCATACTGTAATCCTTGTCTAAACCGTTTGAATTTGACAACTTGTTCAAACTTTCGTCTCCCTTCACAGCAGTACCATCAACCACGGTTTTGGATGCTTCTTCAATCGTTTGAGGAAGAACTTCAGTGCGAACTCCATTTTCTTGAAAATCAACTGAGTTTCCATCTCTCTTGTAATCTTCAGATGCAATTCTGAAAAGTACAAAAATGTTGGTTATATAATACACAACATACTGTATATGTAAGAAAGTTTTACAATAGCTTTACCAATAAGTCCACCAGGCCAATCTATGATGTATATAACAAGAGATAGAACACCTTCAATCTCAAATAACTAAGCACATGTCTCTAAGAAATGCTTGCACAATTTGGTTATTGATTGGCAAGCACACAATGATAGCTACTCATCACTGAGCAGCTAAAGATAACAAACAGACCTTGATTCACTGCGTCTTATTTGCCGACAAGATCTCCCTTGTCGGTGTCTCGGTGAGGAAAAATAAGGAGACTCGAAACTTCTAAGGTTTCTCCTATTCCGGTTATCCTTGATCTTGTCAGAAGAAGCCGGTTCCCTCCTGCGACCTTTCCAGGATAAACTTTTGCCAAACACTAGAAAAGAAATAAACATCCAAAACTGAGAGCTTGTTCGATCTCATTAAACCCTCCCACCAAATTCAATATAACTTAAGAAAAACTTTGCTCCACTCAGATAGAACACTTACCTGAATTTGTCTGAGAGTAACATTCATGGTCAGAGTTGGAATCATCATAATCATCAGAGACATCAGTGTATCCATTTTCTTCCAGGATCGCAAGAACTTCAGCAGTTGCCTGTTCAGCCTTTCTTCTCTGTAAAGATACAATCTTTAGCTGTTCCTCTAGCTCTGCTACCTAACAAGATTAAGACAAAGACATAAGCTTTTAAAAGAAAAAAAAGAACTCTTCACTGGGAAAACACAAAGGAAGACAAACTTTATCAGCGAGTCCATCAAGCTTAGCTCTAGCACTCTTGGAAACAGCTCTTTCAGCAAGTAAACGAGCACGAAGAAATTCAATAGTTCTTGAAGTAGGATCTCGTGCGTCTGAATCAATAGACCTATATATATACAATGCACCAAAAAAACCAAACATCAACTCCTAATAACAGATCAAAAACCAGCTTCCAAATGTGATACGATGTGGAAGAAAACAAAAAAAGAGACAGGAACTATACCGATGATGATGAACAAAGTTGTCTTGATGCGCCATCTCACAACGAAGAAGAAGACCCAAACAAAAAGAAAAGATCTTTTTAAGAGAAGAGCCTGCGGTGTGAAGGCGTCTCTCTCTCTCTCTGCTTAATCAATCAACTAACCCAAGTCAATGAAGAAGATAAAGTTTTTATTTTAAATTTTAAATTAAAATAATTATCACTCTTCTCATTGGTTATAATTATTTACTAATTGTTAATATAATACTTTCGTTGTAGTAGACAAAGTCATATTGATTTGATCGAAAAAAAAAAAGTAAAATCATTTTTTTTAATTTTTACTTTTTGGCCATATTTACAATTTTAAAAAAATAAATATATAAAAGAAAAAAGAAGAGAGAGCGGACGCGAAAAAGAAAATGAAATAGAGTTTAATTGGCATCTTTAGGTTACAGAGAGAGAGAGAGAGAGAGAGAGAGAGAGAGAGAGAGAGGGATAATTATATTTTTTTTTCTCTTTCATCCTTCCTTCTTCTTCTCTATCTTTTGGTTTTTGTTTTTTGGTTTTGGGGGAGCTAAAATACATAATACACAGAGAAATCGCCGATATAAATCCCACTTTTTCAACCCCGAAATTAAAGGAAACCTCTTTCTTCTTTTTTTAGCACCGGTGAAATCTCTTCCTTCCTTCTCTTTCTCACTAGTGTTGTTGTTATACAATACAGCTTTGGGCTCTCTCTCTCTCTCTCTTCTACAGGTTTCCACCACCACCTTCCTCCGTCTTGTTTTTGATTCTGTTTTCTGGGTTTACTTCGGATTGACGAAACCCTAGTTTGATTTTTATTGTTTTTTCAGAAGAAGCCTTCCATTGATTTTGGTTTCCTCCCCTCCAGCTGCTGCGCTCTTGATTTTGTTTTGTTTCGAGGCCTTATCTCTTTTTTGGTGACGACGGGAAGGGGGGGGGGGAATCTGGAGTTAAAGGGAGGGGTTACTCATATGCGATTCTTCTGGATAACTTGATGCCGCAGGATCACGCATCGTGGGATCGGAAAGAGCTCTTGAGGCAGAGGAAACACGATAGGCCTGAACCTTCTTCTTTTGATTCGCCTTTTCGATGGAGGGATTCTCCTTCTTCTACTCCTTCTTCTCACCATGTTCC
>NC_025693.1:22392093-22394327 GCF_000633955.1 Camelina sativa
TTTTTTTTTATTTTTACTTTTTGGCCATATTTACAATTTTTTTTTTTTAAAATTATAAATATATAAAAGAAAAAAGAAGAGAGCGGACGCGAAAAAGAAAATGAAATAGAGTTTAATTGGCATCTTTAGGTTACACAGAGAGAGGGATAATTATATATTTTTTTTTTTCTCTTTCATCCTTCTTTCTTCTTCTTCTATATTTCTCTTTTTTTTTGTTTTTTTGTTTTTTTTTTTTTCTGGGGAGCTAAGCTAAAATACATATACAGAGAGAAATCGCCGATATAATAAAATCCAAACTTTTGGTTTCGTCTTCAACCCCGAAATTAAAGGAAACCTCTTTTCTCTTTTTTTTAGCACCGGTGAAATCTCTCTCTCTCATCTCTCATCTCTCTCTCTCTCTCACTAGTGTTGTTATACAATACAGCTTTGGGGGCTCCTCTCTCTCTCTCTCTCTCTCTTCTACAGGTTTCCACCTCCGCCTTGTTTTTGATTCTGTTTTCTGGGTTTGCTTCGGATTGACGAAACCCTAGTTTGATTTTTTTGTTTATCAGAAGAAGAAGAAGCCTTCCATTGATTTTGGTTTCCTCCCCCTCAGCTGCTGCTGCTGCGCTCTTGATTTTTTTTTTTCGAAGCCTTATCTCTTTTTGGGTTTCCTACGGACGACGGGAAGAGGGGGGAATCTGGAGTTAAAGGGAGGGGTTACTCATATGCGATTCTTCTGGATAACTTGATGCCGCAGGATCACGCATCGTGGGATCGGAAAGAGCTCTTGAGGCAGAGGAAACACGATAGGCCTGAACCTTCTTCTTTTGATTCGCCTTTTAGATGGAGGGATTCTCCTTCTTCTACTCCTTCTTCTCACCATGTTCCCCGCGAGTTTTCTCGCTGGGGATCTGGTGGTGACTTCCGCCGGCCTTCTTCTTCTTCTTCTTCTTGTAAGTCCCCCTACCCTCTCTTTTTTTTTTGTTCTCTCTAATTAGGGCTTTGAATCCGCCGGCTCTGTTTTTGGTAGATTCTATTTTTATGGATTTGTTAGATATTTACTTTTCCCTTTTTTAAAAAAAACAGAGGGCTGGTTGATTTAGAAGCAAATCCTTGTTTCTTAGATTGAGTTTAGGTTTTTTTTTGGGAGCATTACCCCAGCTCTGAGGATTGACATGAAGTGAATTCATGATGTTTACTCTTGAAAGGGCGCAATTTTTTATTACTCAGGTTGATATAGTTTGATAGCGATAGGACTTTTTGTAGCTTCAGTTGTGTTCATGAATCTTGAAACGGATATTAGAGCCTAACAGCGTGGAGTGCTGTTAGTTTTA
This sequence comes from Camelina sativa, assembly GCF_000633955.1. NCBI lineage: Eukaryota > Viridiplantae > Streptophyta > Magnoliopsida > Brassicales > Brassicaceae > Camelina > Camelina sativa. The sequence goes on from NC_025693.1 coordinate 22,393,410, forward strand.
GTTTTACATGTTATAGATTTGGATGAAGATAAGTCAATAATCTTGCATTTTTTTTTTGTCTCCTAAAATTGATTTCTCGTTAGGATGATCCTCAGTTTTGACTGACTTTTGGGGAATCTTATATTACATGTTTCGCCTTTGTTTTTTTAATTTTGCAAGTTATATATTTTGATGTACATAGGTCTTACTTTAGTTTTTGATTCTCAGATTCCTTAATCTTCACTTTTATTTTTTCTGAAGGTCATGGTAAGCAGGGTGGACGGCACCAGTTTGCGGAGGAGAGTAGTCATGGATACACATCTTCTCGGTCCAGTGCCCGTATTTTTGACAATGATTACTATAGGCCATCTGCATCACGTGGAGACTGGAGATATACCCGGAATTGCAGGGATGATAGAGTTTCTGTAAGCCAGAAGGAATGGAAATGCAATACATGGGAGATGAGCAACGGATCTTCTAGAAGTTTTGAGAGGCCATTTGGTATTAGAAATGGTCGGAGGTCAGTTGATGAAAGGCCGCTACACGCTTCTGATACTCATACTACTGCCGTGAACTCTTTCGATCCAACCAACTCTGCTCATCAGCCGGACACTGAGGTCTATACCCCAGTACGGTCACTTAAGTTCAAAAGTGAGCAGAAATTTTCAGATCAAAGGCTATCACTTCCTTCAGATCCTCATTCTGACTGTGTTAGCTTGTTTGAACGGCCTTCTTCCGAGAACAATTATGGCAGTAAGGTTTCTTCTCCAGCAAAGCAATGCAATGATTTGATGTATGGTCGAAGGATAGCTAATGATAATTCATTAGATCCCCCAATCCTCAATGCAGAGCTGGAGGGGACTTGGGAACAGCCTCACATGAAAGACCCGCAAGAAGATAATAGGTTACATGGTATCAGTGATTTAGACGGTGCTAGGA
>NC_025693.1:22395531-22417730 GCF_000633955.1 Camelina sativa
CAATCTTCTTCAGGAGATGCTACTGCCTGTGCCACAACTACTCATCTTTCTGAGGAGATGAGTTCTAGAAAGAAACAACGTCTCGGGTGGGGTGAGGGCCTTGCAAAATATGAGAAAAAGAGAGTTGATGTTAACACAAATGAAGATGGAACAACATTGTTGGAGAACGGTTCAGAGGAACTGCATTCTTTGAACAAAAGTATTGCTGATAAAAGTCCTACCGCAGCCACTGTTCCAGATTATGGTTCCCCTACAACTCCATCCTCTGTAGCTTGCAGTTCATCACCAGGTATGCTACAGTTTGTTAATGTTTCCCTCTGCATGCTATTCTCAACTTTACTTGGAGTTCTTCCATCATGTATCTGTTCCTGTAGACACTGATTTCCCTTTCTCTTTCTACCATGTTTTTTCCACTTGTTTTTTTATACATTCACTCCATATCTTCTCCAGGGGACAATGTAACTTACTTTTGTTTTTGTGTGTGTCTCCAGGGTTTGCAGATAAATCATCTGCGAAGGCGGCTATAGCTGGTTGTGATGTCAGTGACATGTGCCGTTCACCTAGTCCCGTGTCTAGTTTTCACCTTGAACAATTTCCAATCAATATAGAGGAGCTCGATAACATCTTAATGGAACGTTTTGGCTGTTTGCTCAATGAGTTGCTTTGCACTGATGATCCTGGTACAGGGGATTCCAGTTCTGTCCAATTGACATCAATGAACAGATTACTTTCCTGGAAAAGTGAAATTTTGAAAGCTGTGGAGATGACTGAATCGGAAATTGATCTCCTTGAAAACAAACATAGGGCACTAAAGCTTGAAGGTGAAAGACACTGCCATGTTGTTGGACCCAGTTCACACTTTTGTGAGGGAGATGCAAATGTGCCCAAGGAGAAGGAAGCTTCTTGTATTTTAGGTCCTAAGGTAGCAGCTCCCTGTGTTGCTGAAACACTGGTGAGATCTCCTGTTCATCAGTCCGGTTTAGCCAAGGTTCCTGTGGATGTTTTTGAAGATAATCCTGGAGAAGTTAAATCCCTATCCCAATCTTTTGCCACTGTCGAAAGCAATGAAGATTTACTGCCCATGACGTCTATGAAGGCAGCTGCTTCTTCCAAAGAGATTAACACACCTGCTTTTGTCAGTCAGGAAACTATTGAGCTCTCTGCTGCTGCTGATAGCATGGCCTCCAATGAGGACTTACTCTGTGCTACGTTGTATTCTTCCAATAAGAAATATGCCTGTGAATCTTCTGGAGTATTCAATGAATTGCTTCCAAGAAATTTCTGTTCGTTTGATGACTCAAGATTCCCTAGCATATGTCATACGCAGTTTGATTCTCATGTCAAAGAAAAAATTGCAGATAGGGTAGAGCTTTTGCGAGCTCGGGAGAAAATTTTGCTCCTTCAGTTTAAAGCGTTTCAGCTCTCATGGAAGAAAGATTTGCATCAGCTAGCGTCAACAAAGTACCAATCAAAGTCTAGCAAAAAAACAGAACTATATCCGAATGCAAAAAATGGAGGATATCTGAAGCTTCCCCAACCTGTACGCCTGAGGTTCTCTTCTTCAGGTAAAGTTTTCAAATCTCTTTTTCTCTCTTCTATCTACTCTGGTACTTTATGCTTTTTGTGGTTTGTCTTTTATATAGTCATAGTAAGGTGTCAGTCTTGGTATGTCCTTCTGTAGAGCATTTAATTCTGTTTAATTTTTCTCGCTTTTCCTGAGGTAAATACTGACTTAGTTGTAGGACTTGAAATGTGTGATTTGTCAAGGGCGTGAATTTCTGAGAGAAACAATCTACAATTTGGGATAATGATCAAATTTGATGTCTTTTTTTTTCATCAAATTTTGAAGCTAATAACTGTTTTACTCTACATGTGCAGCTCCAAGAAGGGATAGTGTAGTCCCCACAACTGAACTTGTAAGTTATATGGAAAAGCTACTTCCGGGTACCCATCTAAAGCCTATTAGAGACATTTTGAGAATGCCTGCTATGATTTTGGATGAGAAAGAGAGGGTGATGTCGAGGTTTATCTCTAGCAATGGACTGGTTGAAGATCCATGTGACGTTGAGAAGGAAAGAACAATGATTAATCCTTGGACCTCAGAGGAGAAAGAGATATTTCTCAAAATGCTAGCATCGCATGGGAAGGATTTCAAGAAGATTGCTTCATATCTTAGCCAAAAGACAACTGCGGACTGTGTTGATTACTACTACAAAAATCACAAGTCTGATTGTTTTGGGAAAATAAAGAAGCAGCGTGCTTATGGTAAGGAAGGGAAGCATACCTACATGTTGGCGCCACGGAAAAAGTGGAAACGTGAAATGGGGTCTGCCTCTCTTGAAATTTTAGGGGCTGTCTCCGTTGTAGCAGCAAACGCGGGAAAGGTNTGTTGGACCCAGTTCACACTTTTGTGAGGGAGATGCAAATGTGCCCAAGGAGAAGGAAGCTTCTTGTATTTTAGGTCCTAAGGTAGCAGCTCCCTCTGTTGCTGAATCACTGGTGAGATCTCCTGTTCATCAGTCCGGTTTAGCCAAGGTTCCTGATGTTTTTGAAGATAATCCTGGAGAAGTTAAATCCCTATCCCAGTCTTTTGCCACTGTCGAAAGCAATGAAGATTTACTGCCAATGCCGTCTATGAAGGCAGCTGGTTCTTCCAAAGAGATTAACACACCTGCTTTTGTCAATCCGGAAACTATTGAGCTCTCGGCTGCTGATGATAGCATGGCCTCCAATGTGGACTTACTCTGTGCTACGTTGTATTCTTCCAATAAGAAATATGCCTGTGAATCTTCTGGAGTATTCAATGAATTGCTTCCAAGAAATTTCTGTTCGTTTGATGACTCAAGATTCCCTAGCATATGTCATACGCAGTTTGATTCTCATGTCAAAGAAAAAATTGCAGATAGGGTAGAGCTTTTGCGAGCTCGGGAGAAAATTTTGCTCCTTCAGTTTAAAGCGTTTCAACTCTCATGGAAGAAAGATTTGCATCAGCTAGCGTCAACAAAGTACCAATCAAAGTCTAGCAAAAAAACAGAACTATATCCGAATGCAAAAAATGGAGGATATCTGAAGCTTCCCCAACCTGTACGCCTGAGGTTCTCTTCTTCAGGTAAAGTTTTCAAATCTCTTTTTCTCTCTTCTATCTACTCTGGTACTTTATGCTTTTTGTGGTTTGTCTTTTATATAGTCATAGTAAGGTGTCAGTCTTGGTATGTCCTTCTGTAGAGCATTTAATTCTGTTTAATTTTTCTCGCTTTTCCTGAGGTAAATACTGACTTAGTTGTAGGACTTGAAATGTGTGATTTGTCAAGGGCGTGAATTTCTGAGAGAAACAATCTACAATTTGGGATAATGATCAAATTTGATGTCTTTTTTTTTCATCAAATTTTGAAGCTAATAACTGTTTTACTCTACATGTGCAGCTCCAAGAAGGGATAGTGTAGTCCCCACAACTGAACTTGTAAGTTATATGGAAAAGCTACTTCCGGGTACCCATCTAAAGCCTATTAGAGACATTTTGAGAATGCCTGCTATGATTTTGGATGAGAAAGAGAGGGTGATTTCGAGGTTTATCTCTAGCAATGGACTGGTTGAAGATCCATGTGACGTTGAGAAGGAAAGAACAATGATTAATCCTTGGACCTCAGAGGAGAAAGAGATATTTCTCAAAATGCTAGCATCGCATGGGAAGGATTTCAAGAAGATTGCTTCATATCTTAGCCAAAAGACAACTGCGGACTGTGTTGATTACTACTACAAAAATCACAAGTCTGATTGTTTTGGGAAAATAAAGAAGCAGCGTGCTTATGGTAAGGAAGGGAAGCATACCTACATGTTGGCGCCACGGAAAAAGTGGAAACGTGAAATGGGGTCTGCCTCTCTTGAAATTTTAGGGGCTGTCTCCGTTGTAGCAGCAAACGCGGGAAAGGTTGCACCAACAAGGCCGATCACTTCCAAAAGGATCACCCTTAGAGGTTGCAGCAGTTCTAATTCATTGCAGCACGATGGAAATAACTCTGAAGGTTGCTCCTACAGTTTTGATTTCCCTCGTAAGAGAACTGTTGGTGCAGATGTTTTAGCTGTTGGTCCTTTGTCATCAGAGCAAATAAATTCTTGTTTAAGGACTTCCGTGAGCTCGAGAGAGAGGTGTATGGATCATCTGAAGTTTAACCCTGTTGTGAAGAAACCTCGGATATCTCATACTCTACATAATGAGAACAGCAATGAAGAAGATGACTCATGTTCGGAAGAGAGCTGTGGGGAAACGGGTCCTATTCATTGGACAGATGATGAGAGGTCTGCCTTTATACAGGGGTTTTCGTTATTTGGCAAGAATTTTGCTTCAATATCGAGGTATGTCGGATCAAGGTCTCCGGATCAGTGTAGGGTTTTTTTTAGCAAAGTTCGGAAATGTCTTGGGTTGGAATTTATACAGTCTGGATCTGGAAATGTAAGCACATCTGTAAGTGTTGATAATGGCAATGAGGGTGGTGGAAGCGATTTGGAAGATCCTTGTCCTATAGAGAGTAACTCTGGCATATGCACAAAGATGGATATGAATTCTCCTACATCACCTTTTAATATGAATCAGGATGGTGCTAATCATTCAGGCTCTGCAAATGTGAAAGCCGACCTTAGTAGATCAGAGCAAGAGAATGGGTTGACATATATGCAAGACGGTAGTAATCCCGTGAACAATGCATATATCAATGGTGGTTTACCGGGTCTAATTTCAGAATCTTGCAGAGATTTGGTAGACATTAATACTGTTGAGAGCCAGTCTCAGGCTGCCGGGAAAAGCAAGAGCAATGACCTACTGTCAATGGAAATTGATGAAGGAGTGTTAACATCTGTTGCTGTATATTCTGAGCCATTGTATTGTGGCCTAAGTGTTCTTTCCAATGTTATTGTGGAAACCCCTGCAGAAAGCTCAGGAGATCAAGGTTCTGCAATCCCTAAACTTAGTTCAAAGAATCAGGATGGAGTGATGCAAGCTGCAAACAGAACCAGAAATTCTGGCCTTGAACCTGAAAGTGCACCTTCAGGTTTCAAGTACCCTGAGTGTCTGCACCATGTTCCGATTGAGGTGTGTACAGAAAACCCTATAGGTGTCAGTGTACCACGAGGAAATCCAAATTGCCATACAGAGGGAAAATCTGGGCATTCTCTTGTTGGACAAGCTGTCGAAACACATGACTTGGGGTGGCAGTCTTCCAAGGACAATCTGGAATTCGATCGGCAACTTCAGGTGATAGGACATGTAAATCCTGAGCAGAATGGTCATCTAAATGCAAACTATGCGGAATCTTGTCAAATTCCCCAGAGATCAGTCATCCAAGATCCGAGCAGGATAAGTAGGTCAAAATCTGATTTGATTGTGAAAGCCCAACGTACATGTGAAGGTTTCTCACTCATCAAGTGTACTAGTTCAGCTCCTAATCCTCTGGCAGTATCCCATAAAGAGGGCAGATCTGGTCATAGCAGGAGCCATTCGTTTAGTTTGTCTGATACTGAGAGACTCGATAAGAATGGTGATGTGAAGCTGTTTGGTACAGTACTTACTGCTGATGAGAATGGAATAAAACAAAAACACAATCCTTGTGGAAGTGTCAGGTCATCATCAACCTTGAGCAGAGACCATGATACAAGACACCATTGCATTAATCAGCAACACCTTCAGAATGTTCCTATTACGAGCTACGGTTTTTGGGATGGCAACAGAATTCAAACCGGGCTCACATCTTTGCCAGAGTCAGCCAAGTTGCTTGCAAGTTGCCCTGAAGCATTTTCCTCGCATCTTAAGCAGCAAGTTGGTAAAGAGATTCGGCTGGATGTTAATGGTGGTGGAATTTTGAGCTTTGGGAAGCTTAACGAAGATAGAGCAGAGGCCTCAAGTGCAAAGGATGGAGGTAACATAGGAGGGGTAAATGGTGTAGCAGAGGCAGCCACGTGATTTAAAAGCTTCTTAGGGTCATGATTAGTTTGTTTTGGAGGATTGGCATATTCTTTGTTTGTCCATCCTATCTGTATTATATCTCTTTTAACATCTTTTTTTTTTAAATTTAGAATGTCAGTTAATATAGGCATTTTTGTTTTTCTTTTCGTTAAGCTTAAGTTAGGTGCCTGCAGAAAAATTCACAGCTGATGTTTGTATTTGTAATATTGCTGATAATAACAGAGTGAGCTAAGAGCTAAGCTTAGCTCTCTGTATGTTTGAAGCTCTCTGTATGTTTTTCAAGAAGGATAACACTTGATGAACAAGCATGTCTAATGTTGTACAGTGAAAGATTAATTCAACTTAACTTGCAGGAGGTAGACTTTTTTCTTGTGCCTCGGAGCTTGTTCGGAGAATTGTTGGTAGTGGAGCTACAAGTTTTACTACCTGCAGAATGGTAAGGACATGAACAATCGGATGGTTTATATATAAGGACTGAGAGATCTGAAAAAAAGCTTGTCAACTTTTGGAAACACACTAATAGACCACTGAGGCTTAAGAATGATCTCGATGAGTTACCTTATTAGTGTTCAACAGGTTAAGTAGCTCCACTTGATGAGCATGCAGATGATATCCACAATCCCCAGGAACAGGCTGATTTGGCCTTCTGTATCCCCTGCAATATACTCAGCCATAGTGCATTTATTAATTCAATATTATTACGACACTTGTCACAACAGATTATCGCATCTAGTTTACAGACCAATCTACACTCCACATGAGACTACTTAACTACCTATAAGATTACATTGTACTACATTTCTTAGCTTGGATATTGTTTGATTTCCGAGGATTCACAGCTTAAGGAATATAGAAAACGTATTGGTAAATATAAGTAGGAAGAAAAGTGATCCGAGTTCGTACCCATCTTCGGCAAAGCCCGCAGCATCATCTACAAGATCTGTTTCAAAGCACTTTGGTCGTCCGCCCGCAACATAAAGAGGGTCCCCTGCACTTTGATCAGAACGTAAGCTACCTGTTTCTAAGGTTCATGTTTGCTGACTTACACTGATATCCTATTAACATTATGTGTAGCAAAAGTCTTCCTAGACTATGCAATAAGCAACTCATGTCCTAGACTGTAACTATATGTATATAGCTCACAATTATAACTTGTTGAATCATCAAGGGGGAGTAAGGCCTTTTTATGTACCAAAACATGATTCCAACCCTTTCTATTCAGTTGTGTTCCACAACTGCCAAGTTGATAAATAACTAAGCTGCAAGAAAATATTTGTTGTTTATAACGAGGGACTGACTATATATCCACAAACCACACAAAATACCAGCTCAAAACGTGTGGCAGACCAGAAGGAAACAGAAGTTTTTACCTACCAAGGGATGTCCAATGTATGCAAGATGAATCCGGATCTGATGTGGTCTTCCAGATTGTATCTCTACCTGTTTTGGCATAAAAACAGGTGATTGTGAAGAACTTCGTTTTGGTTTTTACTATCTCATACGCTTTCTGCATTATCCTTCTGTGACATATGACATTACAAATAAGATAGAACAGACGAAAACCTTAACTAGCGTGCAATTGTTTTGCCTGTCCCGAGCCAGAACAGCTAATTTGCTGAAAGCAGGTTTGCCTGACGAAAACAAAAAAAAAAAAGCAGGTAAAAAACAAAAAGCGCTATATAGTGAGAACAAATCATAATTAGTGTGGATTATTCTGTTACTCTAGCTAATGGTAGAAGATAGTAGATCTAACCTTCCGGAAAAGCAACATATAATCCTTTTGCGACCCCAGGATATCGAACCACTCCAATAGGCTGTTGGATAACTACCTTCAAAATGTAAATAAAGAAGGATCATGTCCACTGACGCTATTTCGATGCATATTTAGGTATATATTCATAGCATTTGAAAATGAATTCTCAGCACAAACAATAATATGGCCTTGCCTCATCTTCTTCAATTATACCATCTGCCAGTGCTCGATATATCTTTGTAAGTTTTCTTCCGGTTCCACAATTTTGATCCAAGTTACTGTAAGAATAAATAAAATTAGTTCCTGAGAACGTAGTGAGAAAAGTATACATATAAGACCAAGAATCTTTCAAGAATGAGCTGGGACAAAAAGTAAGCCAGATATAATGTTTGAACTTACCCGGACCCGACAAGAGATGTTCCCTCAGCAAAATAAGCTGCCAGTTTCGTTTTTGCAAGCTTTGTCTTTGCGCAGAGAAGTATACCTGAAAAAAGAATCCATCCACTCAAACAAATGAAGTCATTGAAAGCAACATATCTTTTCAAATTTCTAATAGAAAGATATCAATGTAGAGATGCATTCGCCATGTCTACTGAGAAATCTAGTGAAAGAGTGCAAAAATTATGAAGGTGCAGAGAATACTAGCATCTTAGTTGGTCAAATGAAATAGTCTATACACTAACCTGATGTTCCTCTACCTAGTCGATGTACAGGAACAGGGTGTAATTCACATGCACCGGTGGAAGAATCTTTTTGACCAAACCACCACTGCAACTGCGTCAACAAAGTCCGTTGCTGGAAAAGTCCTCCTGGCAATACTTGAAGTCCAGAAGGCTTGTTCAAAGCGATCTGCATCATATGAAATCCACCAAATATACACACACAACACTGTAAGTTGAGAGCAAAATGATATCATTACAATACCAAATTTAATTTGGAACTTCCAATCAACACTGAAAGATACCATTAGTTAAGAGCAAAATCCTAAATGCACACCAAAAGAAAAAGCAAACAGGAAGCTGAATTGGTACATTACTTGTATATATATAGCAGCAAACAACATGACAAGATTTGTCTATGTTTTGTTCAGAGCAAGGAGGTTACCAAATCATCGTCTTCATACAAAATATCTAACGAGTATGGCGTGTCAGGTTCCTTCCAAGGAAGCCTATGGTAAACTAACTTGGAACCACTCCTGAGACAGAAACAAAAAAAAAGATGAAACAACTTTACAAAAGCTAAACAATTTGTAAATGTTCAAATCAATGTGGTAAAACTGAACTTAAGAACTGTGTTTGGATCTTTCACAACTTCCCCATCAATTTGTATCTGCAAAAACGTTTCACACAAGAAATAAAAATCACAAATTCTCCAGAAACAAGCGTGACAAAAATGTGTTATAAAAGAACAAACCTGTCCGTTTTGAATTCGTTGAATCCACCTGAAAAAAAAAATCAAAAAAGAATTTAAAAGAATGAAACGTGAAAACGATATAGTAGACGAAGAGTAGGGGAAGAAGATTAGAACCCTAGCAATGGAGCTGAGCTCTTGTATTTGGTGAAGTAGAATTCTGACACCGTCGTTAACTCTGTATACAAAAAAAAATTCCACAATTTTAAAACAAATAACCAAAACTTTTTGTATCCTGAAGAAATAATAGTTGGCAGACCTGACTCAGAAGATGAGACGATGTCCTTGTATTCCAATCCATCGTTGAGCTCGGGCCATGGCAATCCGATACGTTGCTGCGACGGCGACGGCGGCGGCGACATCTTAACCGGGACCACCGGTGGGAGATTTTTGTTTTGATTTGTTTTTACATTAACTTTTTTTTTAAAGTCGTCGAGTAAATCAAACCAAATCAAAACCCAAAAGTTGAGGTATAATTTATTGAACCAAACCGAAATAGACCAATCTTAACCTAATTATCAAAGTTTCAAGTTTTTGTTAATGAAGCCCATACCAAACTCGGTTATTCAAATCTTTTGATAAAACCAATTTTCAAGAGTTTTTTTTGTTTAACCTTGTTTACTTATGAATTTTTCTTTTGTAAAAAAGTAGGACAATTGTTAAATGTTTTGGTTAGATAGTTCTCGAATCCAACAATTCTTCATATAATCTTTTTACTTTGTTGGTAAAAAATTTCTTAAAGCACAGGTAAAGCCACAACTTTAGGATTTATGAGCTTGGAACCTGGGTTACTTTACAAAACATGACTAGAAAATATTTTGTGAAGATTTAAGGCATAGTATTGAATGAATCTTCATTTCTTGTTATAGTCATGAAGAGCAGTTACAAATAATGTAGCTAACTAAGCTTAACCTTTACTAGAAAATCAGATATTGCTTAGTTTAATTATTATCCAAAACCTGAAACCCTTTTTGACCAAACCTACTCCTGTGTGGCTTTCTTGTACTCAGGCTTCAGCTCATACGTTCCTTGGTTGCTCCCTTTGTTGTTGTATATGCAAAGATCTCTCAGCAAGTCTTTCAGGAATTGCTACGCCAAATCCACATTCCATACCATTACTCACAAGCAACAGAAACTTTGATTGTTTTGGTATTTGTTTCTTATTTCTCCTTCCAAAACTCTCAATCAAGCACTATACAAAAAATTCTGTAATAATATCTTTCTGCTTACCTCAGGTTGGTCAGTTTCCTGAATAAGCTGCCTCAGAGTCCAATTTGATTGTCTTTCGAAGAGATTAAACATGACCTCCTCCATCTCTCTACGGTCCCTTCTTGTTCTCTTCATCTCTGATGTCCTGTTTGTGATTTTCTTCTTGTCCTGATACAAATGAATGACTTTTAAAAATTCAAGATCCTTGAGAAACAGTAATGTATGTGTTTCAATTGAGGAAAGATAAATACAGGAGCCGCAGTTGGGATGATCATTCCCGGCATTGGCCTCATATGCATTCCTCTGGCATTATCAATGACCTGATCAAGAAACCAGAAACATGAGCATCGAAAAAATGCAGAGGAGGTTTGTTCAATGTCACTCACACACATCTTTACAACAACCTGGATCTGTCTATTTTTGCCCATGTACTTGTTTGTTCTTTCACGGCACAATCTCCCATAGCTCTCAATGTTCTCGTTATGAGGCCTCATGTCAAATTTGTTCTTTGTCTTCCCTTCTACTGACATCTTTCCTGAAAAGAACATTGTTAAAGACACAACTGTCAAACAAAATCAGGAACACCTCTGGAGTGTAAATGAACAGACCAATGCTAAATTCTTCACATAATGATCCAAATCTTATAATCGTAACGGCAACAACAAGGATATGTTAATGCCAATTATGAAACGAACGTAACCCAAGATTCATGCCATAGAAAGAACCAAACCGTTGTAATATAATTTCAGAATACCAGTGTGTGGAGAAATGTTTCTACTTACCATCTGAAGATTCACAGAAAACATTCATGGGGACGAAATCTTTAGACATATCTAAGGTGTAACGCCTTGGCATGTTTCCAGATTCAGCTCGAGCTAATTCCATAACGAACTGTGAAAAAGCCCAAAGAGTAACATGTTTTTTTACACACAGCTTCACTGACTAACAAGAAAGTTCACATATAAAGCAAACTCAAAAATTCCCAAAAGCATATTTGCAGAGACTCAAAGAAAGCATCTAGAGGGGCAACAGAGAAAGATCTCTAATTAGCAGAAATGGTTTTAGTAACACTTAACCCAATTCTCCAATTACAGAGAATTCTATGTTCAGTGACCTCTGATCAAAATGAGAATGTAATGATGAAATTTCCAAAAATGGTACAACAAAACCCTAAATAGAGAGAGAATCACTCCCATTGCTGAGGAGGAGGAAGAAAGAATCAACAAAACGAGATACGCATGCAGAGAAAGGATAGAAAAATGCGCAAAGACGTAAAACATATATACTTTGGTCTCTTCGTCCTCGTGAGCGATAAGATCGAGGTAGAGGATGACTTTAGCGTCAGGACGGTACGGATCATCAGGAAAAGGAAGAGATTGGAGAGAACGAGCGACGAGAGAAGGAGCTTTCATTAGCAACATCGATCTCTCTGCCAAACCCGTTTCCAAAGCCTCATTCTCAATCTTCTTTACCTCCTTAAACTCTACCTTAACATCTTCCATTTTCTCAGACTCTCTTAGACAGAGGAGACGATGGAGACAAGAGGAATTCAAAGCGCTGTTTATATACTTAACCTGAGGCCAGCTTTCCCCATTTTATTATGTTAATTAATCTCTCTTACGTAATATTGTAAGCTTGTCAAAATAAACCAAAATAGAATCATAAATAAAGGGCAAAAGCTTTTATTTTATAATTTGCATTCGTCAAATGTTAGTAGAACCCAAGGAACTTAGAAAGACTACTACAAAAACGTATATACAAATGAGATTCATCTCATAGAAGATTTTCCAGTTCAGGAGGTCTCATGAGGAATTGTGGATTCATTGGCGTGGCCGCTTTGTTTTCCTCTCAGCTAACTTGTTAGGCGCAGTTCGTTTGTTTGTAGCCTCTTTCTTCTGCATCAAATTCTTTGTCTCTTCCTCTTTCTTCTTCTTTATTGTATTCTCCAACGCAACCTTCACAAAGAACTTTAGCTTCCATAGTGTTGGTTCGTCCTGCATACAAAGAAAACTAGCTAAGAAAAAACGAACCAGAAAACACTAATGACGGTAGCTTTTTAGTAAGAGACTTTTACCAGTACGTCCATCTCAATATTGACTTCTTCTGCTCTAGATTGGAAGCTCGGGTCAGCTTGAGCAACTATAGCCAACACTTTCTGTAGATCTTCCGGAGACAGTTTTAACAATGCTAACCCAATACTACGCTTCTCCTCAGTTGTGATTTTCCTGTTAAAATAGTTTCACCGGTATTGAGTAAAAATGACACATTGACCAGAGGACCCCAAAAGTTCAAATTTAAGAGTGTTTAGGCCTACCTGCATCTTTCCACAACTTTACGCATTAGCTTCTCCAGCTCGTCATCAGCATGGCAAATCTGGACAGCAATATATCGGGTTATTAGTTAAGAAGGTTAAAAAAATACAAAAGGGTCACTAATATCTGAAAATAATAACCTCATTGCACAAGTCTCTAGTTGTTTTGATATGAGATGCTTCTTTTACTAGCAGCGCCTCCGCTGCTGCTTGCTTCGCTTCTTCCTCCCGTATTTTCTCCTGTAATCAATTATGTTAAGAACTTGGCTAACTTTAAAAAACCTTGGTGCTACGCTTCATGAAGAAAATATAGAGTGAAAGATAATAACATAACACTACTACCTCTTCTTGAACTTTTGGAAGAAACTGTGCCCATTTCTCCTCAAACTTTTCCATTAACTTTTTCGCCATATTGTAAACATCACTTGATTCTTCATTGTAATTCATTGCATTCTCAAACACTAACAGCATATCAGCATATACTTGCATAACATGTTTGTACCCGGTACCATCCTTACCCTCCATTTGATTCTTTATAGTGCCGAAGTCCATGGGCTTGTCGATTATCTACAATCAGACGAAAACATGTTATAAGGAGATCCACTCACAGAAAAAAAAAAAAAAAGATAATCTGATAACTTAGAATGTACACCGAGGAAAACACACACACAAAACCTTAAAACATATTTACAGAGCAAAACATAGTAGTGTACTTTTGATTAGACGTGTTCGCAAGCTCAACCTGCATTGATCACTCTAATAGGCAAAAGCTATCTAGTCAGATGTACATTGCAATTATATCATCAGAACAGAACAATAAATAAAGATGAAATTCTGGTAGCTCCGAGGTTTGTTTACTCAACTGTAAAGTCGAATTATATCTTCTACCAAAATAAGAATCAAAAGGTGAAATTTTGGTAGGCTCTCTAACAAGCATTTAAAGTTATACGTTATACCAAAAGAAGAAAATCAACAAGGAAATTCTGAAATAGCTGACCTCAAAGTAGTCATGCAAACCAAGACCTTCAACATTGACAGGCTGCATAAATGGCCATGCACACTTATGCTGAGTTATCTGAAAAAAAAAAAAAAAAAATCAAACCAATGAATTGAAACCCTTCCTGAAGAAGACACAAGGTGAAAAAAAAGATGATATTTTTTTATAAAAAAAAAAACCTGACGGAAGATAGATCCAAATTGACGCATGAGGTCCTGCATTCTTTTAGCAGCAACAGCATCTCTACGTGCAGCCTCTTGTTGAATCTTCCTAATCCCAACAACATGTCTCCCTTTTTCTGAATCTTTCCCGACAGAGACACCAATGCTCGTGTAAAAATCCTCTACCTCTTTCAGTTTATCCGCAAGCTGCAAACACAACCAAAATTAAACCATCCATTGAATCTAACTTTATATGAGTATGACTACGCCACCACATCCAAAATCAAAATCTCCATACCAAATTAATAGGATTTTATAAGAAGCAATCATAACTAACACGAAAAGATACCCAAATTCAGAATCAATACAATCAGGATCGGAAAAACCCTAAAGACAAAAAAAAATTATATATAATTTGAATCAAAACTCGTATTAAAAGGAGAAGAGCTTTTATTACCGAATCAACCCAATCTTTAACCTCGTCGACACGCTTGCTGATGCACTCGTTGTCAACAGTGAAACCTTGTGAATTTTCGCCGGCGGCATGACCTAACTCTGGCTCTGAGTCTGCCATTTACAGGTTTCTCGACCAACAAAAATAAAATTCACCGAAAAAAAGAGAACAAATTGAAACAAAGAATGATGGCTATGGAGTTATGAGAATTATGATGATGATGATGGTTGTGGATACTGTGTATCTGTACAAAAGGAAAGAGCCGTGTGGCGGTCTAGGGAGGCTGGTGGACTACCTGTCGTTTTTTTGGATGGAAAACGACAAATTATTTTTCCAAACGCTGAGTCTAAGAGAAAATAATATAAAAGGGGCATTCCCATAATTTAACTTGAATGTGGGGATTCGTATAAGAAAATTTCTATTTTATTGTTTGTGCTTGGGTTCAAATTTGGTAAATATTTCTTTTTATTATAGTTGTAGAATTATATCTATAATGTTTTTTTTTCTTCACCAAAGATATCACCTAAATCAAGTTATTTAACCCTACATTTAGCTTACATTAGTACACTTAAAAAAAAAACTTCAATAATAATCCAACATTCCAACAATCATGCACGAGGAAACTAAAGTGAATTGTTTGTGCGTATAATGTGTACATGTATTTATAATGCGGGGTTTTTTACTCGGTCAGGTTGAATTGGTCAAGTTGCAATAGTGTCTCGTCCTATCATTTGATCTATTAGACCATATAACATAGTTTTAACATAATTTTTAATTAAAAAAAATATTAATATTATTGAAGTCTTAATTATATGATAGATATCTTAAAAACACAATAGAAAATTCAATTAAAAAGCTTTTTAAACTCACATTCTTCCAGAGTCCAGACACTTATTTTATAATATTAATATTTCTTTTTAAATTATATGTTCAAGACACTCTTCTATATATTTAAATATAATGGATATGGTTTTATTTTCATCACTTGTTTTTTCTCATTTCGCGGTATTCTAAACTAGCAACCAAAATTAAGAAACCAGTAAAGAAAAACACACGAATCCAAGTGCAAAGATGGAAAAATCAAAGATCGATGAAGGTGAAGCAGAGTTCGGTAAAACAACTTGTTGAGCCAAATGGAGGAATCCAAGAGGAGATCAACGTATAAATTGGGTTAATCAAGTCCAGTAGCGGATACAGAATACAATTTTGGATTGGACACAAATTATATATAATCAAATAAATGTGATATTTTATTTCGAATATATCTGAGATATATGATCCAAAATATCATCAAAAATTTGAAAATATTGTTTTTTTTTGTTTTAAAATATAGTAATTTACATATATAAATAAATTTTTAAGAAAGTCCCAAATTTCTCAGTTACAAATTACAATAAACATGTAATTTTTATATAAAATTAATCATTTGAATTCACATATCTTAATATATCACACAAATTTTAAGTCTAAAATGTGAAATGAATTACAAAGTAGATATAAATGCTTACTAAAATACTCATTTCACCAATAGTTTTTTTTTTTTGGTAAGGATTTCACCAATAGTTTTAAATACAAATGTAATCTTTACTACTAAATATAATGATTTAAAATTTGTTATAAGTTAAAATAGAATTAAAAATATAAATAGAAATGAATGAAACTCATATTTTTATTTAAGGAAATAGTACAACTGAATATG
This sequence comes from Camelina sativa, assembly GCF_000633955.1. NCBI lineage: Eukaryota > Viridiplantae > Streptophyta > Magnoliopsida > Brassicales > Brassicaceae > Camelina > Camelina sativa. The sequence goes on from NC_025693.1 coordinate 22,411,482, forward strand.
TACTCAATTATAACGAAAAATTCTTTTTTTTTTTAAATGATTAAAAGACATGCGCCATGTGTGGGAAACCAAACAAGGCAAGGCATCAAGGTAGCATCCAACTTGGCACATCCAGATCAGAATGGGGAACATTNAATCTTTGGACTCGATTCTTTGATCACTTTCAACTTCTCCCTCCAAGCACTTTCGATAGTTTTTTAAATTGGAATAAGTCTCCCATCACAAACAGGAGACTTAATTCAATTTGTAAACTAGTGTTTCATGCTTTGATCTATGCTATCTGGAAAGAGAGAAATTCCAGAATACACACCTCAGCTATCAGAACTGAGGCAAAACTTCATTGTGAAATCCAGCTACAACTAAGACGAAGACTCTTATGGTTGGATCGCTCCCCCTCTCACGGATCAGTCTCCTCAAATACAACCTAGGATGCATATCTTTGTTTATGGTTCACTCACTTTCAAGTCCCATAACCTTTTAATCCTAAATGTGTTTCTTAGAGCATGAACACTCATCGTTACTCTTGGAGTTACTCTAATTAAAAATTAAAAAATAATAATAAAGTAGATCATAAAGCAAGAAGCGTTTCTTTGGCAGGTACCGGAAGAATCGTTACTCTAAGATATGGAAATTTGTGATTGGTTAGCTTTATTTTTATTGATTTATTATTTAAATATATAATAATATTTAAAAATAATAATTAAAATATATTAATTTGAGTAACGCTAATCGTTACTACCGGTAATGATGGTCTTATTACCAAATGAGCTAGGAGACTATAATTGTCAATACACAGTTAGAAAGTTTAAGTAGTATGAGACACGTGCCCCACCCAATATTATTGTAGATAAACCTTGCTCTCTCTATAATTTAATTTGAAAGTTGTGGTTTTCATCTTCTTAAGGTGTCAGTCTTCTTGGTATGCTTTTCTGTGCAGCCTTTTGTTTTTGTTTAACTGGTTTCTGTTTCTCATAGCTCTAGGATCTTGAGTCTGGTAAACATATGTGATTTTTCAACGTAGCATGAGTTATTGAGAGATATATATCGATCATGTACAGCTCTTGAGAACTATTGACACAGTCTAGGTTAATTACATTAGCTTCTCTTGGCACCATAACTATCAAATAGAGGGAATCAACACGGTGTCACTTTCCGTAAGATTTCGGGTTGTATTATAGCTTGTATAACTAGGAGGAGGTTTAGTCCAAACCGACGATTATATAACCTTTTTCCCAGTTGCCTTTGAGCTAGTGTATAAGCTATCTATCTCAATACGCTGGAGATGTATGCCTTGTCAAACTTTTTGTGTAGTGATCACAAATTACTTGAAGCCTTTCTTCCTTTTTTCTTATCTTTCTTCCATCGTATCTTGAAGGTTAATAACAGTTCTATTCTACATGTGCAGCTCCAAAAATAGATAGCTCCAAAAAGTATAATTTTGATAGTTTACTTGTCAAAATTTGCTTGTTTGACAAGTATTCCAAGGTGTCGATCTGGATTTGGATGAGAGGCTTGGGGTTTTTTGGTAAACAAATGCCACATCAAACCAAATGCTACCCATGCTCAATTTTCTTAACCGGGACTACTGGTTGGGCTCAATTTTCTCGCGAGGCTATAATTGAACCAAACCGAAATTGACCAATCAATAATCATAACCATTCACATCCCAACCTAACCGAATCAAGCCCATACCAAATTCAAATCTTATTTTAAACTAAATTTGAGGAGTTTTAATAGAAATCGATACAGAACGCAGAATATATTCATCAGTATACTACCTTCTTCGGAACCCCAGAGAGCATGTTATCCCTGTTGGCACTTCTTTTTTTTAACTCGCTGACCAATCAAAACATTCAAAATCTATATTAATATTTTTGAAGTACATTTTGGTTTATGCGCTTTAAGTTTTACTTATTTAATTTATTTTTTACAACATTAAACCCTAAAACAATTCTATAAATAACATTGCAAAGAAACTCAACTACTAAACTTTCTTAAATTGACCAACATTTGTTATATTTATTACCATAAAATCTTAACAACATCTATACATTCCAATTTTTCCAAAAACAATTCTAATCATTAAAGTTTTAACCCATTAAATCTCCAAAACTATTTCTATGGATGCTAGAATCTCTAAAATATAAATGATATACAACAGATTTTTCATAACAAAAAAATTTACAATATCCATAATTATATTAATATTAATAAATTTCCTAAACTGAAAATCTAATTATAAAATGTCACATTAAATATGTTGAAAACCCCCCATATAATTTGGTTTATAATTTATTGTTGAGGAATTACCAAAAAAAATAAAATTCTATTAATTATCATAAACTATATATATTGACATGGAAAAATTATAAACTATAAAAATATGCTAATTTGGTAAAACAGTTAACATAATTAAACTTGATAAAAAAAACTTATTTTGATTATTTTTTTACGCAAAAACTTATTTTGATTTTGATGAGACGGGTTAGCATTAATCTCATATAGGGAGTTAAGTGAAATTGTTTTTTTTAAACACTTTTAGATGTGTACCATGAGATAAATGTATTAATAGACTATACATATACCACACGGGTTAAACCTTAAAAACACTACAAAAATCCTATACTTTGAATACTTATATCAAATACCTGTAAAATTTTATATTTTTAAAATTAATAAAAAAATAATAAAATAACAAATAAATACAATATAAATTTAAAAATTTTAAAATTAAAAATATTGTCCTGCGGTGTACTGCGAGTTAAATCCTAGTATAGTATATAATTGTAGTCCATTCTTTGGACTTTGGAGCCTCAAAGGGTATATTTCTTACCCTACTGTTTTGGGGACAGATCTACCCCAACCCTACTAGATATGTTAGAGCATCATTACTGGCGTTACTCAATGCGTTACTCAGTATTTTTAAGCTTCAAAAATAAATCAAAAAGGCTTTTTTATTAGAGAAGCGTTACTATGGGAAGCGTCGGAAGCAACTCAAAACAACTCATAAGTCACGACACGTGTCAATATTTGGTTGGATAATAAAAAAATAGAAAAACAATTTTTTTTCCTTCCTATTCTCCGTTTTCTCGCGAATCTTTCTCTCTTTACTCTCGACGGGGTGATAGTAATCCTAAATTTCAATTTCAGTAACCATAAATTCAAAATTAGCTCTTGGAATTTAGAATACTGGCCATTGTTGATCGATGCGTAGGTCAAGGATCTTCAATTTGATCCAATATGAGTTTCAATTTGTTCAATTTCTATGCTGAGCGGCTTGTGTCTGATGCTTCTGAGAAGAAACACTCCAAATCTTGCATTGCTCAAGCCATATCAGCATCTCGGTTGAGGTATTTTTTTCCCCTATAATCTTTTAGTTTTGTCTAAATCTCTCAGTTTTTTTTTTTTAAATTCGCAATTTGTCATTTGTTTGTTCTTTGGTGGATTTGGGGGTTGTTGGATTTTGATTGATGATGTTGATGTTGATGATGATGCTTAGTTGACGATGGTGAATTGATGATTAATTGATGATGTTTAGTTGTTGATGATGATGATGAATTGCTTAGTTGATGATGATGCTGATGCTTTCTCTGGTTTTTATGGTTCGATTCTCGTGTGTGTGAAAATTTTTGTGTATCTTTGCTTCTTTCTCTTGCTTTGATTCCATGACATAAGAACTAATTGCATGAATGATGATGATGCTGATGATTAGTTGATGATGATGTTGATGCTTAGTTGACGATGATGAATTGATATACTTAATTGATGGCCATTGGATTTTCTTTGATTTACACATGTTTCTCTAGATTTCTTGATGAGATGATTAAGAAGTTCAAGCAATCTTGCAGGGTACATGTTGTTTGATATTAATCTTCTCAAAGCAAGGCTTGGTCAAGGAAAATACAAAGTTCTCTAAAACAAAACGAGGAAGGCCTTGCTATGTCTTCCACGCCATAAGCACATTAAGTTCATATCACAGACTGCTATCCTTGAGTTAAAATGTTGAGTTGCGGATAGAGGGAGATCACTATTTGAAGGCGTTCTTAGGGAATACCCGAAAAGAACAGACTTGTGGAGTGTATATCTGGACCATGTTCGTTTATATTCTGCTTCTCCAAAGTTTATGTTTCATTGCCATCTTTGTAGCATTCTTAACTTGTAACTCATGTTTTTCTTTGTACAGGAGATCCGGCTGGGAGAAGTGGATGTAATTAGATCTTTATTCGAGAGAGCCATTAGCTTGAGCTTGCCTCCTAAGAAGATGAAGGTGCGAAACAGCCTGTTCTCTAAGTCTGTTTCATAAAGTGTTCTTGATTACTATGGATTCTAAACTATTTTGTGTTGTGTGTTCTCAGTTCTTGTTCAGAAAGTACTTGGGATATGAGAAATCTGTTTGTGACGAGGAGAGAGTCGAATACGTGAAACAGAGGGCGATGGAATATGCAGACAATACCTTGACCTGAGATTTTGTTGTAACAAATTCCCAATTTTTGTAAAAATTCTAAAATTTTGAGAAGCAACTATTTGAGCAAGGCTGTCTAAAATTTTAAAAATATTATTTTAGTGAAGGAATGATTTGGGGTTCTCTAGTGGAAGACTGATTTTGCTTAGGTTCTCTTAGAATTGCTTTAGTTAATTTAGTATCTATCTATTATAATAAAGTAAGGTTACACCCTCTAAGAAGCTCAAACTATCTGCCACGTGGCACTTCTGAATGCTTTGTTTTTTTCTTTAATAATGTTTTATCTCATGTTTAAGCTAATTGATAATGGGTTATAAATCATTAATGGGCCACAGAATTTTGTCTGACTTCTTAAAAAAAAATCGACGGAATCTCTGAATTCCGACTTCTCCTCTTCCTCGTCTCTCTCTGTTCTCCACCCCTTCCCCCTTGTCTGTTCAATTCTGCAAGATTTCGAATCTGCCGAGTCGAAGAGAATCTCGACATCTCCATTCTTCTACAGCTTGACATATAGCTAATGTAAAACTCACACCTGTCTAAAAAACTTATTCACCAAAATTTTAACTAAACTAACTACCAATAAAACGTATTTAATCAAATACATATAACTCACATTTTAAATATAAAACTTTAAAAAAAATTATCAATTAATCCACAAATAAGACATTTAATCATACACTTTAAAATTACACTTTCTTATATAATAAAGTATGATACCTTTTAAAACTTTCTTCCACAACTTAACATGTGGCTACTATAAAACTGACACCTGTCCAAAAAACTTATTCACCAAAAATTTAAATAAACTACCAATAAAACATATTTAATCAAATAAAAATAACTCACACTCTAAATGTAAAATAAAAAATATATATATTCAATTAATCCAAAATAAGACATTTAATCATACACTTTAAAATTAAACTTTAATATAAAACTAAAAAAAAAAAATTAAACCATAAGTAAAACACATTTTATCTTATACATTTAACTCACAATTTAATATAAAACGGAAAAAAACATTTCCAATTAAACCACAAACAAAACACATTAAATCATTGAAATTTAACTCACCTTTTAATATAAAGCTAAAATTTTTTGATCAAAACAATAAATAAAACACATTTCATCATATACATTTAACTGACACTTTAATATTATAACTGAAATAAAATAAAAAAATATTTCCAATTAAATCATAAACAAAACACATTGTGTCATATGAAACTAAAAAACTATTTCTAATAAAACCACAAATAAAATACATTCAAGAATATAAATTTAACTCATACTTCAATAAAAAATTGATAAAATTATTTTTAAGTAAACCACACATAAAATACTTTTAATAATATAAATTTAACTCACACTTTAATATAAATCTAAAATAAAATAAAATAAATTTCAATCAAAACATAAATAAAACACATTTAATCATACAAATTTAACTCACACTTTAATATTAAAACTGAAATAAAATAAATTTGCATTAACTTTATTTCTCCACTCAATTTTATTTAACTCACAATAAATTAGAATTAACTCTCATACTTTTTAGTTTCTAAACTGTAACTCTCGTTACCTTTCATCCTATAAATACTCATTTTCCATTCTCTCATTCTCTTTCACTTCATCTTAGATATTATACATTTTTGTGTTTTTTTGTTGGTTAGTTGGTTGATTATTGTTGTATGTGTTAAAAAAACAAATTAAATATTATTTTAAAAGCTTAATTCTAGATTTTAATTTTAGAGACTATATTATATGTATCTTACTTTTTTTTTTTT
>NC_025693.1:22417809-22434390 GCF_000633955.1 Camelina sativa
TTTTTTTTTTTTTTTTTTTTTTTTTTGATCAAAGTCATTTGTCCATATTTCAAAATCCACATATTACCACTTAATGAGTCCATATTATAAATAACTCGTGTATATACAGCTAGCCTAGATTTTAAAACTATTATTTTTCTCTAATACCATAACTTTCATACAACATGAGCAACACATCCAGTTCTGAATCACAATCTAACAAAACAATCATGAATAATAAAATTATTTCAAACTACGAGACTGGTTTTTACTTCTTTGATCATTTTAAAAAGGGTGAGCAAATATATTTAAAACAAAAGATAATGTAAAAAATACAAATTCCAAAATACAAAAACACATAAAATAATAATAATAATAATAATAAAAGAGAATGCTTATTTTTAAATAAGATAAACAAAAAGAAAATGAGACAAAACAATTCAATTTTATAAAAACAAAAATGTTAAAAAACAACAAACGACAAACCGTGCAACGCACGGGACTATACCTAGTTAATTATATGATAAATTAATATGTGAGTAACTTAGGAGGGTTACTGGAGTAAAGATGGTCTTATGTACTTGTTCTAGCTAAGATCCTATAAGAATGTTGTACTTAAACTCAAGATCGATTGTTAAAAAAAAAATATATATATATATATATATAATTTTCATTCTTTTCTTATTAATTTGTTTAAACTTGTTGACTTTTGTCAGTCGTCCAAATAAAACTAGTACCGAGCGTTACTTTTTAGGTTTTTCAAAGGTTATATTGACAAAAGTGTGTAAATTCTACCAAAAGCAGCAAAACGACAAAACTATAATCAAAGGTAAAAAATAAATAGCTAAAGTGGGGCGTTCCGAGAATTGAACTCGGGACCTCTCGCACCCTAAGCGAGAATCATACCACTAGACCAAACGCCCTTTAGTGAAACAAGTACGTTTTGTAATATTTATCTCTAACTATTCCCATCTTGGATGGTTTGGTGTAAAATTCTTTATAGCCCATCATTAGGTTTAGGTAGACCCGTTTCGAACCCCTATAATCCTATATGTATGCATAACTTGAAAGAGAGCATAAAAGGGAGGCGACGGATCGAGGTCGGTGTCTCTCTGCCTGTAGACAAACTAGCTTGCGACGTACCAACAGAGCCGTGGCTACATGGTCGAAAAATAAACACTCGCCTACCGCCTTTAGTTTTGTAGAAAGTTTAAGAAGCCATATTTTTGTTAATAGTTTTTGTTCATGATGAATGTATCAAAATAAGGTTATGGAAATATATACTAGTGATAAAGGGAATATAATATAGAGCAATACTGCAATATATAGAATTTATAATTACAATGACAAGTTAGGATCTCTGCATATTAATATTTTCTTATATTAATTAGATATCACATTTTTATACCACAGTTTATTTAAAATTTGTATAATCACCAAACTATTTTTTGTTGTTGATAGTAACACAATACTTTTTTTTTTTTTTGTCAAAATAGTAACACAATACTATGAAAGATTATTTTATACCTTTGGTTTATGAAGTATTAAAAGTGTTATATTTTACAAATTATTTTAAAAATGAAACATTTTTTTTTTTGTTTTTGCCTACAGTCTTTAAATCTCTGGGCACGGCTCTGCGTACCAACAAATGGAGTTCTGGGGTGAGAGCTTTTTTATCTTGTCGATTCTTAGCTATGTTTGGTTTTGAAGTCACTCTTATGTTGATTTCCTATAATTTCATTATTAGAAGTGGAAGTGAAGGCAGGGGAGTCTTTAAAAGTGGAGCTTGGATCCAACAGGGCCATCCACCTTTCTCAGGTAATTCTCCAGACTCCTTAGGTTCTCTTACTTTCCCGGCCGATCATGAAATCAAGCATACTCAAATTTTGTTGTCTCTGCGTAATCTAGGCCTTTTTCGGTAAAGGTGTAAACAAGAATGGTCCGGTTTACTTGTATGCCAAGGTTGATAACAAGAAGAAATACGTTTTGGCAATTTTTTCTCGAAAGCATTTTCCTCTCATTTCCTTTTCTATAAGCTCAGAGAAAGATTTCATGCTTTCCCACTCCATGGATGAAGGAGTCATCCATGTAACTGGCTACAAAAGTATTGAATTAGCGGCTCGTAGGTATAGGAAATCTAAAACGATGGTGTGGTGGCACATAGACATGTGTCCGCTTCCCGATGGTTATGATGCTTCCTTTGTCGGTCCGTGTATAGATCGGATGTTGCAGAGTTTTGGCTACTCTGGTCCTCTTTCCATCACTGCCATTGGCAACCTAAAATACATCCCTGATCACGTCTTGCTAGCGCTGTCTTCCTCTGGGATCGAAGTTAGAAACGTCCCAAACGGTTAGTCTTCTTCTTTTATCTCTTAGTTTTCTACAACGTGAGTGAGTCCCAAACTGTATAGTTTAAATATCTAAGATGTGTTGCGATATTGAGTTGGTTGTCCTTTTTTTACTGAAACAGGTGCCTCGAGCATTAGTGCTCAGCTGATTCCTTGGAAATTTTGTAATCCACCTCCGGCTACGTTTATGCTCATATCCGATTCCCCTAAACCGGACACTGTGGCTTACTTTCTTAACTTACTAAAAGAGGAAGGATACAACATCATTGTTGTTTATCCCCATAAACAGCCTGGAGTGATCACTTCTTTTAAATGGTGGCTCCGGGAAAGCGTACTGACAAATAATCATAATTTTAATCGCACAATATAATTTTTAATAATAATTAACCAGACTGACGCTGGTTGATGCAAAAAACACTGTAGAAAACGTTGGAGAATGTGGTGGTTAATCCTCCTGTAGCTGATTCTTCCCAGCCGACGAACAAGGGGATGGTGTGGTGGGACATGGACAGATGTCCTGTTCCTGATGGATATGATGCTTCTCTCGTTGCTGAATTTAGGCTACTCTGATCCTCTTACCATCACTGCCATTTGCAGTGTCAGCCTAAGAATAAGAAACTCCTCTCATGGCGACATGAGTGCCAGCCTAAGTAACACCTCTTCTCGCGTCATGAGTGAGATCGCTTCAAGTGGAATAGTTATTAAGCATGTCCCATTTGGTACTTAATTAATCTTCCTTAGTTTTAATCTGTTATATTTATTTATTCATAAGCTAGCTGTTTGGATTCTCAATTGGCAGTATTTGAGTTGCTTTCCTATTGACTTTGACTGAAACAGGTTGCGCAAGCATTATTGAAGATGTGTTTACTTGGGTAAAAATACTAACCCACCTCCGGCTAATATAATGGTTATAACCAGTTCCTCTTTTTTTGGAATGCATGTCTCCCGCTCTTAACTCCCTTCGAGAGAAAGGATACAACATCCTTCTGGGATATACACATACTCTGGCTAAAGTTCTTAACGGTTATGTAGGGTGGCCCTGGAGAACCTTACTGGAAGGTATGTTTTGTCCTCTTTGTTGAAACCCTGTTTTCTGAACTAATTGTAGTTTTGTTTCTGAACTAGTTTTGTTTGTTTTTTTCTTTGCTATAGTTCCTTTAGGTGGTAATGGACTGGAGACAAGAAGACCTAACTGTTTTATTTGCACATCCTGTGATTTATCATACAAAAGCTTTGAAAGTTTTGACATTCATATAAGAGGAAAAGAACATGTAATGCGAGTAAGTATCTTTTATTACCCCCTCTCGCTCTCTGCTTGTGTCATCATGAAGTACATTTGTGATTGAACAACCTCTTTATACTTACTTGATGGTTGTTGGTTTGTCATCAGGCATTTAGAACTGGTTACTACTACCAGAATCAGGAACGGAGATCCGGAACTCGTTATTCCCCTGCGGTGAAAAAGCTATCAAAGGAAGGTCTAAATATCTCAAACTTCTTAATGAAACTAATGAGAGAGTTTGTAAACTCGAACTTGAATAAACAAGCCGGAGTTGTTCGATCGGACAGTCTGACCACCACCACGGTGAAGAAGCAATCAAAGGCATCTCGAAAAAGAAGAAGGAAAGAGTATCAACTCCATAAGGTGAACTGATATGGTTTCTTTTACTTCCAACAGAAAAATGTTGTTTTTTAAATCACTTTATTTTCATTCAAGTCTCATTTTTACTTCTCAAGTTACCTAATTAATATAATACATTGAAGTTTCGTTGCGGAGACTGAAACAGACTAAAAGTACACATTTCTCATATGCAATTTTTAATTTTAGTTGATGTACTTGAGATTATTATGTGAACTCGTCGGATAAAGGGATAGATAAAGTAGTTTTATAGTCCAACCACCACCGACACATTAATAAACGTGCAGTCCATCCACTTCTTCTTCAATTGCCATGCCGTCGTCATTTCTCAATCTTGAATAATCTTATATTAGCCTATTAGGTAACACCCTGCATAATATACGAGATAAATCTATACAAATAAAATTAGAGTTATGAGTAAAATTATCTTTTTGAATCTAAAATTTATTTGTGTAAAAGCAAAATATATAACTAAGTTTTTTTATTTTATTTAAATTTACATTTATTTCAAATATGTTTCACCGTGAAATATTATACCAATAATATTTAATTAGTCAATCCCTTATAATAATGATTACTGTGATAATTTAATTTTTGAATTTTAAATATGTGGATAGTAATTATATTTTTAATAGGTGAATAATTTCGGGTTTTAAAAATGTTTTAAATCTAATAATTATATATTTTAATAATTAAAGGGCAATTGTCATAAATACCACTAAAATAGGTTTTTATTCCAAAAATACCACAATTTAGTTTTTTTCCCAAAAGTACCACTAAAATGTATTTTTTTCCAAAAATACCACATAATTGAACTAAAGTTCTAATACTAAAAACTAATTCCTAAATTATAAATACTAAACCCTACTCCTAAAAACTATACCCTAAAACTAAATTTGTCAACCCAAACATAAAAAAAAAAAATTCTACATCCTTAAAATTCAATTTTTTTGTGTTTGTGGTAATTTTGGAAAAAAACTTTTGTGGTATTTTGGGAAAAAACTAAAATGTGGTATTTTTGGGAAAAAATTATTTCAGTGGTATTTAAAGGAATTTCTCATAATTAAATATGTTATAAGAATGATTCATATATATTTGAAACTTGAAATATTTTGTTAGATGTCTGATTTTTCAAATTAATTAAAAGTGAATATCTCTTAATCATTCAATGGTAATTATATGTAAATATCTATAAATATGAGAACAATAAATTCATTAGTGTCTCAAGCTCTCTAACGACGACACATCAGCATTTTCTTGAGAATGTTTCTCTATTAATATATAGAGGATAATAAAGTAATGTTCACTTTTGACAAGCTCTAAAAAGTTGTTATTTGACATTGTTTTCTTGTGACATGTGTTATTTTCTCTTTAATATTTGCATTATATTTTTTTCAATTGACTTTATATGACATACATTATATTATTTATATTTATATTTAAGAAAAAATATAATTTGATATTATACATTATAAGATGTTCAATTTATTCTTTAATTAGTGTAACATATTGTCCAAAATAATGATTTTCTTTTTTATTTCTTAACTTTAATAGAAATAATTAACATGATATGATTATTAAACAAATTTCAATTTGACTCTAACTAAAATAAAATAAAGTATATTTTAATATATATATATATATGTATATATATATTTGATTATAAATATTAGAGAGAAATAACTAAAGTATATGTCTTTTAAAGAAAGAAATGAATATATCTATATAATTATAATTTGTTTTGCTTGAAACTCCTATCATATATTATTAGTCATAGTAATTATTTATATTTGAAAAATGTATTTATTTATGAACATTCTCACATATTTTGTAACTCTCATATTAATAATCATATTCATCTTTAAGGTACAAACATAATATTATTAGTATTGTAATGAATGACTAATAACAATTAGAAACATAATAAATATTAAAATATGTTAATATGTATTTACTGCATTTTGTCACTCTCATATAGCTTATGTAACTTCTTATAGATATAAATTAATATAAGAATTAGTGCAGTAACTACCCAATGAAATAATCAATTTATGATAGGCTTCTAACTCCAAATTTTCCTATAAAAAGAAAGACACACATCTCAATAACCCTCATATATCAAATCTCACATAAGTTTGTAAATTCTATAATTTTTTTTGTATTCAATTAACATTATCTTAGTTTGTAAATTCTATAGTTTTTTGTATTCAACTAACATTATCTTAGTGCATTTTTTTTTTTTGGTATAATAAACTAAGGTTTCCTCAAACTCATACTTTAAAAAGCTCACAAGTGGCACTCATTCCTCTTAAGATTATATACATCAAAAATATCCTAAAAAAATATCTTAATATTTTAGCAATATCCTTTTAGTTATTATATATATTTCATTGATCAATAATTTATATACTTACCACAACATTATAATTCCTCAAATAATAATTTGCCAATAATTAAAGAATAAAACATTCATATTATAGTTTTGGAAAAATTATAGTTATGATAGTTTTATTTTAAAATAATTTCAAGATAGAAAAAAATGAAAATATTATAATATTTATTTGCTGACAAAAAATATAATACTTGGTTTACAATTTTGTGCCAGAAGATCAAATAATTTTTTCTTGATAATTTCAAGATTTTTTTAAATATGATTTTTTATTTTTCCTCATCTCATGAAACTTTTTCTAGTATTACTATAAACCAAAGAAGAATGTAACAGAAGAACTCCTATACAATGTTTTGTGTTTTAGTCTGAAATTTAATCCTACCAGTTCATTGTATTACGAAAATTGACTTTATAAAACAAAAAATAAACCTACCAAAACACTCAAAACAAATAACAGTTCGTTACACAAAGGACACTTGAAGTTGAAAGCAACCCCCATTAAAACAAAACTTATTAAACATTTGGTACAAGAAATTAAATAAGTACAAGTTGGTAATATGTCCAACTAAGAAGAAAAGGTCTATTTTATACTTATTATATATATAACCTTTTGTCACGGGCACTGTTTCATTCCCTTGGACCCCTTCTTCTTCAAGATCTGTTGTCTTCCTTCTTTTTCTCTACCAGATTTTGTATTGTACCAGACAGATCCCTTCACTTCCATATCCTTTTTATCTTTCTTTGTCTGAATCCTTACAAAAACTCTCTCATTCTCATTTCTTTTTAAGAATTTTTTTCCTTTTTAGTATTATTTTTTGGATTTCTCTTCCGGGTTTCAATAATTGTCACTTCCCAAGTGTAAGTACGCGTCCATACTACGCAGTTTACACAAGTGTCCATATGTCTGTTTCTGTGTCTTTAATTGCATTTCTTAAAACTGAATTTATCTTTACCTCTCAGATTCTGAGTTTTTGATCTACTGTACAGAGAAGAACGTCTTCAAAGTTTGGTTTTTTCTCCGAGTTTTTTTGTCCTTTAAAAAAAACTTTGGTTGCGCTCTCTCTTTCTCTCTTTCTCTGTTCAAGAAGAGATCCTAGCTTGATTTATATTCTTGTGAGTTTTATACATTCCATTTAAAGCTCAGGTTTTTGTAATTCTGAATTAAGCTGTATCAATGTTTCCATTAATGTTCTAGATTCAGGTTAAGTCTTGATGAATCTTTAGGTTTAATTGAGCAATTTATATCAAGATGGGTCATGAAATTTACCTTTGTGTTTTGCATTTGCAGATAAATTTGGAAAGAAGAAAATGGGTAAGAGTTGGTTTTCAGCTGTGAAGAAAGCCTTTAGTCCTGAACCAAAACAAAAGAAAGAACAGGTATTTTTCATACTTGCACTATCTTCACCAGACTTTGATGTAATTGTATAATTGACTCTGAAAATAGTATTGTTTTATCTCTATTAGAAGAAACCACATAAGGCCAAGAGATGGTTTGGTAAATCCAAGAAGTTGGATGTTGTTACTAATTCTGGTGAAGCAGATTCTTCTCGTGCTGTCCAAGACGCGAAACTAAAGGAGATTGAGGAGCAACAGAGCAGGCATGCTTACTCTGTCGCTATTGCTACTGCTGCAGCTGCAGAGGCAGCCGTTGCAGCTGCTCAAGCTGCTGCTGAAGTTGTTCGTCTCTCTGCATTGTCACGTTTCCCTGGGAAATCAAAAGAAGAGATCGCAGCTATCAAGATTCAGACAGCATTTAGAGGATATATGGTATCGTTTTGTTTTCAACACGTTTTTCCACGTTTAGTAACTGTAAAGGCAAAAAAGTTCATACTTGTTGGTTACCCTCTTTCTCAGGCAAGAAGAGCATTGCGTGCGCTGAGAGGCCTTGTGAGGCTAAAATCTTTAGTTCAGGGGAAATGTGTGAAACGTCAAGCCACATCAACATTGCAAAGCATGCAAACACTAGCTAGACTACAATATCAGATTCGTGACCGGAGGCTTCGGTTGTCAGAGGATAAGCAGGCTTTAACGCGGCAGCTCCAACAAAAACACAATAAAGACTTTAATAAGGTAAGCAAATCCTTGCAACATGTTACATATTTTGTTACAAACTTGACTTATTCTTTATTCACATTGTGATCTTGGTTTCAAAGTAGCTTATTTCTTGCTTACAAACTTAATGATTTGTAATAACATTTTGTGAAATAGCATGGAGAAAATTGGGATGATAGTACACTGTCGCGGGAGAAAGTTGAAGCAAACATGTTGAACAAGCAAGTAGCAACACTGAGAAGAGAAAAAGCACTTGCATATGCATATACTCATCAGGTATCAAACTAGTTTCCTGTCTTATACTCTAGTCTTTTTACACCAGAAGAAGGACTTATGAATCTCAAAATGGTGAAAACTGTTGTTAATATGCAGAACACATGGAAAAACTCAACTAAATTGGGTTCTCAGACATTCATGGACCCTAACAATCCACATTGGGGTTGGAGTTGGCTAGAACGTTGGATGGCTGCTCGACCAAACGAAAACCAGGCAGTCACACCAGACAACGCTGACAAAAACTCTTCTGTGAAGAGTGTAGCAAGCCGTGCCATGTCTGAGATGCTAATTCCACGTGGAAAAAACCTTTCACCAAGAGGAAAGACACCAAACAGTCGAAGAGGATCAAGCCCGAGTGTGAGGCGAGCCCCTAGCGAAGACTCGACGAGCATGTTAAGTATCCAATCAGAACAACCTTGCAACCGTAGGCATAGCACTTGTGGATCAGTTCCATCAACTAGAGACGATGAAAGCTTCACCAGTAGTTTCTCTCAGTCAGTTCCAGGCTACATGGCGCCTACACAAGCGGCCAAAGCAAGAGCTCGGTTCTCAAACCTTAGTCCTTTAAGCTCAGAGAAGACAGCGAAGAAGCGTCTTTCCTTTGCGGGATCTCCAAAGACTGTAAGGCGGTTTTCAGGTCCTCCAAAGCTGGAAAGCAATGTTACGAAGAAAGATACTAATCTTGCTTAAGCAGAGGATCATGGATAACATAGTTTATATATCTGACGGTGGTTGATTAGGCAAAAGTCTGATGCCGAGAGGTGAATTCAGAGAAGATTCTGTTATGTCTTTGTTTATAACTATTGGCTTTTATTTGTTTTTTGGTTAATTTTTTTTTACTACTACAAACTTAATTATTTGTTTAATTTTTTTTCTATTGGTTAATAACATCTGATTATGCATGTAACTTTGAGGATACAAATATAAAAGCAAAATTTATGATTGATTTGCCACATAATTTCTTTATTTCATTATTACAGCTATAAGAATGTGTTGTAAGTTGTAACCATTAAGATTTGTTGATAATGCCAAAAGGTAATTTAAAACATAGAATCAGAATTGAAACTTAATGGGGTTTTTTTTAGCAAAATTAAAGTATAAAGGGGTTAATGTGGAAAGAAAGAGAAATAAAAGGGCCTGTAAGCCTTTTAGGGATTCTAGGGCTTTCCTTCATTGGTCGGATCAGGCGACGTTTTTACACTTCTTCCTCCTTTTCTTCTTCTTCTTCTTCGCATTCGTCAGTGTGTGTATTCTGAGGGTAAAATTGAGAGCAAAAGAGCCGAGAAAAAATGAGCGGAGCCGGTAAGAAAATCGCGGATGTGGCTTTCAAAGCTTCAAGGACGATCGATTGGGATGGTATGGCTAAGGTTATTGTAACCGATGAGGCTCGTAGAGAGTTCTCTAACCTTCGTCGTGCTTTCGATGAGGTTAACACGCAGCTCCAGACCAAGTTTAGCCAGGTCTCTCTCTATCTCTCGATTTACCTTCTTCCCTTTGATCTGATTTTGTCACTGCTGGGTTTAGATCTTTTATCATTTCGATTTGCCATTAGTATTCTGGAATCTGGATCAGGTGATCCATTTCACGATTTTTTATTCGTTTTCAGATTGTTGTTGGGTGACACTCGTTTTTATATCTTGTTATTGTTGTTGTTGTTGTTTGTTCCCATAGTTGAATATTTTGGTTAAGATCTATTTCCTTAAGATGTATTCATCAGAGAACATTGTGATTGATCTTTGTTTTATTGCTCATTTGCATTTGAAATGTTGGGATTGTGTTGAGGCAAACACTATTGTTGATCATTGTTCTATTGATAGATAGCCTAAATCTACTCATGTACTCTGATTAGTTCTACACATGCCCTAATTCTTTGTTTTATGTCTTGGGTTGTGGAGTGAGTTTTTTTATCTGGTTGATATTTTATATACAGGAACCTGAACCCATAGATTGGGATTTCTACAGAAAGGGTATTGGGTCTGGCATTGTGGACATGTACAAGGAAGCTTATGACAGTAAGTTCTATATATTTGCATTTCTTAATGTTGAATAGACCCTGCCTTCTTGTTAACATTTACAAAAGATGTATTTTCTTTTATCTAGTTTGTTTAGCAAACACAAGTCTTTGCTTGCCTTTATTCGATTCTCAAACCTTACTAGAAGGTTTTGAGAGATTTCAGCTCTGTAGTGTGGCTGAAACTGAATTGTGGACATTTACCAAAGGAGACCCTTAGAAACTAAGCTGTATCTTTACTGATGTTATTTGTTTGCTGCAGGCGTTGAGATTCCCAAGTTCGTTGACACTGTCACTCCTGAGTACAAGCCAAAGTTTGATGCTTTGGTGAGTAAATACCTGAGAAACTCGACTGCTTATGTTTTGTTTTCTTATACTTACCTTTGTATGAGTTCTTTCAGTTAACTCAGTGGTTGTCTTGTGCTTTGTTTCATGCTATCTTTAGTTGGTGGAACTGAAAGAAGCAGAACAGAAATCGTTGAAGGAGTCTGAACGATTGGAGAAAGAAATTGCTGATGTCCAAGAGATTAGCGTAAGTACCCCAATAAAAACAAATCCTCTTGTATGAAGTTTGATTTGCTGTGTGTATATTGTTTGAACTCAAGATTCTGATATATCTTATCTTGTGTGTGTTGGTGTAATCAGAAAAAGCTGAGCACCATGACAGCAGACGAGTACTTTGAGAAGCACCCAGAACTCAAAAAGAAGTTTGATGACGAAATCCGTAATGACAACTGGGGATACTGATCATTTGTGTCTCTAATCTCCGGCCTGGAAAAAAACACTCTCTTTTCTCTTTTTTTCTCTGTTCTTCTCTTACTGTGATTTTGTGAGCCAATGATAACAATAATAATAAGTACACCACCATTCACTTAAGCAGAGTGTTGAGATCTTCATTGGAGATTCAGTGATGATAAACCGATTTGGTTTTTTAGTTTATCAATTTCATAAATTGTTTCGTTTTGTTCTACAGTATATAATAAGAGTGAAAAGATCTCCTCAATTTTATCATTGTTAAGGGTCTGAGTCGTGTGAGATTTGTTGCATTTCCTTCTTAGCTAACAACAAGATAGTGATACCCAATAAGAGTCAACTTTGGTTAAACTCATTGACTTTTTTTGGGTATCAGTTAACCAATTCTGGACCAACTATGATATTCAAATTTTTGGTTGATAAGTCTGCAGGTTTGTTGTTCTGTCTTCGGTTAACTTCGAACCGGATTTCAGAAATTTTCTCAACCCAGAAAATTAGAAACACAGATATCAGATTTACGTTCCTCAAAAACTGAAACCTTTCTTCAACAAGACACAAAATTGCTAATTTCTGCAATTAATTTGAATCTATTTCAAAAACATGATCTTCGATACACATTGTAGCGCGTGTATGCTTCTGGCTCAACTCGAGAGCTTATTTGATGGAGCCTGGCACTGTCGAAGGTGAGTGAGATCTTCGATTCTGTAGTCGCACCGCCCGTCGAGGACTATTATAATCAATTGCTGCTATATGTAATTTGTTTTCACGTTTAGTCTCTGTCGGAATTAATCATGTCTGGTCTGATGCTTTCTAATTGTCTATCGGAAATGGATTTCCAAATCTGCAGATGAGAATGAGCCAGTTGATATGAGCAAAAAGTTACCGAATACAACTTTACTTGCTTTGAAGGTTATGATGTCTAGATTGATGAGAGGAGTTGAGCAACCAACATAAATATAACACTTGTCCAAGAAAATTGCTGGATCCTAGGCCAGGGTGAAAAAACTATGGTAAGAAACTGAAGCTCCTATCTTTTTGCATTTTGATAATCTTAGAGTTCATCGTCTTACTGCTTGTATAATACTTACACAAAACCAATACTGATTAGCTATCTGTTTAGAGCATAATGCTTAATAGTAGTGTTAAGTGGAAAGACAAATCTTTCTTTATTGGTGTAAGAGAAATCAAGATCCACGTGCTCTTCTTCTCCTAACCTCTTTGTTGAACCGAAAGTCAGGTTTTGGCCTTTTCCTAATAATTGTTATCAAAGAAGATAAGACTAGTTTTCTTCTTTAAAGTAAAACGTGTATCTGTAAAATGCATTAGCCAGATATTAGCTCGTAGCTCTCATGTCTATCACGTGTCTAAGTCCCAAAGGGTTTTACCATGTACATATCAATCCAATGGTATATACCGTATATTCGTATAACTTACTCTCCCATTCCCAACTCTATAAATAGGTGATGTGTGTGTGTGTCCAACCTCCAAACATAACTACACACCAGGGAGCTTCCCATAACCTCAACACAAGGTAAACCCTTTTAATGAGACTTTATGCTCAATTAATGAGTGAACAGAAAAATGTTCAATTCTTTTGACCTTTGATTTTGTAACAACTGTAGGGAAACAAGATGGATTTGGGAACCTCCTCATCATCATCCGGCTTGGTCAAGGCCAAATCTGAGACACTCGCAGAAGCTCTTAAGTCTAGTTCACTTGATTTCAGCAACGATAATGGTAGCAGCCATGGGAGCAAGCAGCATGTGATGGCAAGGACATTATCATCGTCGAGCCACAGTAGCAGCAGCAAATACAGAAGGAACACTCACATAAGGAAGGCCAAGAGTGCACACCCTGCTCTTGACCTTGCTGGTCTCACTGGTGGTGCTGCTCTTAGCCGAGCCTCCAGTGCTTCCCATGGAATTTCCTTCTCTTTCACTGGCTTTACTGTGCCACACGAAGAGATCATTGCTTCAGAACGATGTAGCAATGAAGATTTCTGTAAGAAAACCATTTTAACACAGCACCTGATTGAAGTCTTGATGTTAACTTTGGAGTTTATTGGGTTCTTGCTCGTCTATTCTTCATGTTTCAGTGGAAGATATTGAAGCAGCAACCAGTAGTGTGGTCAAGTTTCAGGCAGAACCAACCTTTCCGATATATCTGAAGGTAATCCATTTCCGTGGATAGACAATATTATGGGAAAACATGGGAAATTGATCTATATGATATCTCTATTTGAGCGCAGGCACTGATGGAGATATCTAATTAAACCACCAACACCAAAAAGTCCATAGAAATATATTAAATTTTGCTGCCATTGGTCAGTCCAGACTTCAATGGGTCTGTTGTATCTCATATGATGTTTTGTAAATAAGAATGCGCCATTTCTCCCATGATGAAGAAATCCCTAAATTTTACACGTAGAATAATCTTCATCATTGCATTAAGACATTTGGAAACCTCTGTTTGCCTTCTTTATTGGTCTAACATTGGTGCCTAAAAGTCAAGCTTAGGAGGCTCAACTACCATTTGCTGGTTATCGGCAACATGTGAAGCTCTGGACCAAAAGGGTATGGTTATATTGGCAATGTCTTGTATAAATCAGAGAGAAATTTAAGCCATATTGCTGTGGAAAAAATTAGTTTTTCTTGAGAATTCAGGCATATAGGTAACTTTTGCCTGCAAAACTTATTGACCAAATCAATTGTTTTTATGTGCTATGCAGTTCATAGATATCACATACAAGGTAACGACCAAAGGTATGACATCTTCATCAGAAAAGAGCATATTGAATGGGATTAGTGGTTCAGCATATCCAGGGGAGCTTCTAGCTCTCATGGGACCTTCTGGAAGTGGAAAAACTACACTACTCAATGTGCTTGGTGGCAGATTTGATCAGCAAAACATCGGTGGGTTGGTCAGCTACAATGATAAGCCATATTCTAAGCACTTGAAAACCAGGTAGTTAGAAGATTCCAGCTTGGTCTTTTGATGAATATGTAGATGCATATATAAGTTTACGGTTGACACGGGAAAGCACCATGGCAGGATCNGGACCAAAAGGGTATGGTTATATTGGCAATGTCTTGTATAAATCAGAGAGAAATTTAAGCCATATTGCTGTGGAAAAAATTAGTTTTTCTTGAGAATTCAGGCATATAGGTAACTTTTGCCTGCAAAACTTATTGACCAAATCAATTGTTTTTATGTGCTATGCAGTTCATAGATATCACATACAAGGTAACGACCAAAGGTATGACATCTTCATCAGAAAAGAGCATATTGAATGGGATTAGTGGTTCAGCATATCCAGGGGAGCTTCTAGCTCTCATGGGACCTTCTGGAAGTGGAAAAACTACACTACTCAATGTGCTTGGTGGCAGATTTGATCAGCAAAACATCGGTGGGTTGGTCAGCTACAATGATAAGCCATATTCTAAGCACTTGAAAACCAGGTAGTTAGAAGATTCCAGCTTGGTCTTTTGATGAATATGTAGATGCATATATAAGTTTACGGTTGACACGGGAAAGCACCATGGCAGGATTGGATTTGTGACTCAAGAGGATGTTTTGTTCCCTCACTTAACTGTAATAGAGACACTGACCTACACAGCTCGTTTACGTCTTCCTAAAACTCTTACAAAGCAGGAGAAGGAACAAAGAGCTGTTAGTATGATACAAGAGCTTGGATTGGAAAGGTACATTATTATCTATTACTACCATCTAACAAATTAGTATGATTTTTGAGAATGGAACCTAATTAGAAGATTGTGACTATATCTTTTAGGTGCCAAGGCACAATGATTGGAGGGTCATTTGTGCGCGGTGTCTCAGGTGGGGAGAGGAAAAGGGTTTCTATTGGGATTGAGATCATGACTAATCCTTCACTTCTTCTCCTTGATGAACCCACCTCTAGTTTGGACTCTACTACTGCTCTTAAGATTGTTCAGATGCTACAAAGTATAGCAAAGGTTAGATATTCACTCTTTACAGCTCCAAATCCTTTTTTGGTCTGGATTTGACCATATCCTAGTTCTTATTTGTTGGCATGCAGGCGGGGAAAACTGTTGTAACAACAATTCACCAACCGTCAAGCAGGCTCTTTCACAGATTTGACAAGCTGGTTGTACTCAGTAGAGGAAGCTTGCTTTACTTTGGGAAAGCATCAGAAGCAATGTCTTATTTCTCTTCCATAGGATGTTCTCCTCTACTCGCCATGAACCCTGCAGAATTCTTATTGGACTTAGCTAATGGAAACATGAACGATATTTCCATTCCCTCAGCTCTTAAAGAGAAAATGAAGATGGAAAATTCTTGCAGCGAGATAAGATCTTCCAAGCCAACTCCTACAATTGTATATGAGGTGAGATAAGGATGAACTACCTTAACATACCAAGATAATTCGGCTACAGCTGTTAAGAAATGATTCCTTTAAATCTATATATAATAAATGTTATGTTGATGTGGAAACACAGTATCTTGAGGAAGCTTACAAGACACAGATTTCAGTCGTGGAAAAGAAGAAACTTATGGCACCAGTTCCACTTGACGAAGAAGTTAAATTGATGATAACTTGCCCCAAACGAGAATGGGGATTGAGCTGGTGGGAACAATATTGTTTACTTTCCTTAAGAGGAATCAAAGAACGGAGACATGACTATTTCAGCTGGTTGAGAGTTACTCAAGTTCTCTCCACTGCCATCATCTTAGGTTTACTCTGGTGGCAATCAGACATTCATCATCCCAAAGGCCTACAAGATCAGGTATAGATACATGTTTATGGTCTAGAAATGAGCTGTAATTGATCATCTCTTATCTTGAAAATGAAACTCCCACTGCATCTCAGGTAGGGCTACTCTTCTTCATTGCCGTATTCTGGGGATTCTTTCCTGTATTCACAGCGATCTTCACTTTTCCTCAAGAGATAGCAATGCTGAGCAAGGAACGAGAGTCAAATATGTATAGATTAAGTGCATATTTTGTGGCTAGAACCACAAGCGACCTGCCACTTGACTTGATATTACCTGTGCTTTTCCTAGTTGTTGTATATTTCATGGCTGGATTGAGATTAAGTGCTGAATCCTTTTTCCTAAGTGTGCTCACGGTCTTCCTATGCATCGTTGCAGCTCAG
>NC_025693.1:22434701-22441000 GCF_000633955.1 Camelina sativa
GGAATCAAAGAACGGAGACATGACTATTTCAGCTGGTTGAGAGTTACTCAAGTTCTCTCCACTGCCATCATCTTAGGTTTACTCTGGTGGCAATCAGACATTCATCATCCCAAAGGCCTACAAGATCAGGTATAGATACATGTTTATGGTCTAGAAATGAGCTGTAATTGATCATCTCTTATCTTGAAAATGAAACTCCCACTGCATCTCAGGTAGGGCTACTCTTCTTCATTGCCGTATTCTGGGGATTCTTTCCTGTATTCACAGCGATCTTCACTTTTCCTCAAGAGATAGCAATGCTGAGCAAGGAACGAGAGTCAAATATGTATAGATTAAGTGCATATTTTGTGGCTAGAACCACAAGCGACCTGCCACTTGACTTGATATTACCTGTGCTTTTCCTAGTTGTTGTATATTTCATGGCTGGATTGAGATTAAGTGCTGAATCCTTTTTCCTAAGTGTGCTCACGGTCTTCCTATGCATCGTTGCAGCTCAGGTATATCCATAAAAAAAAAAAGGACCTGTTGAGCAGAAAATGCTAACAACTAATGATGAAAATGTTGTCTTAGGGACTTGGATTAGCAATAGGGGCGAGCTTAATGGATCTGAAGAAGGCCACAACTTTAGCATCAGTAACTGTAATGACTTTCATGCTCGCTGGTGGCTACTTCGTGAAGGTAAAAATACTCAGCTTCCAAAGTCAAGAACTTTCGTATGAGGAATTTGACAGCTCTAATGCATTAATTGACACTCTTATTTATTTACTTTGGCAGAAAGTTCCAAATTTTATCGCTTGGATACGTTTCATGTCATTCAACTACCACACATACAAGCTCCTAGTGAAGGTACAATATCAAGAAATTATGGAAAACGTAAACGGGGAAGAAATTGGGAGTGGGATTAAGGAAGTGAGCGCTCTTGTAGCTATGATTATAGGCTACCGTCTCTTAGCCTACCTCTCTCTTCGAAGGATGAAGCTCCACTCTTCGACTTAAGTTTAGTTACAAAAAGGCATTGCATTTACTCTGTGTATGTAGTGTTTGCTTGTTTATGTATATATCCACTTAATTTATAATGAAAATAAAAATAAAATGACTTACTATGATTAGGTTTCCAAGTACATGATGTTCTCAACATCATCCCAAAATGTTGCCCACAACCAATATTTTGTCTTCTTAAAGCCAAGCAATGATAGCTTTAATTCAATCCTTCGAGTTATCTCGTTCCTCTCTACGTCATAACCGAAAAAGCGAACGGGTTGATTCGGCGTGAGATCTCCATTTTTCAAATAATAAAGTTGGCCAGTGCGACTAGTGCCATCCGTACGCAATTGATAACCTTGAAGCGTGAAATCCATCTGAGAAACAGGCAAGAAAATAGTCTTGGCGACGGACCATTGACTCTTGTCAGCATCTTCAAGAACCCAAACTTCCATACGAGGACTTGCTGAATGCCTCCAAAGTAGTTTGAAATTGCTATAAAAAGCTACTCTTCCTTTGTAGTTCATGAGATCCATCCAACTGAAGCTCCCGAAGCCGGAAACATTGGGAAATTCAATCAAATTGAACTCTTCAGAACTCAAGTCAAAACTCATAAGCATAAATCTGTTATCATAAGTCCGAGCTCCATAATACAAAACACCGTTAATGGAAATACCTCGTGTGTAAGGACTATGATGAGGAATGTGGCATTGAGTATTTTTCCATATTGCTCCAGCTCCAAGTACCAACACATGATGTTCTAACCTCACTCTAGGTTCCTTATTGAACTCCCAAACCAGGGTAAGCACTTTGTATACATCATGAACAGGATCGTGTCCAAAATAGTTCCACACGTTGTTACCTTTTACTTGAGATCTTATAGTAGGCAATTCCACAAGCTGCCTTGTGTGAAGGTTACATATTTGCACTCTTCTCCCAGCTCTGAAACACGCCAAGCCACGAACAGCGTTCACAAAGTGGCCTCCTATTATCCGCATAGTCAGATTTTGGTCGATCACTGAGACGACTGACTGATCATGACTCGATGATGATGATGATATGAGCAAGGCATACTTGCCGATCCTATGTCTTGCATCCGTTATATACGCGAACAAACGTCGGCGTGGTGAGGATTTAAGGAATAGGTTGGTGAAATATGGAGAGATGATAAGGGAAAGCCAAAGCTTTGAGACGCACTTGTATCTCATGAGAGATTTCGCCGGCAGTCTTATCAGAATCTCGATCAATACTTCCTCAGGGATCTCCGGTAAGGCAATGGTCTCCTTCGCTATCTTTTTCTTTTTCCTCACGGCAAGACATAAAGACGCTCCCATGGTTGTTTGTTCACAGATTTGTGTGTTCCAAACCTATGTTGATAATATATACTGCATGTAATTTGCAAGATATATATAGATCAACTCACTAAATCATATACAAATTTTACTTGCTCACGTTTTATATTTATCCCTGGAAACAGAAAATAAATTAAAAACCCTCTTTATCCTTTTACAGTTGTAAATATAGTTTATCACTTATCCTTACATAATGCTTTTTAACTATAAAAAAAAATTATGTGTTAAAGATTGTTAACCAAGAATCTAGCCAGTTTATATTTATCAATATCCACACCAGTTTATATTTATCAACTATCATTGGCGTTCGGTTTTTTGGTTTGGTTTTGGTTCGGTTTTTTCGGTTTACGGTTTTTTTAGTTTTATAAAATTGAAACCATATAGAAACCATATATATATATATCGGTTTGGTTACGATTCGATTTCTACGGTTTTACGGTTTATCGGTTTTATTAAGAGTGAAACCATATAAAAACCATATGTATCTCGGTTCGGTTTGGTTTTAATTTGGTTACGGTTTAATTAGGTTATTCTAAATCTTACACACAAAAAACTAAGTTTATTGCATAAAATAAACAAAAAATAGAAATAATATATCAATCAATAAGATATACATAATTTTAAATAAGAGATTCTAAATATAGTATCGGAAACTCAAATCTTCCATGTAAAATCCAAAGAAAATAATTCAAATAGTTAGAACTCCAATAAAAAAATAGTGAAGATATTATTAAACACAATATAAAGTAAACATATATAATAATTATATAAAGATATTCCAAATATTCATCAAAACCAAAATGACCATTCAGTTTTACGGTTTTTAATCAAACCAAAACTAAACCAGTTGGTTAATAAATATAACAACCAAATGGATTTTTACATTAAACCATAACCAAACCAAACCATTTATATCAGTATGGTTCGGTTCGGTTTAGTTTTTACGGTTTTTTTGTCCACCCCTAATTATCAACATAGGTTTGGGGTTATTATTAGTCTTTTTGTTTCTTTTTTTTCTAACATAGGCATTGAGTCTTTTTCCATAATGCTCCATCTCCAAGTACCAACAAATGATGTTCTAACCTCACTCTATGGTCCTTAGTGAACTCCCAAACCAGGCTAAGCACTTTGTATACATCATGAACAGGATCATGTCCGAAATAGTTCCACACGTTCTTACCTTTTACTTGAGATCTTATAATAAGCAATTTCACAAGCTGCCTCGTGTGAAGGTTACATATTTGCACTCTTCTCCCAGCTCTGAAACACGCCAAGCCACGAACAGCGTTCACAAAGTAGCCTTTTATTATCCGTATAGTCAGATTTTGGTCGATCACTGAGACGACTGACTGATCATGACTCGATGATGATGATGTGAGCAANGGTTTACTATTATACAGTAAAACCTCTAATAATTAATACTCTATAAATTAATAAATACTGTAACTTAATAAATTTTANCTCGATGATGATGATGTGAGCAAGGCATACTTGCCGATCCTGTGTCTTTCATCCACTATATACGCGAACAAACGTCGGCGTGGTGAGGATCTAAGGAATAGGTTGGTGAAGTATGGAGAGATGATAAGGGAAAGCCAAAGCTTTGAGACGCATTTGTATCTCATGAGAGATTTCGCCGGCAGTCTTATCAGAATCTCGATCAACATTTGCTCAGGGATGTCCGGCAAGGCAATGATCTCCTTCGCCATCTTTTTCTTTTTCCTCACGGCAAGACATAAAGACGCTCCCATGGTTGTTTAATTTGTTCACAGATTTGTGTTTCCAAACCTATGTTGATATACACTGCATGTACTTTGCAAGATATATAAAGATCGCTAAATGATATACAAATTTTACTGGTTAATGTTTTATATTTATCTCCTGAAAACAGAAAATAAATTAAAACCCTCGTAATCATTCTACACGTAAATATATTTTATCACTTATCCTTAATGCTTTTAACTATAAAAAAAAAGATTATGTGTTAAGAGATTGTTAACCAAGAATCTAGCCAGTTTATATTTATCAATGTACACACCAAAACTGTAAAGGTTGGCTCGTCTTTTTTTTTTCTTTTTTTTTTTCTAACATAAAGTTATTTGTCTCTAGTCTCTATCAAGAAGGATTGTTCCCTAAAATGGTTCAAAGGAATCAACATTGAAAACATACACCTGCATGAAACATATTGGCTTGCTTAAATTTGCCTCGGTTTTAGAGAAAATGCAAACAATATAAATTTGTCTCGGTCTCTCTATATAGTAAAAAAAGTGTGGAAATTATATATGTTTCAAAAATCCTCTTTCTTTTTTTATTTCACTTGTCCTAATATTTCTGGGGTGAATTAGCTCAATAACCAAAATAAAATAATCGTTGAAAAATATAGCACCAATGCACCATAATTTAAAAAGATTAGGAAATCAGCCTCAAAAATGGGTTTACTATTATACAGTAAAACCTCTAATAATTAATACTCTATAAATTAATAAATACTGTAACTTAATAAATTTTAATGTTCCCAAGTCGGATCAGTGTAAAAAATAACAAAATTTGATAAGATAATAAGATAATACTTTTTTAAAATTCTCATGTAAAATATGGTCTCAATAATATCGTAAATTAATAATCATGTAAATTTACAAATATATATGTTCGTATATGTACTTTTTAGAATTTTGAATTTTCTCATAGAGCTCATATCTATAAAAAAAATTGTTATGTTGTATTTTCAAATTATAATGATAGATTATACTCTATAACATGTCATAAAAATAGCAAAGTTTTTTTTTTAAGTTTTCAATTCCTACATATGCATCATTTTCATCTTGATATCTTTATAGATTATTTGTAAATTGTCAGTAATANTGTATCTCATGAGAGATTTCGCCGGCAGTCTTATCAGAATCTCGATCAACATTTGCTCAGGGATGTCCGGCAAGGCAATGATCTCCTTCGCCATCTTTTTCTTTTTCCTCACGGCAAGACATAAAGACGCTCCCATGGTTGTTTAATTTGTTCACAGATTTGTGTTTCCAAACCTATGTTGATATACACTGCATGTACTTTGCAAGATATATAAAGATCGCTAAATGATATACAAATTTTACTGGTTAATGTTTTATATTTATCTCCTGAAAACAGAAAATAAATTAAAACCCTCGTAATCATTCTACACGTAAATATATTTTATCACTTATCCTTAATGCTTTTAACTATAAAAAAAAAGATTATGTGTTAAGAGATTGTTAACCAAGAATCTAGCCAGTTTATATTTATCAATGTACACACCAAAACTGTAAAGGTTGGCTCGTCTTTTTTTTTTCTTTTTTTTTTTCTAACATAAAGTTATTTGTCTCTAGTCTCTATCAAGAAGGATTGTTCCCTAAAATGGTTCAAAGGAATCAACATTGAAAACATACACCTGCATGAAACATATTGGCTTGCTTAAATTTGCCTCGGTTTTAGAGAAAATGCAAACAATATAAATTTGTCTCGGTCTCTCTATATAGTAAAAAAAGTGTGGAAATTATATATGTTTCAAAAATCCTCTTTCTTTTTTTATTTCACTTGTCCTAATATTTCTGGGGTGAATTAGCTCAATAACCAAAATAAAATAATCGTTGAAAAATATAGCACCAATGCACCATAATTTAAAAAGATTAGGAAATCAGCCTCAAAAATGGGTTTACTATTATACAGTAAAACCTCTAATAATTAATACTCTATAAATTAATAAATACTGTAACTTAATAAATTTTAATGTTCCCAAGTCGGATCAGTGTAAAAAATAACAAAATTTGATAAGATAATAAGATAATACTTTTTTAAAATTCTCATGTAAAATATGGTCTCAATAATATCGTAAATTAATAATCATGTAAATTTACAAATATATATGTTCGTATATGTACTTTTTAGAATTTTGAATTTTCTCATAGAGCTCATATCTATAAAAAAAATTGTTATGTT
>NC_025693.1:22447238-22453796 GCF_000633955.1 Camelina sativa
AAATTTACAAATATATATGTTCGTATATGTACTTTTTAGAATTTTGAATTTTCTCATAGAGCTCATATCTATAAAAAAAATTGTTATGTTGTATTTTCAAATTATAATGATAGATTATACTCTATAACATGTCATAAAAATAGCAAAGTTTTTTTTTTAAGTTTTCAATTCCTACATATGCATCATTTTCATCTTGATATCTTTATAGATTATTTGTAAATTGTCAGTAATATTTTCTAAATATCATAAATTCAATTCTAAATTGATACATTGGAAAGTCTAATCTTATTTTGCCGAAACTGTCTCAATTCATATTTTTAAAAAATTTAAACAATTGAAAAATATATCTAAAAATTAATAATTATTAATTCAAACTATGAAATAATAATTATTAATTTATAGATAAATTAATATCACTATAAATTAGTATAATGTCATGGTCCCAACATTATTAATTTATAGAGGGTTTACTGTATATTGATGTTTATTCAGTCAATTTTTTCAACTCAGTGGCAAAAATTGATTAACAATAGAGTAGAAGAGTTCATTGTCATCAAGTTATGACTGAGAACCATTTATATAACTTTAAACCATGAAGAAGAAGTGTTCATTGTCAAAATGCAACCAGTCTTTTTCTTTCCCTTTGTTTCGTCTTTTCAGATGGGTTTCTTTTGCTCAACCATTTGTCTCCAAGTTGTGGTCTCTTCTTCAGCACCAACAATGTGTTTTTGAGAAGAAGAGCAAAGATCTCGACTTTCAAATTTCGATCAAACGCGAAGATTATGATGATGATGATGGTCTTTTCAAAAAAGATTTTGTGATGGTGATGAAGAGCTTAGGCCTTCTCGCCGATCCAGGAAGCGAGGGACTTCGAACGAGAGAATTCCAAGGAGCTTTTCAATCTATATGAAAAATACGAATATTATATAATTAAAAATTTATCACTAAAGGGTTAATTATTTGATCAAATATATGTTTTGCCATTTTTTAAAAGTAATTTAATTTATTTATTAATTACATATGCTTTCGTAAACCATAATTTAATTTTGATTAAAGTCCTATCTATTTATAGTATTAGGACAAGAAATAGTATATGCTAACTGAAACGGGTAACTCGAATAGTAAAAAAACAGTATAATTGAACAATTTTCCAAAAAGAAAGGGGACATAAAATTTAGATAAAAATATGGAATCGAAAAATATAGGTAGATTAGTTCAAGTCTCAAACTTTCACTAATTTGGGTAGTTGTTGACTATGCGACAGGTAAATGAGCTACATAGAAACGAGTATTTTGTGAATTTTGGATATTTTTGAAAATAGTTATATAGTTTTTGAGAATTATAATTTGTTTTGGATAAGTTTAACTAACTAAATAAAAATTAAATATTTAATATACAATTTATTCCGTCTAAATTGCGAAACCAAATATCTATTAATGAACATTGTATATGAGTAATTATATAAAAGAGAACGATCATAGGAGAGAACTTTTTGATGGATACAGGACATGATGGGACGGGACAGGATGGAACGGGAAATGATGTATTTTCCGTTCCACAGTAGATACGTCTAGGTTATATACGCATAATAATCTAAAAGGGCTTATTATTTGACCAAATACTCATATGTTTATGGAAAATACTAATATTATATAATTAAAAATTTATGACATAAAGGGTTTATTACTTGACCAAATATATGTTTTGCCATTGTTTTTTGAAGTAATTTAATTTATTTATCTGGTACATATACTTTCAGAAAAATCATAATTAAATTTTGATTTAAGTCCAATCTATTTATAGTATCAGGACAAGAAATAGTATATGCCACTTGAAACAGGTAATTCAAATATTTAAAAGAAAAATACTTAGGTTCACCTCTAGGGGTGAACCTCTCTATTCACCCCCTCTTCTCTCAGCCAATCAGAATCTTCCATCTAATATTTTATTTCAAAAATAAATTAAAATTAAATTAAAAAGCAAACCAAATTAAGGAAACAAATTCTGTATACTTTTAATTAAGGAAAATTAAATATTGGCTTGGTTTAGATTTTTAAACTTAGAATAAAATTATGTCGGTTTGGGTTTACAAATGAAGTGGTTAGGATTTAGATTTTACAATTAAAACGAAATTATATGTCGGTTTGGGTTTACAAATGAGGTGGTTAGAGTTTAGATTTTACAATTAGAACGAAATTATATGTCGGTTTGGGTTCACAAATGAGATAGTTAGGGTTTAGATTTTACAAGTAGAACAAAATAATATGTCGGTTTGGGTTCACAAATGAGATGTTAGGGTTTAGATTTCACAATTAGAACGAAATTCTATGTCGGTTTGGGTTCACAAATAAGATGGTTGAGGTTTAGATTTTATAAGTAGAACGAAATTATATACGGTTTGGGTTCACAAATGAGATGGTTAGGGTTTAGATTTTATATATGTCGGTTTGGATTTATTAAAGCGCGGTTTAAGTTTTTTAATTTTATAATAATGTATACAGATTTTATTGCCTTATTTTATTAGGGGGTGAATGGAGAGGTTCACCCCTAGGGGTGAACCCAAGTATTGTTCTATTTAAAAACAGTATTCTAGAACAATGTTCCAAAAAAAGGAGACCTAAAATTTAGATAAAAATATGGAATAAAAAAAGTATAGGTAGATAAGTTCAAGTCTCCAACTTTCACTAATTTGGGTAATTGTTGACTATGCGACATGTAAATGAGCCACTTAGAAACGGGTACTTTGTGAATTTTAAATATTTTTGAAAATAGGTAGATAGTCTAAAAGGGTTTAAAAATACTTCTAGGTTATATACGCATAATAGTCTAAAAGGGTTTATTATTTGACCAAATATATGTTTATGGAAAAATATTAATATTATATAATTAAAAATTTATGAATTAAAATGGTTTATTATTTGACCAAATATATGTTTTCCATTGGTTTTTGAAGTAATTTAGTTAATTTATTAATTACATATACTTTCGGAAACCATAATTAAATTTTGATTAAAGTCCACTATATTTATGAAATTAGGATAAGAAATAGTATATGTCAACTTAAACAGGTAATTTGAATAATAAAAAACAGTATACTCGAATAAAAAAGGGGATATAAAATTTAGATAAAAATATGGAATCGAAAAATATAGGTAAGTAAGTTCGAGTATCAAATTTTCACTAATTTGGGTAAGTGTTGACTATGCAACAGGTAAATGAGCCACTTAAAAACGGGTACTTTGTCTATGAGTAATTATTTAAAAGAGAACGATCATATGATAGAACTTTCTAATGGATAAGGGACAAGATGGGACGAGAAGAAATGGAACGGGACAAGATGCTTTTCCGTTCCAAAGTAACTACGTCTAAATTATATAAGCAAAATAATCCAAACTAAAATTAAACTGAAATTCATATTTAGATTTCATACTAATATTGTAAAAATGCAAATATTACATATTTAAAATATTATAATTCTAGCTTATTTTTATAAATTTAAAATTTATATGAAATTTTAGTCGAAGACGTCGAAATCACAAAATCTCCTCTGTTTGCTTCTGATTCTACTGACATCTCGCAACCGCCGTCGTCCAAAAGAGAGACGATGAAAAAAGAGAGGGAAATGTGGACCAAAATTTTTGTTCCGTTGTGACATTGTAGTTTCTTTCATTGTGACACGTTAGTAGTTCTAAATGTTTCTAAAACTCTAACCACAACATGACTAATAATTTAAATTAAGCCCAACTAAGAACTAGAGGAAAACAACAACTTTAAATAAACAATGTTAACTTCTCATTACAATATTTTTTTTTTAAGAAGAACTTCATGATGATTACAATTTATTTTAAACAAACAGTTCACTAAATTATACTTACTACAAAAACATATTCAAAAAAATATTAAACAAATAAAACAACAAAGAAAATCAAATGATCTACATAAAATAGCTGCAAAGAGAATTTAATAGAAACAAAAAAAATAATCTACAAAACCAATCTAAAAAACACTCTAATCAAACAGCTCCAAAGAGAATTATTTTCTAATCGAACATGAATATATTTTTTTTAAAATATCCAACAAACAACATAAACACCCAAATCAAATACAAAAACAGACATAAAGATGAATTTACATAACCAAAAATTAATATACACAAAAAATCTGAAATACCTTCATCTAACTCCCGCGCGTAGTGCGGTTCAATTGCTAGTATTATATAAAGTTTGGTTCTCAAAGTTAGTAACTCACCAGATCGTGACACGTGTTAGTTTTAACGATCATCAATCAAAATCTAGTAACTGACCAGATCGTGACACGTGCCAGTTTTAACGATCAGAGATCAAAGTTAAAAACTCATCAGATTGTGACACATGTTAATTTTAACGATCAAAAGTCACATATCAAAGTTAGTAACTCATCAGATCGGGACGCATGTCAATTTTAACGATCAAAAATCACATATCAGAGTTAGTAACTCATCAGATTGTGACTTGATCTTATCGAGTGATCGACGTCTTGACGACCATCCTCCGCAGGGTGGAGACGCCTAAAACTCCCTCATGCCTCACTCCGGGGACTGGTGCATGATGACCTTTTCCGGGAACGCTCGCCACCGTTGGATGCAGGTGGAGCACTCTAACGACGCGCCGAAGAAACCTTCTTCGCAGCACGAGCTGCACCGACCTCAGCAAAACGAGCTCTAAGCCTAGCTTCGCCCTCAGACATAGGCATCTTGCCACCCATGTGCTACACGGCGAAAACCTCTGCGCCAACCTCGGCATTGGGCTCAGTGATCTCGGTCACATCAGCTGGTGCCTCATCGGCATCAAACAAATCATCATAACACGGAATCTCGCAATCTCCCATTTGCAAACTGGTCGGAGAACCTAGAGAACAAGCAATAGTGTAAGAGGCAAAATTATATTCATAAGTCTCAGAACAAGGAGGAATGATTGATCAAGACTTACAAGTCTTGAAATGAGAAAGGACGTCTGGCCACCACAAAGTTCCTCTCGCAAGAAGAACGGCAACTTTGTCAATCAGATCGGAATCACACGCAGCTGGAGACAAGGGGTCACCTGCAAACATAAAAAAAAATGGTCAGCACACAGAATTGAAGACGAAAAGCAGGAGCCGAACCCAGTAACGAGTACCGGGAGTCAAGTTCCAGGCAGGAGAGCAGGTCATGGTAGGATCCTCAACCGAAAGGTCGTTTATTTCCACAAAGAAAAAATTGCTCCGCCAATCGAGTTCTTACATCAACACCATATTCATCCTTTATAAACATCTCAAGCCGGAATTGTTTCCCCTCCCAGTTCAAGATGATGTTTCCGACGTGATGATGATGATTCCGACATTGAAGATGAATTTTTTGAGGTTGGAGATGAATTTTTCGAGGTCGAAGATGACATTATCGAAGCCGATGTCGACGCAGTTGCAAAAGAAGATCCTGAAGAAACCGATGGCGATAACAAATCTGATCTGAGTGGCAAAATGAAAGATTTTTACGCATTCGAACAAGAAGTCGAACCACTAGTAAACCCCAACACCGTCGTTGACGTGGTTGAAGAAGTCGAACCACTAGTAAACCCCAACGCTGCCAACGAAGTGATTGAAGAAGTCGAACCACTAGTAAACCCCAACGCTGCCATCGACGTGATTGAAGAAGTTGAACCACTAGTAAACCCCAACGCCGATGTGCTAACCGCCGTTGAAGTCCCGGACGCTAACCATATGAACTTCATTCTTTGGGCTCAGTGTTTTTGTACTTGTGTTCATATTCTGTTTTTTTTCTTTAAAAAAAAAATCCTTTGTAAATAAATATGTTATACATCAATATTACGATTTGAGAGATTTTTTTTCTTTTTCGAAAGGCTTTGAGTTATAATGTTTTATTCAAGAAAAACAAAATATCTATTTTAAACACACATTTTCAAGCTTATTCCAAACTAAAAAAACAGTCAACCATCACTGATTCACTATAGTAGTCTAATAGTCAACTATTTATTTTTTTTTCTTTTGTTCAAAATTTGAGTAAAATAATACATATAGAGAAGAATCTTTTAACTTGATTATGTGGTCGGTTTATAAATTGAGAAGAACATACCAAAAATGAAGAAAAAAATTTATATATATATATATATATATTTCACAATCTTATGTGGTCAGTAGAAATATATATATATAAGTTGATATATATCTATATATATATATATAAATTAATGTACGTTATTATAGTAGTAAAATATTATATTTTATAATGTGACGAAGAAAAATTGAAAGTTTGAGTAAATAATTTTACATGTCTCTATAAAACTTTTTAATTTATTATCAATTAAAATATATTTATATCTAGAAATTATTATGCATAGTAATAGTTTTTTATATTTCTGAAATTTGTATGTACAATATATATCCATATTTGCAAATAGCAAATTTATTAATTAATCATACATCTTGTAAATACATATGCCTCAAACCATTATATAGATTTTTCTTCTTATGAGATTATGGGTCAAAGTCTATACATCCCTTTGCCAAAAAAAAAAAAAAAAAAAA
>NC_025693.1:22454054-22510649 GCF_000633955.1 Camelina sativa
AAAAAAAAAAAAAAAAAAAGCTATACATCCATTCGAACTATTATATTATATATATATATATATAAATCCTTACAATAATCATAAAGACTGCCGAGTAAGTTGATAAAGACTATAAAATTTTTTAGTATAATCCTAAATTGGGATAAAAAGATCAGATACATTTGATAATCCAAAATTGGGGATAAAAAGATCAGATACATTTGATAATATGAATCAGATTTGGGTATGAATTATCAAAACGGTTTTTAAATTAACAGCAACACCTTGTCAGTTGTAATAGTAATCTCAATTAGTTAATTTCTCTCTTTGCCGTTTTTTATGGAAGAAAAAAAAACATAGAAATTCCTACTATATTTAATTTTTTTTTCCAATTATACCATACTTAAGGTTTTTTCCAAATATACCATATTTTAAGTTCTTTTTTCAAAAATACCACAAAAATAGTTTTTTTCCAAAAATACCACAAACACAAAAAAAAAAAAAAAAATTAAGCATCTAGAATTTATTTTTCTAGATTTGAGTTGACAAATTTAGATTTTTTTTTTTTTTTTTTAACTTTGGATTTATTATTATTGATTGCAAATTATGAGAACTATTACATATGATTTTAGGAGATAAAGTTTAGTATTTATGATTTAAGGTTTAGTTTTGAATATCAAAACTTTAGTTTAATTTTGTGGTATTTTTGAATGAAAAAAAAACTAATAGTGTTATTTTGGAACAAAATTATTTTAGTTTTATTTATTAGAATTGCCAAAAAATAAATAGATAGATAGATGGTTAGTATAGTTAGTTTTTAAATTATAGTATTTTTTGGTTATACAACCCAATTTCCCATATTTCTTATGGTTTGATTTTTTTTTCCCTTGGAAAATTGAGCATATGAGTGTGTGGAATATGTATAGATTAATTTAGTTAAGAAATTCACTTGATGTTACATGTGTTTTTCTTTGTTTCTAGTTGTTGTATATTTTATTGCTGGATTGAGAATAAGAGGTGAGTCTTGTTTCCTAAGTCTTCCTTTGCTTAATTATTGCAGCTTTCCAATTTCCAAAAATTTCTGTTTGCAGAAAGTTCCAATTCTTATTGTTAGGATGCGTTGCATGTCTCATGTCATTCAACTACCACACATACAAGGAAGTGATCGGTGCTCTTGTAGTTATTATTATAATTTATAGCATACCTTTTTCTTCAACCTCATCAAAGATTTGCATGTCTCATGTCATTCAACTACCACACATACAAGGAAGTGATCGGTGCTCTTGTAGTTATTATTATAATTTATAGCATACCTTTTTCTTCAACCTCATCAAAGATTTCGCTGGTAATCCGATCAAGACTTCTTCAGGGATCTCTGGTGTGGTAAGGCCAGGGTGGTCTTTCTTTCATTTCTCATTTCCTCACTACAAGACTTAAATTAATTTATAGATTTGTGTTTGTGTTTACAAAATCCTGTCGTAACTTGACACAAGAATCTGATCGATCGTCACACAAAAAAAAAGGAAGAATAGAAAAGGAGAGTACAAGAGCCAACAAAAACACACAGACTCAGAACTACATATGTTTCTTGTCCTTCAAGTTTGATTTTAGGTCTCTTTGTTTGTATGTTGCGGCTCTCACAAGCTGCTGCCTATCGTAAACCCTTGCTCTCTCTTTCCTTTTCTCCGTGATTTCAAATTTTAATTTGGTTTATGGTTTTTTACTGCAGGTCTAAGGGCATCTCCAACCTACCTCTATATTTGCTTTTTAATTCTATTTTAGAGTAAAATCTACTCCAACCCATCTCTATTTCTACTTCTATAATAGAGATCTCTATTTTTTCCTCTATATATAGAGGAACTCTATTTTTTCCTATATAATAGAGTTGAACTTTTTATTTATAAAATAGTCCTTGAAGTTTTAACACTTTTATATTTCTGATCAAAATAAATAAATTATATATTTAATAGTCCTTAAACTTTTAACACTTCTATTATTTTATATGATGCAATGTATTTCTTTTAATAAATGTGATATTTAAATAATATTTGTGAATGTTAAAAATTTAAATAATATCATAATTTTATGAAAGTTTCACAAATACTAAAATAAATGGGTTAGTTTGCAACTTTTATAAGTAAAAGGTATTAATAAAAAAAAATAAAAAAGGAATCTCTACGGAATATTTTTTTTTGAGGAAAAAATAGAGGTATCCATTGGAGCAAAAGTCACCTCTATTATAGAGTTCCTATATTTTAGAGATAAAAAATAGGGAAAACCATTGGAGATGGTCTAAGGGCATCTCCAACCCACCTCTATATTTGCTTTTTAACTATATTTTAGAGTAAAATCTACTCCAACCCATCTCTATTTCTACCTCTATAATAGAGATCTCTATTTTTTCCTCTATATATAGAGGAACTCTATTTTTTCCTCTATAATAGAGTTGAACTTTTTTATTTATAAAATGGTCCTTGAACTTTTAACATTTTTATATTTATAATCAAAATAAATAAATTATATATTTAATGGTCCTTAAACTTTTAACACTTTTCTTATTTTATATGATGCAATGTATTTCTTTTAATAAATGTGATATTTAAATAATATTTATGAATATTAAAAATTTAAATAATATCATAATTTTATGAAAGTTTCACAAATACTAAAATAAATGGGTTAGTTTGCAACTTTTATAAGTAAAATTTATTAATAATAAAATAAAAAGGAATCTCTACAGAATATTCTTTTTTAGAGAAAAAAAATAGAGATATCCATTGGAGCAAAAGTCACTTCTATTATAGAGTTTCTCTATTTTAGAGGTAAAAATAGGGAAAACCATTGAAGATGGTCTAAGAGATATAGACTGAAGCAGCAGTTTACGAACCATTGATATATTAATGCTTTAAAACTTGTAAGTTATTCGACACAAAATCCAAAATTTAAGTATATATATACTTTTTAAACATAGATAAGTAACTTTAAATCATTGATTTAATAACCTTAACCCCACAGTATAGGTGATTCATGTCAAGTTATGTGAACACGATTTGGAAATCATATAATCGATTTGCAAAAGACATATGAATGTTTCTGTATAAACTATAAACTAGAGGTTATGTATAGTTTAATATGAATGTTGTTAGTATCTAACGTCAACTTTCATCTTACTTTTACTGTTCTTCTTGTTGATCAATACATGCACTTGCCTTAAAAGGTTATGTATCATAAAGTTTTGTAGTTTGAGCATACTCATATTGGAGCAGGATTATCGATTATTGAGAGACAGAGAATGAATTTCATGATTGGTACAGGACTAAGGTCTTGTACATGATGGTACCTGAAAACATATTACAAAATTTAGATTTCCAAGTACATGATGCTCTCAATATCATCCCAAAAAACTGACTGCGACCAATTGGTATCCTTGAAGCTACCAAGTACTGATCCCCGCCTTATGGTATCCGTGAATCTACCAAGTAATGATCGCCTTATAATCTCAGTCCTTCGAGTTATCTCACTCCTCTCCAAATCATATATATAAAAGTGTGGGGGTTGATTCGACCGGCTATTTCTCTTTCTAACGCAAACCTTACCACTGCCACATGTGCATCTATCGCTAAGCAATCTCCAAGGAAGAAGTTATAAATTGGCAAAACAAAAGTCTTCTTATCCGACCATTAACTTTTGTTGCCATCTTCAACTACCCAAACTTCTATAATACAATCACCAAGATAATCACTATGACAATAAAAAATAGCTACATTTCCTTTGTAGTTCATATGTTTGTTTGGAGTTGTTTTCCTAGACAATAAGTCATTTATTAACCAGAGAGCGAGCAGACACCATACTCTGCAATCTATAAGACAATAAGTAAGATTTGATCGGATCCAAATGATCAGAGTGCCTATAGTAATGACCTTTAAAAGCCCTAACGTAAAGTGAATCTGGGACTGTAATCAATATCCATACCTTTTTAGCCAGTGCTAGGATTTTTGTATGTCTATCCTAGAAGGTTCAATTAACCTTATGTAGTTGTAGTACTTAAGGTGTCAATCCAGTTGGGAACTTTGCTATTACTCAAGATGCAATCAAGCAATCACAAGTCAAGCCAATTTCAAGAGTGGTTTTATGTCTAACAATCCTAGAATGATCAGAATGCAGAACGAAAATGAACTACAGAACTAGAAACGACAATGTATGACAAAAAGTAAACGTGAGTAAAAAAGAAAACGAGTCTAAGCATGAACTAAACAGCAAGAACCGACACAGTCTCAGGAATGAAATAACAATCAGAAAGATAGAAGTCCTAAGGATGGGAGTAATTGATGTCGGCAGAGTCTCATAGTCTATAGAGTGTTTAACATGCCACAAGCAAACTATCCCTAGAAAATGAACATCACAACTTAACTAATTCAATCTCTTGACAGAAGCTACTCAGACTCAAACACTTCCAAACCTAGCTCTCGCTAGAGAAACATGATCAAGAAGGCATGACAAACAAGTTCATTCACGTCAACAAACATCCTAGACAACTAATCTCTTAGGCTAGGAATGTAAGTCTCTGGCACTAGTTTGTCAGACCTTTCATCAAACACCTTTTGGGTGTGGAAATGTCTAAGATCTAGTTCCAGTTGATCAGAGAGAAACTAGTATTTCTAAATCTAGTCCATAAGGGAATCATACGAATCTAAACTTAAACACCCTACATACTAAGATCCTCCACTTAATCTATCCCATCCTCAAGAACTCTAACACTACTCGGATCTAGAAATCATCATCAAGGATATAAACCCAAAAAACATTGAATCAACCATAATCAGATAGATAAAAAATGAGATGAACAACTTTGTAGAAGAAATCAAATGCAAAAACTAAATAAATTCAAAGATATCTGATTACAAAGTCTCAAAACGTTTTAGGTAGCTAGATAAACATTAAGGAAAAACAAAAACGAGATGTCTAAGTAAAGACTTAACAAAATGTATTTATAGTAAAAGATGGAAAGTCCTAAAACATAAAACGAGAGGATAGAGCGTCGGTTCGGGAATCAGGTTGGTTAAGTCGGAACGTCTTTTTCTTGACGTGTGCGGTCGAGTGGAGTGGCTTCGACTCGAGCTGGACGTATATGCATCCACTAAAACAGTGATAACTCTTGAACCACGCATCCGATTAGCTTGAAATAAATGGCATAGGAAAGATGACTCAATTCCCTACAACTTTGATAAAGACGTCAAAAGCTGAATCCCAAAGTAAAATCTTCACTCGATTCGATCAAAGATGTGGAAGGTTGGATCGCTGGGTAGTGTAGGTCGAGTCGCATGACGTCTATTCCGAGCATGGTTGGTCGAGTCGCATGACGTCCATTCCGAGCATGCTTGGTCGAGTTGCATGACGTCCATTCTGGACATGCTTGGTCGAGTCGCATGACGTCCATTCCGAGCATGCTTGGTCGAGTTGCATGACGTCCATTCTGGACATGCNCCTCAAGAACTCTAACACTACTCGGATCTAGAAATCATCATCAAGGATATAAACCCAAAAAACATTGAATCAACCATAATCAGATAGATAAAAAATGAGATGAACAACTTTGTAGAAGAAATCAAATGCAAAAACTAAATAAATTCAAAGATATCTGATTACAAAGTCTCAAAACGTTTTAGGTAGCTAGATAAACATTAAGGAAAAACAAAAACGAGATGTCTAAGTAAAGACTTAACAAAATGTATTTATAGTAAAAGATGGAAAGTCCTAAAACATAAAACGAGAGGATAGAGCGTCGGTTCGGGAATCAGGTTGGTTAAGTCGGAACGTCTTTTTCTTGACGTGTGCGGTCGAGTGGAGTGGCTTCGACTCGAGCTGGACGTATATGCATCCACTAAAACAGTGATAACTCTTGAACCACGCATCCGATTAGCTTGAAATAAATGGCATAGGAAAGATGACTCAATTCCCTACAACTTTGATAAAGACGTCAAAAGCTGAATCCCAAAGTAAAATCTTCACTCGATTCGATCAAAGATGTGGAAGGTTGGATCGCTGGGTAGTGTAGGTCGAGTCGCATGACGTCTATTCCGAGCATGGTTGGTCGAGTCGCATGACGTCCATTCCGAGCATGCTTGGTCGAGTTGCATGACGTCCATTCTGGACATGCTTGGTCGAGTCGCATGACGTCCATTCCGAGCATGCTTGGTCGAGTTGCACGACGTCCATTCTAGGCATGCTTGGTCGAGTCACATAACGTCCATTCCGTGCATGCTTGGTCGAGTTGCATGTCTCAGCCTCCACTCGGTTCCAACAGTCTGGATATCTCCTAAACACCTGAAATACTTCAAAATGAACAATGTATGCAAAGATGATGCAAAGTGTATAAAAGAGACCAGAAAATTATGTAAAACAACGAGTTATCCTAGGTAAATGCATGACGAGTATATGCTAAGGAGAGACAAAATATAAACATATCAGCCAGCAATGCAGTGTTACAATCATCCAAACATCAAAAACTCAAACCCTACAGTGTTATAGATAAGTAACTTTAAATCATTGTGTTAATAACCTTAATTAACCCCACAGTGTAAGTGATTCATGTCAAGCTATGTGAACACGATTTGGAAATCATTTAATCGATTTGCAAAAGACATGAATGTTTCTATATATATTATTATATAAAGTTGGGTTTTGTTAGTTAGTCATTAACAAGACTTTGACATGTGTCAAGTTATCAATCTCAGATTTTGACATGTGTAAAAGTTAATATTTAATAGGAGAAATTTGATTACAAAAAAATCAAATACTTTGTTATTAAAAATATGAATAATGTAAAAAGATAATTATCAAAAATACAGAATTGATTTAAAAAATATAAATTTTTTTTAAATAATTATAAGGAGATTATATATATCAAAAAAATTTTGAAATTATAATATAATTTACTTATTTTTAATTTTGAGTTATTAATTCTACAAGAAAATAGAAAAAGTGATTAAGGAAAATATACAGTTATTTATTACTCCTAAATTTTGTAAATACTCACTTTTATATAAACAGTAGATGAGGACCCGCCCAATGTGCGGGTTTAAAGTTTAATAAGTTAAATTAAATTTAACAAAAATATATTAAAATTTGTTGTTTGTTATTTATAAATTTTATTTTTGTTATAATACACTGATTTATATCCATTTAGAAATCTTTCATGTATGTTACAATTAAAAGTGTATTTTTTACATCTAATTATACTCTATGTTACAAACATATTCTTTATCACCACCTAGAAAATATCTATACGAACACATTAAGCTAACTATTTTACTTTCACTCTGCATAGTATTTTAATTACTAAAATTGTTGGCTCAAAAAATATTTTGAATAAAAAATATATTACATAATATACTAATCAATGATGTATTATCACAATAATGTATGACCACCATGGAGAAAACCTCGGCTCTGCTCTCATCCCTTATGGAGGAAACCTAGCGTCCAACCTCCTCCACGATGGAGAGAATCTTGGTTCCACCTTCCTCCCTTAGAGAGATAACCTTGCGTCCAACCTCCTCCACCTTCCTCTCTTGGGGAGATAACCTTGTATCCAACCTTCTCCACCATAGAGAGAATCTCCGCTCTGCCCTCCTCTTGTGTCGAGAGAAATTATTCACGTCTTTTTGCTATCTCAAAATGGCTTGCTCCGACAACCAACAACCAATGAAAGTAAAAAACCTTTTTCTAACGTCACAAAATCTTTTGATAGTAACTAATCTTAAATTTCTCAATGTATTCGTGGAAGTGGCTTTGACACACCATGATATAGTCTATGTCTCTGTAACGCCTCAACCGTCACCTTGCTTAGTGA
Organism: Camelina sativa; assembly: GCF_000633955.1. Classification (NCBI taxonomy): domain Eukaryota; kingdom Viridiplantae; phylum Streptophyta; class Magnoliopsida; order Brassicales; family Brassicaceae; genus Camelina; species Camelina sativa. Next base: position 22,461,886 of record NC_025693.1, read on the forward strand.
GCCCATATCCACTCTCAATCCATGGGCCCACATTCCTAAGTGGGCCCTACATCTATTCCCGGTCCGTGGACCCACTCATATTCGATGGCCGGTTTGTTACGTCTGGGAGGCTTTAAAAAATTGTTTATCGATCCTACAAATCAACAAATGATATTTTCCTGTGTTTTGTCCTTACTCGCACAGTTCCGACAATCACTTCCGGGAATGTCACCCATCATGAAGTTCTCTCAGGAACCTTGACCGAAAAATAAGTGCATTTTGGTGACATATGTGGCCAAATCAATTCTTTTAAACCTTTCCGCAAAACAGGGTGTCACAGTCTTTGAGCTTCTATGGATCTATAAATAACTTATGTTTTTCCAATCTATCTATCTATGTTTGTTGTAAGCTTGTGTTTGATTAGTCTATTTTATCCATCCATTAGGTTGATGAGCTTCTATTCGTTATCTCCCTTTGGGATTGAATGAATAATGGTAACAATTATGTTTGTAAAAAAAAGAAGGATTTAAGACAAACCAATCAAGGTTGAAAAATTAGAAGAAAATTAATTTGGCATAATTAAAGAAACAATAGAAAATTATAAGCACGATAATATATAAATCTCAAATAATTCAAAGATGAAAATATAAATTAAATAAAACAATCTTAAAATACTACAATAAATTTTAAAATATAGTATTAGGAAAAGAAGACGCATATATTAATCTTTTTTTTGGGTCAACATACTAATCTTACCTATTTCCAACTGAAAAGGGAGAAAGTAGGAGAAAATTTTAGTTTTAAAAAAAATAAAAAAAAATTATCCTCCCTTTAAAAAAATTTCCCAATTAAACAAAGTTGAAAGCAGTATTTTTGAATAAATTATTTAAATATGAGACGATCTATGTTTATATAGAAGTCAGTATTTACAAAATTTAGAATTAATAATTAACTGTATATTTTCCTTAATCCCTTTTTCTATATTTTTTTTTGTAGAATTAATAACTTAAAATAAGAAATAAGTAAATAATATTATAATTTCGAATTTTATAAATTATATGTATATATATATAATCTCCTTATAATTATGTAATTTTGATAATTATCTTTTTACATTATTAATATTTTATAAAACAAAATATTTTATTTTGGTTGTAATCAAATTACTCATATTAACTTTTACACATATCAAAATCTAAGATTGATAACTTAATACATGTCAAAATATTGTTAATGACTAACTTTCAAAGCCCAACTTTATATAATAAGATAGATCGTCTCATATTTAAATAATTTATTCAAAAACACTGCTTTTAAATTTGTTTAATTGGAAATTTTTTTTAATGGAAAGGTAAATTTTTCTTATTTTTTTAAACCAAAATTTTCTCTTACTTTTTTCTTTTTCAGTTGGGAATAGGGAACTTTATAATGGGTGACCTTCCTGGAAGTGATTGTCGGAACTGTGCGAGTGAGGACAAAACACAGAAAAGATTATTTGTTGATTTGTAGGGTCGGTAAACAAGTTTTTAAAGCCTCCTAGACGTAACAAACCGGCCATCAAATATGGATGGGTCCACGAGCCGAGAATAGATGTAGGGCCCACTTAGGAAGGTGGGCCCATAGACTAAGCAAGGTGGCGGTTGAGGCGTTACAGAGATAGAGGCTACATCATGGTGTGTCAATGACAGTTCCACAAATGCATTGAGAAATTTAACATTAGTTACTATCAAAAGATTTTGTGATGTTAGAAAAAAGTTTTTACTTTTATTGGTTGTCGGAGCAAGCCATTTTGAGATAGCAAAAGATGTGAACATGTTTTTTCCACACAGGAGGAGGGCAGAGCCAAGGTTCTCTCTATGGTGGAGAAGGTTGGACACAAGGTTATCTCCCGAAGGAAGGAAGATGGAGGAGGGTTGACACAAGGTTATCTTCCCAAGGAAGGAAGAAGGAGCCAAGGTTCTCTCCATGGTGAAGGAGGTTGGACACAAGGTTCTTTCCATAAGGGATGAGGGCGGAGCCGAGGTTTTCTCCATAGTGGTCATACATTATTGTGATGATACATCATTGATTAGTATATTATATAATATATTTTTTATTCAAAAAATTTTTGAGCTAACAATTTTAGTAATTAAAAAGCTATGCATAAGTGAAAGTAAAATAGTTGGCTTACTGTGTTCATATAAACATTTTCTAGCTGGTGTGATAAAGAATATATTTGTAACAAAGTATATTTAGGTGTAAAAAAAAAACACTTTTAATAGTAACATACATAAAAGATTTGTAAATAGATATAAATCTGTGTATTATAACAAAAATAAAATTTATAAATAACGTATAATAAATTTTAATATTTTTTGTTAAATTTAATTTACTTTATAAAACTTTAAACGCGCACATCGGGTGGGTCCTCAAGTAAACTATAAACTAGAGGCTATGTATAGTTTAATATGAATGTTGTTAGTATCTAACATCAACTTTCATCTTACTTTTACTAGTTCTTCTTCGTTGATCAATTCATGCATTGTCTTAACAGTTTTTTTTTTACAATCAAACTCCATATATTAAGTTATCTGAGATGACTCTCTGAGAGAGAGAGCCAATTAGATACCGACGAGCTTACATGGGAACAACAAAGACGTCGTGCTCTTGCACATTTTGCAAGCTTACCGACACATATATTATTCTCTCTGAAAAACTATATAATAATAACAAACTGAATAAATGCGATCAACAGTTGTGTTTTTTCAATCGTACCTTTTGGATATTTTCTGAAAAGTCGCGATGGATCATTAAAACGGTTATTTATGAAAAGTTACAACTGTTCACTATAAAGTTGTGTTGATTGGAACATTCGTATCTTTTGAAATCTATATATAGTTGTCTGTTTGAACTGTTTTTTTGGTTTTGCCATGACACAAAATCAACTAAAATTTCAATCTCAACAGTTTATACATTTTTCTAAATTATTTTCTAGCAATCATTCTTTTAAAAATCGAGAAATTCCTCTAATTCTTGATTGAACAAAAGATTTTTGGAACGATGAATCTATCTCGAATAAATGCCACTAAAGGTTGTGTTTTTCCAATTGTACCTTTTGGATAATCTTCCAAAAAATCTATAGAAAATTTAAATTATGTGTTTAACAAAAAGTTGCGATTGTTCATTGTAACGGTTTTTTTGTAGAGTTGTAACTGCTCATTGTAGAGTTGTTTCTATTCAAATATTCGTATCTTTTGATATCTATATATTTGTCTGTTTGAACTGTAATTATTTTTTTCGTCATGACACAAACTAATATAAAATTTCAATTAACGGTTTTTACAGCTCTCTAAATTATTCTCTAGCATTCATACTTTTAAAAATAAGAAATTCCTCTAATTCTTGATTTAACAAAAGATTTTTGAAATGATGAATCTAATTTACAATTTTTAGTTAATTTTATATAAAAAATTAATAAAAATACCTATATATAATAGCAATCCGAATAAATGTCACCAAAAGTTGTGTTTTTTCAATCGTATTTTTTGGATAATTTTCCCAAAAAATTTGTAGAAAAATTGTGTGTTTAACACAAAGTTGCGATTTTTCATTGTAACGATTTTTTTTGTAAAGTTGCAACTGTTCATTGTAGAGTTGTGTCTATTCGAATATTCGTATCTTTTGAAATCTATATATTTGTCTGTTTGAACTGTTTTTTTTTTTTTGCCATGACACAAAATAATATAAAATTTTAGTTTTACAGCTCTCTAAATTATTCTCTAGCATTCATTCTTTTAAAAGTAAGAAATTCCTCCAGTTCTTGATTTAACAAAAGATTTTTGGAATGATGAATCTAATTTATAACTTTTAGTTAATTATATATATATATAAATTAATGAAAGTATCTATATATAATAGCAATCCGAATAAATGCCACCAAAAGTTGTGTTTTTTCAATCGTACTTTTTGGATAATTTCCAAAAAAATCTGTAGAAAATTTAAATTGTGTGTTTTACACAAAGTTGCGATTGTTCATTGTAACGGTTTTTTGTAAAGTTGTAACTGTTCATTGTAGAGTTATGTCTATTCGAATATTCGTATCTTTTTAATTCTATATATATTTGTCTGTTTGAACTGTTTTTACATCTCTCTAAATTATTCTCTAGCATTCTTTTAAAAGTAAAGAGATTCCTCCAATTCGTGATCTAACAAAATATTTTAGAATGATGAATCTAATTTACAACTTTTAGTTAATTTTATACCTAGAGTCTTTTTCCAAGAGTTAGAGTGATTATATAATGAGCTTTTGGATTTGACTTTTGAATATGGTAATAAAGATGTCTTCTATTTAAAAGCAGTTTATATGAGTTTGTAGGTATAATCAAGTGCAGACACAACAGTTGCGACTTGTTGTAGTACATTTTCATAAAAAAATGTTTTTATTTGTTTTTTTTTAATTCAAACGGTTGTATCTGTTCATTGTAGAGTTGTGTCTTTTCACTATATTTTATTTATATTTTTTATTACAAATTTTGTCTATTTAGTAGTCATGCTTTTTGAACTCTCTTTATATTTGTCTCTTCATCACTAACTAACAAGTTCCTTGAAACAAATTTTCCATTTTATGTTGAGTTTAGATAATTGAATATATTATATAATCTACCTAAATTTTTAGAAATGATTATAGCAATAGAGAAATTTTATACAACTTAATAATGAATTTACAGTTGTGTCTATTTATATTAACTTTCCGTTAAAAAAATATTTTAATATTTAAAAATAATAATAAAAATCTGAATAAATGAGAACAACAATTGTGACTTTTTGTAGTACTTTTTTGTAAAAAAATTGGTTTTATTTGTTCTTTTTTAAAAACTCAAACAGTTGTATTTGTTCATTGTAGAGTTGTGTCTTTTTACTATATTTTATTCATATTTTTTTCATCACAACTTTTTGTTTTAATAGGTGTGTCTATTTAAATAGTAATATCTTTTAAACTCTCTATATATTTGTCTCTTCATAATAACTAACAAATCATTGTTCGTTGGAACAAATTTTTCATTTTATGTTAAATCTAAATAATTTGACTATTAAAATCTAATATTCAATGTTATTCTACCATCTAACTAAAATTTTAGAAATGATTATAGTTATTTAATAGAAAATTACATTATTCATTATAACCATTAGTTCCATATTCTCAGTAAGGATCACTTTGTCATAATGATATTTTTAATTGTACCTCTTTACCATAATTCTTCACAAAAATATCTTATATTTATACTACTTTAAACAATATGTTTTGCAAAGTTGCGTCTATTCTACATAATATTTTTTTGTTATAAGTTTTTATTTTGATGAATGTGTTCTTAGTAACAATTTATGTACTCAAACTATTCTATTATATTCAAATAAATTCATAATAAATAATTTTAAATTTTAAATTTGAATTATTTTTTTTTAAAATAATTTCCCCGCGACATTGCGGGGATTCTGAGTCCTAGTATATCTAATACTAAAGTTAGCAAAATGATCTCTGAATTGAATAAAGTTATGTATCATAAAGTTTTGTACTTTGGGCTACTCATATTGAAGAACCTCGATTATTGCGAGACAGAGAGTGAGTTTCATTGTGCTTACTTGTTTTCAAGGTATCTTACTAAAACAATCGGAATTTGACTAAGGTCTTGTACATGATGGTACTAATTAGATCTCTCGCAAAAGATTAGAGGTCGCTTGGCGCTTACTTCGGCCTAATTCGTTATTAAAAAAAAAAATAATAATTAAAAAGAAAAAACATATTACAAAATTTAGATTTCCAAGTACATGATGCTCTCAATATCATCCCAAAAAATTGACTGTGACCAATTGGTATCCTTGAAGCTACCAGGTAATGATTGCCTTACAATCTCAGTCCTTCGAGTTATCTCATTCCTCTCCAAATCATATATAAAAGTTTGTGGGTTGAGTCGACCAGCCATTTGTCTTTCTAACGCAAACCTTACCACTGCCACATGTGCCATCCATCGCAAAGCATTCTCCAAAGTAGAATTTATAAGTTGGCAAAACAAAAATCTTCTTATCCGACCATTGACTCTTGTGTAGAAATCAACAATAGAACTCGAGTATATAATAAGAATAACTCTCTTATTAATCTTAAGGAAAATACTCAAAACCTTAAGTTCTCAAACTCATAAGTTGTGCCACAAGCTAGCACATCCTTTTATAAAGAAAACACAAAACCAAAACCTAATTGGATAACTCCCAATAATATATTTAGATCCTCCTAAACATATTTGACCTTATCTCAAGTATATTTAGATACTCCTAAACACACAAGGCCTTATCTCTCACATGCTTGTACTACAAGCTTACAACAATATTTTCCCCTCTAAGCTTGAGACCATCTTCACTCACATCAAACACCCCCATTAGAGCTCTCATTTCCTTGAACTTCATTCTTCCAAGAGCTTTAGTCAGAATATCAGCCTTCTGCTCACTCCCAGGTACATGCTCAACACTCACCAGCTCTTTCTCGACACACTCACGGATAAAGTGAAAACGGGTCTGGATGTGTTTGCTTCGACCGTGAAACACATGGTTCTTGGTCAGAGCAATTGTGGACTTGTTATCCACACTAATTATCACCCTTCCACTCTCCTCACCGGTTACTTCTTCAAGAAGTTCCTGCAGCCATATCGCTTGTTTGGCGGCTTCAGTAGTGGCCATAAACTCTGCCTCACAAGAAGATAGAGCCACAATCTCTTGTTTTTGTGAACACCATGTAATTGGTGATTCACCAAAGTAAAACATATGCCCTGTAGTGCTTTTACCATCGTCCAAATCCACACTGTAAGAGCTGTCACTATAGCCAACAAAAAATGCCTTGTTCGTAAGCCCATAAAACAGACCATAAGAACTCGTCCCTCGAAGGTACCTGAGAACCTGCTTCAAACTCGCTCCATGAGACTCCCTAGGCTCCTGCATATACTTACTAAGAATTCCAACACTGTAAGCGAGATCCGGTCGTGTGTGCAGAAGGTATCGAAGACAACCTATGCTTCTACGAAACTCGAGTCCATCAATCGCTCTTTCATCTTGTGATTTAGACAGCTTTAAGTTCATATCCATTGGAACTTGAGTTGAATTACATTCACTCATCCCAGTCTCTTCCAAGATCCTAAGTGCATACCTCTCTTGCTTCAGAACGATTCCTGTTGTCAATTGTTTACCTCGATCCCAAGATAGTATGTAAGTAATCCTAGATCACTCATTTCAAACCTTGCAGCCATCTTCTACTTAAACTCACAAATTGCAGACCGAGAGGAACTAGTGATGAGTAAATCGTCTACATAGACAACTATAATAAGAATCTCTCCATCTCCATTGTTAAAGTATAGCGAAGGTTCCTTTGAGCACCTCAGAAACTTCATTTCTGTAAGAGTTTTATGCAACTTAGCATTCCATGCTCTAGGAGCTTGCTTTAACCCATAGAGAGCCTTATGCAGCTTGTATACCTTCTTCTCACTTCCCTTGACAACAAAACCATCTGGTTGCTCAACAAACACTTCTTCCTTCAACTCACCGTTAAGAAAGGCTGTTTTAACATCTAAATGATGTATCTCCCATCCGTAGGATGCCGATTGACTTATGATAAACCTGATTGTCTCCATGCGAGCCACAGGTGCAAAGACTTCATCATAGTCAATCCCATACCTCTGAACATATCCTTTCGCTACTAATCTAGCCTTGTCTTGTTTATGCTTCCATCTGAGTTCCTCTTCAACTTGAAGACCCACTTTAACCCGATAGGCTTAATATTAGATGGTAAATCAACTAGACTCCAAGTCCTGTTCTTCTCGATTGAAGCAAGCTCATCCTTACAGGCCACTATCCATACTTCTGACTTGGATGCCTCATTGTAATCCCAGGGTTCTTCGTTAATAGACAAGAAAAGACGCTCCAACTCTTCATCTTGAGTGACATAATCATCAAGATATCTCAGTTTGGCTCGAAGTCGAACAGGTCTGCTCACCATTGTCTGCTGCTATTCCTCATTATCACTATCATCTTCCTCACTGAGATCATTAGTTGACTCTGTTTCTGCGTCTTTTGGTTCATCATTCGCTTCTTTCGTTGCATTGTCGATCAGTCTAACACCTCTGTTTGCAAAAGATCCTGCTGAGACTGAAAAACTCGGCATCATACCGCGCTCCTCTGTTTCTGCTCTATTCCAGCTCCATCCTATGTTTTCGTCAAATCTGACATCTCGACTCACAACAACTCGGTTACTCAAAGGGTCAAACAAACGGTAGGCTTTTAAGCCAGGCTCAGTTCCCAAATGCACTAAGACTCGCGACCTATCGTCCAGCTTTTTCCTTCCCACTGTTTCTGATCTTGCAAAAGCTATACACCCAAACGTCCTCAAATGTTCAACATTTGGTTTTGTTCCTCTCAGCATCTCGTAAGGAGTCTTCTCTGCAAGTGACCTAGTTACAACTCTGTTGATCAAGTACGTCGAGTGCCTCGCAGCTTCACCCCACAAGTAATTTGGTAACTCCATATGCTTCAAAATGCTTCTCGACATCTCCATAAGAGTTCTGCTTCTTCTTTCGACTACCTCGTTTTGTTGAGGTGAATACGGAGCTGTCAACTGTCTCAAGATCCCATTCTTCTCACAGTAAGAATTGAAATCAGCTGAGGTAAACTCCCTTCCTCTATCAGTTCTAAGTGTCTTGATCACATACTTCGTCTCTTGCTCCGCAATTGTCTTGAACCTTTTGAACTTTTCAAGTGCTTCACTTTTGTCTCTCAGGAGAACCGTCCACATATAACGTGAGTAGTCATCTACAATCACGAAAACATATATTTTCTGAGCAGGTGTCGCAGGTGTGATCGGTCCGTAGAGGTCGCCATGTATCAGCTCGAGAGGACGAGAAGCTCTATAGGATGTCGCACGTGGGAATGGGTCTCTCGTTTGTTTCCCAAGTAAACACGACACACATGTTTGTCTTTCCACTTTGATATTGGGTATTCCTGTCACCAAATCTTTGTCGATCATCAACTTCATCGTATCAGTGTTAACATGACCCAATCTTGCATGCCAAGTAGAGGGTTGATCAACAGAAACTAGTTGCAGACACTCAATGTTCTCCACTTCCAACAGAACCTTGTACAAACGGTTTTTAGATCTCCCTGTCGTAACAAGCAACTTCCCAAGCTTGTCATAAAGCATTAACTTATCATCTTTCATCCGTATCTCACACCCTGCTTCCGTAGCCTGACCGAGACTCACAATGTTACTCTTTAAATCTGGTATATAGTAAACATTGTTTAGCACTTTCTTCTCACCATTCTCAAATATGAACCGTATGGAGCCTTTTCCCTTGATATCGACTCTAGAGTCGTCTCCAAATCTCACCTTACCTGTCACTTTCTCACATAGTTCATGAAAGAAACTTCTAACACCACTCATATGGTTACTTGCTCCATTATCCAAGTACCATATGTTAGTGTTGTCCACACTAGTTTCAAAGGTGTTAGGTTTCACTTTATCTTCTTGGAGATACACTACCTCATTCATCATCAGCTCATCTGCAGTATGAGTCTCTTCGTCCTTTTTCTCAATTGTCTCCTGCAGCTTAAGCAACCTATCAGGACAATCTGATGCATAGTGACCTTGTTTGTCACAACGAAAACAGGTGATATGCGACAAATCTTGTTCCCTATCTCTATCCTTCTGTTGAAAGCTAAACCTGCCGCGTCCTCCCCTGCCTCTGGAAGAGCAACCTCCTCGTCCCCGACCTCTGTAGCTTCCAAACGAATTTGAATTGGCAAACATAAGTTTGCCTTGATCATCATCCTGTTCTGTTTCTTCTTCGCCAATTCTTTCTTCATAAGCCTTAAGTCGACCTACGATGTTCTCAAAACTTGTTTTATTCAAGTCAAGCACCTGCTCGAGAGCAGCCACAATGTGAATAAACTTTCTACGAGGGAGACTCGACAGGAATTTCTTTACGATCATAGGTTCAGCCAGCTCATTGCCCAAAGCTGCAGATTTTGTCGAAATAGCAGACAACTTTTAAACAAACTCATCAATCCTCTCTGTTTCCTTCATCTTCAACCGGTCAAACTCAGCCATCAAGGTTTGAAGCCTTGCCTCTTTAACCATATCCGCTCCTATATGCCTTGATCTTATAGCTTCCCATATTTCTTTAGGAGTTTCTAGAACTCCAATCTGTAGAGTAAGAGCTTCAGGGATCGACTGGATGATTAAAGCGATTGCCAAATCGTTCTTTGTCTCATCAATATTCCCCTGTTCGATCACATCCCATGACTTATGAACTCTAAGCAGAATCCTCATCTTCATTGACCATACGGTGTAATTACTCGAATTCAACATCGGGCACTTTATGGAGGAAGATCCTCCATCTGTTGTCGACAAAGACCCTGCAGTCTGTGACGAACTTGTTATCCCTTCTTGACTCGTCATCAAGCTTTTGTCATCTTTTCCTCCTTCTATCAAAGCTTTTACATCTTCTCCCGCCATGATTAAGCTCTGATACCACGTGTAGAAATCAACAATAGAACTCCAAGTATATAATAAGAATAACTCTCTTATTAATCTTAAGGAAAATACTCAAAACCTTAAGTTCTCAAAACCTTAAGTTCTCAAACTCATAAGTTGTGCCACAAGCTAGCACATCCTTTTATAGAGAAAACAAAAAACCAAAACCTAATTGGATAACTCCCAATAATATATTAAGATCCTCCTAAACATATTTGACCTTATCTCAAGTATATTTAGATACTCCTAAACACGCAAGGCCTTATCTCTCACATGCTTGTACTACAAGCTAACAACAACATCTTGTTGGCATCTTCAACTACCCAAACATTTATAATACAATCACGACGATCACTATCACAATAAAAAACAGCTAATTTTCCTTTGTAGTTCATGAGACGACACCCGCTAGTGAATGTCTGGTACACGCCAGCATCATAGGGTAATTTAATCAAATTGAACTCTTCAGAACTCAAGTCAAAACTCATAAGCATTTAGTCTATGAGTAATGTGGCATTTAGTCTTTTTCCATGATGCTCCAGCTCCAAGTACCAATACTCGATGTTCTGATCTCACTACTCTATGTTTGTTGTCGAGCTCCCAAACTATGCTAAGAACTTTGTATTCGTCATGAACAGGATCGTGTCCTAAATAGTACCATACATTATCGTTACTCTTACATTTTCCTTCAGAATTTATAACAATTGGCAATTCCACCAGCTGCCTTGTGTTAAGGTTACCAATTCGCACTCTCGTCCCAGCTTGGAAACACACCAAGCCACGATCAGCGTTCAAAAAGTGCTCTCCCATTCCCGGTATGGTCCAATCTTGGTCAAACACAGAGACAGAGGTTGTGTCCGAGTGATCATGAGTCGATGATGTGAGCAACGCATACTCGCTCTGCGTTTTCGCATACAAGAACACGCGTCGGTGTGATGAGGATTTAAGGTAAAGGTTGGTGAAGTATCGAGAGGTGATAAGGGAAAGCCAGATCCTTGAGACGCACTTAAATCTCATCAGAGATTTCACCGGCAATCTGATTAGGATATCGATCAACACCTCTTCAGGGATCTCTCGTGACGCCATCTTTTTCTTTTTCCTCAAATCTTTTACAATCGCAAGACTTGATCACAAAACTCACTATTATATTTTAAACTTCTACTTATTTTATTTATTATTCGCAAAAGAAAAAAGTAAAAGGAAACCTAATCTTAGGGTTTCTGTTCTGAAGTTTTTTTTAAACAAGTAACTAAAAAAAAAAAACACAGAGAGAGCTCGTCGATTAATTCGAAGATGGACAAACCTGAGTGGTCTGATTACCTGAACAACTCGTCGATTTTACTGCAAATCGCTTCTCATAGAGTCTTTTCTCTCTCCCACTACTTTCTTCGTGTAACTGTCCCTTCTTCATGTTCTAACAAAGGGTGGCTGATCAGAACCAGACAAGTCTCTGAATCAAGTAAGACTAGTCTCTTGGTCTCCTCTCTCTCGCCAGGTCATCACCTCTTGCCGCCGGTGCTGAACACTAGACCTATTGAACTTTGGGGTTTCAGAAATTCGCAAAAATAGTCCTGACATTAAAAAAAAATCTCTCTTCATTTGTCTCTGTCTCTAATTCTATCCCCTTTTTCTAAAACCCATATATGTTTCCAAAAGTTCAAGCATATTGAAACATGTATATGAATATGTCTTTTTAGTGGACCAAATCTCCTTTGGGGTTTCTGTCTTTAAGCTGGTGGGAACAGTATGGTTTACTGTCCTTAAGGGGAATCAAAGAACGGAGACATGACTATTTCAGCTGGTTGAGAGTTACTCAAGTTCTCTCCACTGCCATCATCTTAGGTTTACTCTGGTGGCAATCAGACATTCATCATCCCAAAGGCCTACAAGATCAGGTATAGATACATGTTTATGGTCTAGAAATGAGCTGTAATTGATCATCTCTTATCTTGAAAATGGAACTCCCTCTGCATCTCAGGTAGGGCTACTCTTCTTCACCGTATTCTGGGGATTCTTTCCGGTATTCACGGCGATCTTCACTTTTCCTCATGTGAGAGCAATGCTGAGCAAGGAACGAGAGTCAAATATGTATAGATTAAGTGCATATTTTGTGGCTAGAACCACAAGCGACCTGCTACTTGACTTGATATTACCTGTGCTTTTCCTAGTTGTTGTATATTTCATGGCTGGATTGAGATTAAGTGCTGAATCCTTTTTCCTAAGTGTTCTCACGGTCTTCCTATGCATCGTTGCAGCTCAGCTGGTATGTCCATAAAAACAAAGGACATGTTGAACAGTAACTGCCAACAACTAATGATAAAAATGTTGTCGTAGGGACTTGGATTAGAAATAGGGGCGAGCTTAATGGATCTGAAGAAGGCCACAACTTTAGCATCAGTAAGAGTAATGACTTTCATGCTCGCTGGTGGCTATTTCGTGAAGGTAAAAATACTCAGCTTTCAATTTAAAGTCAAGAACTTTTTTATGAGGAAATTGAGAGCTCTAATGCATTAATTGACTGTAATGACCCTCACCTAGGGGTAAAAATCTAAACAAAAATTTTTACCGAAGGAAGAAGAGAAAAACAAGAAGAACAACCGAAGGAAGTCCGAAAAAAAATCATCGAGTCGGAAGACAGCCGATGGACCACGGCCTGAGGCGGTACACACGGACGGACAGTACGGAAGTACTTGGACGGGGATGGTACGATAGGAGAAATTGCTGTACGGTCGAAGAAGTACGGTACTGACGGGAGGACGTGGTACTGACGACGAAGATGCGGTACAGACGGAGACGTAACGGACGAGACCAAAAATTAGCATACGTAGCGGACGAGACCGAGAGTTTCGGACATAGCGGACAAGACGTGCGACAAACGCGGTTTTGCACGGAATCGCGGAATCAACAAAACAGCATTCCGGAAATTGTGGAGCGGTTGTCTAGCGGTCCAAGAGATTGTTCTCATGAAATCAACCAATGAATTTTCATGCAAGCTTTGAGGAGTAATCATTAAGTTGTTGAAGACAAAGGAGGAACATAATCATTGTTTCTCATGAAGTTGTGGTGTAGTAGCGGAAGCTAAAGAACAGGGGTGAGAGTACTCCTCTCAGTGCTAAGCAACGCAAAGCTCTTTGGCAATTAAGATTGCCTTTTTTTTTGCTTTTATTGATTTTCTTATGCAAAACTGAGAACAACGAAATGATGAATGCTCCTTATTAAAGGAGATGCAGAGTTTATCTAAAACTAGAAGATAAAAGCAAAACACCTAAACATAAGCCTAAAGAAACGGATGCAAACTTATCAAAATAAAAGAAGATCCTAGAAAGACAAAACCCATACACGTGACAAACATTTAAAGGCCCATGAAGAGTTTGTCACGGCTTCACTCCTTGTGCTACATCAGGTCTCCCCAGGTGGGAGAGGGTTCGACCACGAAACCGAGTCTTCGTTATCGCCGCGATAGTGAGAGAGATGCTTAACATTAAACACATTGTGAGTCTTCAGATGGTCTGGGAGCTGCACACCATAAGCATTAGGATTGATGCGCTCGAGGACCTCGACGAGACCAATCTTACGCGACTTCAGTTTGTTGTACTCACGCAATGGCATGCGATCTTTGGTGATAACAACCTACACTAAATCACCAGGCTCAAAGAGAAGCTCACGTCGTTTGACATCCGCAGCAGCCTTATACGCCGCAACCGACTTCTCCAAGTTAGTATGAGCTTGCGAATGCACAACCTGCAATCATTAGCAAAATCAACAGCTTCACCATGGTGTCATGTTTTATCCGGGAGAGTAGTAAGGTCCAAAGGACCCGTGGAACGATGTCGTAGACAACACGAAACGGGCTAAACCGAGACTACGATTGAGAGCATGGTTGTGAGCGAATTCAGCCTGGCAAAGCTTTCCATCCCAACTCTTGATATGATCACCAACTAAACACCACAAAAGACTGCCCAAGGATCAGTTTGTAACTTTCGTTTGACCATCCGTCTGTGGATGATACCAAGTGCTCATTTTAAGACCAGTGTCGAGAAGCTTCCAAAGAGAACACGAAAAATGACTAAGGAAGCGAGTGTCGCGATCGGAGACGATGGAAGAGGGCAGACCATGAAGAAGATAAATTTCCCAAAAAAAGAGCACTGCCACACTGACCACATCGGTTGTCTTCTTGCAAGGGATAAAGTGAGCCATTTTCGAAAAACAATCCACCACCACAAAAATGGAATCATAACCACGTTGAGTGCGTGGAAGACCCAACACAAAGTCCATGCTCACACCAGTCCAAGGCTGTGTAGGAATTGGTAGTGGTAAATACAGCTTTGCATTCGAAGCTTTCCCTTTCGATAATTGACAAGTGCGACACCGTTCGACATATCTTTCAACATCACGACGAAGAGAGCCAAAAATAAGAAGCAACGACCAACTGTAACGTTCGATCAAGATCCACGTGGCCTTCATGATGCAACTCTCGAATAATTTGGAGGCGAAGACTACTCTCGGGGACACAAAGATGCACTCCCTTAAAAAGAAAACCATCATGCAGCGTGTAATCAACAGAAAGACCTTGCTGAGCTTCGACCAATATACGACCAAAAAATGGATCGGTTGCATACAACTCCGGAAAGGAAGCAAACCCAGGAACGCACGTATGCATGGTGGTGAGAAGCCCATGACGACGACTAAGAGCGTCAGCCACTCTATTAGTCTTGCCAGATTGATGCCGTATTGAAAAGGTGAATTGTTGTAGAAAGGCAATCCACGTCGCATGGCGAGAAGAAACCTTAGCCTGGCTGTCCAAGTGACGTAGCGTGTCATGGTCCGTGAAAAGTACAAACTCACGATGAACGAGGTAATGTCGCCAATGCTTAATGGCTTGAACAATAGCATAAAATTCCACATCATACGTACTATAGCGACACCACGCACCAGAGAGTTTTTCACTATAATAAGCGACTGGCCGGCCTAACTGACTCAAGACAGCACCAATACCTAGCTTAGAGGCGTCGCAATGGAGCTCAAAGGTGAGACTAAAATCAGGTAAGACTAAGATAGGTGCAGTGGTTAACTTCTCCTTGATGACCGCAAATGCCTCTGTAGCTTCAGGTGTCCACTCAAACTTACCCTCTTTCATACAACTTGTAATAGGAGCCATGATGGTACTAAAATGGTGCACAAAACGTCTGTAAAAGGAGGCTAAACCATGAAAACTTTAAACCTCCGTTAACGTCTTCGGAGTTGGCCAGGAACGTACGGCATCAATTTTTGAATTGTCCACAGCTAGGCCCTTGTCCAAAACCACATAACCAAGGAAAAGAACCTCGTTGACTCCAAATTGACATTTTTGTTTACCGGCAAACAGCTTTTCTTGTCGAAGAACAAATAACACCTCTCGCAAATGGGTACAATGGTCCGCTATCGAAGAACTGAAATTAAAATGTCATCAAAGTAAACCACCACAAACTTTCCAATAAATGGCCGTAAAACCTGGTTCATAACACGCATGAAAGTACTTGGGGCATTACACAACCCGACGGCATGACTAGCCATTCAAACAACCCCTCACGAGTCTTGAAGGCTGTTTTCCATTCATCCCCCGGCCTAATACGAATTTGGTGGTAGCTACTTTTTAAATCTATCTTTGAAAACACTGTTGCCTTCCCGATCTGATCCAGCAAATCATCCAACCGAGGAATGGGAAATCTATAGCGGACCGTGATCTTATTTATTCCCAGACTATCAACGCACATCCGTCAGGTGCCATCTTTTTTTGTAATGAGCAAAGCGGGAACAACACACGGACTAAGGCTTTCACGTATGTGGCCTTTACGGAGAAGGTCCTCAACTTGTCATCGTAGTTCCTCATGCTCATGAGGATTCATGCGATAATGCGGTCGGTTTGGCAAGGAAGCACCAGGAACAAGATCGATGTTGTGCTGAATGTTTTGTAACGGAGGCAACGTGGTTGGTAGTTCCGTGGGGAACACATCCTCAAATTCGCGCAACACAGTGGTTAACTGCGGGTGACTGTCAGCGGTCAGCACCGGAACAGATGGAGTAGAAAACAAAGCAAAAGCAAAACCTTCTTGTTGCAACTCGGCAGCGAATGTTGTAAACGAACACAACATTGCATGAGAACTGCCGGAATGAGTAGGAGGTGGAGCCAACTCGGTGTGAAGTGGAGCAGGTGGAGAAGACAAAGAGTGTTCCTTGGACGGCAAGAGCAAGATTTGATGAGTCTCCCAAATAAAGCTATACATATTTTGAGCAACATCATGAATGATTTTCGATCAAACTCCCAAGGTCTCCCTAACAGCAAATGACTTACATCCATAGGAGCAATGTCACAGTAAGTGCAATCTCTATAGTATTGGCCGATAGAAAAAGGAACAAGAGCCCGCTGCCAGATACGTATATCAACTCCCTCCTTAAGCCAACCAAGGTTGTATGGTGTGGGATATTGTTCACGAAGCAGTCCCAGTTTCTCCACAGCTTCCTCGGCGATCACATTACGCGAACTGCCGGAATCAATTATGAAACTACATATTCTCCCTCGAATAGTGCAAGTGGAACGAAATATGTTGGTTCGCAACCATTGTGAATCATGTCGCAGTGGAGCAACACAAGCTCGCGTCACCACCAACAAGTGTCCACGATCACTGGAAGTGCGTTGAAGTGTAAAGCTGTCAACATGGTCTTCTTCTCCCAACGAATCGTAAGCAGTGCCATACTCATCACCATCGGTAACGTCTTCAATTAACAAACCTCGGCGAGTTTGGTGAGGACACGCTGTTTGGCGATGACTAGGTTCATCGCAAGCGTAACAGCAAAGTGCATTCGGACGTGTAGAACGACGTGGCTGTGACTCCTCTGTCGACGCATGTCCTGTGGGTGGAGCAACGTCTGATGTTTCCTTGGACGAAGAAGCACTGTTGGGCGGTCCTTGTTCTGAACTTCGAGTTTTACTTCCCGCATTACCCCAATTGGTGTTCCGGTGTTGTTGTTCAAAGGTTGCTGCACGACGTTGAGCCTCAGCAATTGACGTTGGATCAAACTGTGCTAAAGCAGCTTAGAGCTGTGGACGAAGGCCGCCAATGAAACGTGAGACCAACTGATCCTCACTATCAAAAATCTCAGTGCGTGTCAACAACAGAGAAAACTCCTCCGCATAATCATCAAC
Source organism: Camelina sativa (assembly GCF_000633955.1). Taxonomy (NCBI): domain Eukaryota; kingdom Viridiplantae; phylum Streptophyta; class Magnoliopsida; order Brassicales; family Brassicaceae; genus Camelina; species Camelina sativa. The sequence goes on from NC_025693.1 coordinate 22,479,594, forward strand.
CGAACGAGAACCTTGCTTAATATTCTGAAGCTTGTTATAGACTGTGCGTTCATAGTTGTGGGGAAGAAAGGTTTTACGGAGCTGTGTTTGTAGCTTCTCCCACGTACGAATGGGTTCTTTTCTGGTGCGCTCACGTGTTGTCTTCAACTATTTCCACCACGAGGCTGCATGACCGCGAAAACGCATAGCAACCAAGGGAACACAGCGATCTGGAGGCACTTGTTTAAAATCAAGGACTTCTTCAACTGCAAGCAACCAGTCAAGGAGTGTATCACCGCGTACACCGCCATGAAATTCTGGGATCTCAATTTTAAAACCGGTTTCCCATCGTGTGTCAGGCCCCTCACCACGAAGAACACGCATATCACGTCGGGAATTTCCGTCGTCAAAAACAGCTAGCTCTTGTTGACGAGGATTGATGGCACGAGGTTGTTGTTGTAGATTGTCGCGCACGGCTTGTTCACCAATGACGGCGGGTGGAGGAGGTAAACGAGCAGAGAGTGTTTCGCCCAGTGTTTGAATGGAAGTGAAGATCGTAGCCAAGCTTTGTTGTATAGTCAACAAACTTTGCTGGAAAGCCTCCCAGTCCATCACGAGTTCACCTACTGGTGCTGCCGGGTTATCATCAGGGTTGTTTTTAACAGGTTTTGTCGAAGGAGCCATTGGAAGAGACAAAACGTCCAAGAACGTTCCGAATCTGATACCAACTGGTGTAGTAGCGGAAGCTAAAGAATAGGGGTGAGAGTACTCCTCTCAGTGCTAAGCAACACAAAGCTCTTTGGCAATTAAGATTGCTTTTTTTGGCTTTTATTGATTTTCTTATGTAAAACTGAGAACAACGAAACGGTGAATGCTCCTTATTAAAGGAGATGCAGAGTTTATCTAAAACTAGAAGATAAAAGCAAAACACCTAAACATAAGCCTAAAGAAATGGATGCAAACTTATCAAAATAAAAGAAGATCCTAGAAAGACAAAACCCATGCACGTGACAAACATGTAAAGTCCCATGAAGAGTTTGTCACGGCTTCACTCTTTGTGCTACATCAAGTTGGCTTATGAAGACTCATGCAACAAAAGTGGCAGACAAAAAAAGATTTCCTTTTGGAAATCAACCAATGCAAATTCATGCAAGGGAATCAAGGAGATTCCTTGGGCTGGAAGAGACTTGCACACCAAGTGTCCACCAAAGGAGAAAGGAGAGATCAAGTGATTGGCATGCATTGGCAAGAAGCACCGCCCAAATGCTCTATATAAGAAGGCCATCTCTTCTTATTTTGATCATTCACAACTTAGAAGAAAAACCACAAAATTCTCTAAGTGTGCTCGCTCTCTAAGACAAAGAGAGGCACTATCGGAGACAAGGAGAGACGCTGTTCGGGACGGAGCTAGACGAAGCGAGTGACGCTGATCAAGTGACGCTGCTCGGACGCAGACGGTCGCTGCTGGACGTGTGAAGAACGTTGTCTGATCTGTAGTGCTGTGAAGTCTGGACATCAATCTGCAGACTCGTTGTGAGTCTTGTGGTGAGTTCTGTGGTAGTAGATTTGCGTGGGGTGCTGCATGAACTCTAGGGTTCATGTACGTACCTATTGCTTGCTGCATTTAGACTAGGTTTCATGCTAGGACTAGTTAGATGATTGCATGCTTAGATTGGTAGGATTCATGCTAGATTTATGTTAATCACATAGAATTTAGGCTAGAAATCACCATGCATGTTGAGAATTGAACTTGATGCATTTAGTAACTAGGCTTACTTAAAATTTGGACTTGCATGCATAATTAATTTGGTTAGATTTTTAGTTGCAATTTTAACTTGCTTAAAAATTGGTTAGGGAGGTTGCATGCATATAGTACAATCTGGGTTGCTTGAATTTTCATTATTGTTGCTTGTTGATTGTTGCTTGATTTCTTGCTTGATTTTCTTGCTTGAATTGCTTGTGTGTAGTACTAGGTTCTTAGAGTTATTTTTTCACTAACCCTTTGAATTTGTAGTACTTGTCTTAGCTAGTCTCTTGAATTATATTAGGTATTTTTCTCGAGTCGTAGCTAGGATAGATTAGTCGATCTTCTGTTCCAAGTGAAGTTTGGTTGTCTTGCGAGAGTTCTCAGCAACCAATCGCGCTGGACAAAGTCATGTCTAGCTCGCTACTAGAATGACCGCTACAAGACGTTGTAGCTTATTGTTGGCTCACGCTGGTTACCTTTGTGGTTTCAGCGTGGAAAGTTGACTCATGCTGTTCTCTTTGTGCTCTCAGCATGGGCAGAGGTTTGGAACGGAACAGATTATCGAGGGCCCATAGGTGAATAGGTGAATAGGTTTAGGAGTCTAGGATATTCAAGTTACCCTTGTTCCATTCTAGTCGTACTAGGTCCATAGGTGAATAGGTTTAGGAGTCTAGGATAGTCAAGTAGTCCTTGTTTCTATTCTAGCCGTCTTAGTGTCGCGTAGGATAGAAGTGTCTAGGTTAATTGAGTCGAGTCTTGATTGTACTAACCTTCTTTGATTGCTTGATTGTTTATTGCTTCCGCCATTGTTTCTGTTACGTAGATTTGATTGCTTGCTTAGTTAGGGTAGTTGGGATAGTTTGGGGTAGAATAGAATGCATGTCTAGGAAAATAGGGATACCCAGGCTCACTGAGTAATCTTAGATTACTCATGTTGTAGTTTCATGTTGTGCAGGTAGCTTAGGTTGAGTGTAGAGCCGGAGCAAACATTAGGATACCGGATAGGAAATTGTTTTGTGTGTTTTTGTAAAAATCCTATATTTTCCTACTATACATTCTATGAAGTATTGATTGTTTATGTATATTGCTTGATAACTTATTTTCAATGTAATAACTTATTTAAGTAATATATTCGGATTTATTTTAAGGTAACATGGCAAGTTGCATTTGATACTCGACCTTGTCCGGTTCGACACAACACGCCAGGACCGCGAAGGTTGAAAAAGCTAAGCAAACCTCGGCCGCGGGCGGAGTCGCGTCCAGAAAGACTGGTCAGGAAGCTGCAGCTTCCCTCCCTCGACCGGACCACCAGAATGCGGTTCCCGAACACGTAGCGTCCTTGTGCCGTCCGCGGTTCTGTCCAGCCGTACGGTGGTTCGGGAGCGTTACATTGACACTCTTATTTACTTTGGCAGAAAGTTCCAAATCGCTTGGATATGTTTCATGTCATTCAACTACCACACATACAAGCTCCTAGTGAAGGTACAATATCAAGAAATCATGGAAAACGTAAACGGGGAAGAAATTGAGAGTGGGATTAAGGAAGTGAGCGCTCTTGTAGCTATGGTTATAGGCTACCGTCTCTTAGCCTACCTCTCTCTTCGAAGGATGAAGCTCCACTCTTCGACTTAAGTTTAGCTACAAAAAGGCATTGCATTTACTGTGTGTATGTAGCGTTTGCTTGTTTATGTATATATCAACTAAATTTATAATGAAAAAAGTAAAATGACTTACTATATTTAGGTTTCCAAGTACATGATGTTCTCAATATCATCCCAAAATGTTGACCACAAGGTCCACAACCAATATTTTGTCTTCTTAAACCTATTAAGCAATGATAGCTTTACTTCAATCCTTGGAGTTATCTCATTCCTCTCTATATCATAACCGAAAAAGCGAACGGGTTGATTCGGCGTGGGATCTCCGTTTCTCAACCAAACTTGGCTAGTGCGACTAGTGCCATCCGTATGCAACTGATAACCGTTAAAATCCATCTGAGAAACAGGCAAGACACTAGTCTTGGCGAGGGACCATTGACTCTTGTCAGCATCTTCAAGAACCCAAACATCCACAAGAGAACTTGCTGAATGGGTCCAAAGTAGTCTGTGACTGTTAAAAATAGCTACTCTTCCTTTGTAGTTCATGAGATCGATCTGACACAAGCTCCCGAAGCCGGAAACATTGGGAAATTCAATCAAATTGAACTCTTCAGAACTCAAGTCAAAACTCATAAGCATAAATCTGTTATCATAAGTCCGAGCTCCATAATACAAAACACCGTTAATGGAAATACCTCGTGTGTAAGGACTATGATGAGGAATGTGGCATTGAGTATTTTTCCATATTGCTCCAGCTCCAAGTACCAACACATGATGTTCTAACCTCACTCTAGGTTCCTTATTGAACTCCCAAACCAGGGTAAGCACTTTGTATACATCATGAACAGGATCGTGTCCAAAATAGTTCCACACGTTGTTACCTTTTACTTGAGATCTTATAGTAGGCAATTCCACAAGCTGCCTTGTGTGAAGGTTACATATTTGCACTCTTCTCCCAGCTCTGAAACACGCCAAGCCACGAACAGCGTTCACAAAGTGGCCTCCTATTATCCGCATAGTCAGATTTTGGTCGATCACTGAGACGACTGACTGATCATGACTCGATGATGATGATGATATGAGCAAGGCATACTTGCCGATCCTATGTCTTGCATCCGTTATATACGCGAACAAACGTCGGCGTGGTGAGGATTTAAGGAATAGGTTGGTGAAATATGGAGAGATGATAAGGGAAAGCCAAAGCTTTGAGACGCACTTGTATCTCATGAGAGATTTCGCCGGCAGTCTTATCAGAATCTCGATCAATACTTCCTCAGGGATCTCCGGTAAGGCAATGGTCTCCTTCGCTATCTTTTTCTTTTTCCTCACGGCAAGACATAAAGACGCTCCCATGGTTGTTTGTTCACAGATTTGTGTGTTCCAAACCTATGTTGATAATATATACTGCATGTAATTTGCAAGATATATATAGATCAACTCACTAAATCATATACAAATTTTACTTGCTCACGTTTTATATTTATCCCTGGAAACAGAAAATAAATTAAAAACCCTCTTTATCCTTTTACAGTTGTAAATATAGTTTATCACTTATCCTTACATAATGCTTTTTAACTATAAAAAAAAATTATGTGTTAAAGATTGTTAACCAAGAATCTAGCCAGTTTATATTTATCAATATCCACACCAGTTTATATTTATCAACTATCATTGGCGTTCGGTTTTTTGGTTTGGTTTTGGTTCGGTTTTTTCGGTTTACGGTTTTTTTAGTTTTATAAAATTGAAACCATATAGAAACCATATATATATATATCGGTTTGGTTACGATTCGATTTCTACGGTTTTACGGTTTATCGGTTTTATTAAGAGTGAAACCATATAAAAACCATATGTATCTCGGTTCGGTTTGGTTTTAATTTGGTTACGGTTTAATTAGGTTATTCTAAATCTTACACACAAAAAACTAAGTTTATTGCATAAAATAAACAAAAAATAGAAATAATATATCAATCAATAAGATATACATAATTTTAAATAAGAGATTCTAAATATAGTATCGGAAACTCAAATCTTCCATGTAAAATCCAAAGAAAATAATTCAAATAGTTAGAACTCCAATAAAAAAATAGTGAAGATATTATTAAACACAATATAAAGTAAACATATATAATAATTATATAAAGATATTCCAAATATTCATCAAAACCAAAATGACCATTCAGTTTTACGGTTTTTAATCAAACCAAAACTAAACCAGTTGGTTAATAAATATAACAACCAAATGGATTTTTACATTAAACCATAACCAAACCAAACCATTTATATCAGTATGGTTCGGTTCGGTTTAGTTTTTACGGTTTTTTTGTCCACCCCTAATTATCAACATAGGTTTGGGGTTATTATTAGTCTTTTTGTTTCTTTTTTTTCTAACATAGGCATTGAGTCTTTTTCCATAATGCTCCATCTCCAAGTACCAACAAATGATGTTCTAACCTCACTCTATGGTCCTTAGTGAACTCCCAAACCAGGCTAAGCACTTTGTATACATCATGAACAGGATCATGTCCGAAATAGTTCCACACGTTCTTACCTTTTACTTGAGATCTTATAATAAGCAATTTCACAAGCTGCCTCGTGTGAAGGTTACATATTTGCACTCTTCTCCCAGCTCTGAAACACGCCAAGCCACGAACAGCGTTCACAAAGTGGCCTCCTATTATCCGCATAGTCAGATTTTGGTCGATCACTGAGACGACTGACTGATCATGACTCGATGATGATGATGTGAGCAAGGCATACTTGTCGATCCTGTGTCTTTCATCCGCTATATACGCGAACAAACGTCGGCGTGGTGAGGATTTAAGGAATAGGTTGGTGAAATCTGGAGAGACGATAAGGGAAAGCCAAAGCTTTGTGACGCACTTGTATTTCATGAGAGATTTCGCCGGCAGTCTTATCAGAATCTCGATCACCATTTGCTCAGGGATCTCCGGTAAGGCAATGGTCTCCTTCGCTATCTTTTTCTTTTTCCTTACGGCAAGACATAAAGACGCTCCCATGGTTGTTTAATTTGTTCACAGTTTTGTGTTTCCAGACCTATGTTGATATATACTGCATGCAGGCCCGGCCCTTGACACATTCCTATGATACATAGGTATCTGGCCTCAATTTTTTGAAGCCCATTTTGTAAGGATTTTTTGCTTTTTTTTTTTAATTAGAAGGCTTCAATTTAAGAGTTAGTTTCTTATAAAAGGCCCAATTTTAAAAATTTGCTTTTAGTTGAGGCCTCATTTTAAAAATTGGTTTGAGTTGAAGCCCCATTTAAAAAATTACATTAGACTTATTGAAAAAAACAATTTAAAAGAAAATATTATAAGGCCCCATTTTTAAAGTACAATTTTTGTCGTATTGGGCCTCCAATGTTGCTGGACCGGCACTGACTACATGTAATTTGCAAGATATATAAAACTCACTAAATCATATACAAATTTTACTTGTTCATAATTTATATTTATCCCTGGAAACAGAAAATAAATTAAAACCCTCTTTATCCTTCTACAGTACGTAATTAAATATATTTTAACACTTATCCTTAATGCTTTTAACAATAAAAAAAATTATGTGTTAAGATTGTTAACCAAGATATTAACCAAGACCCTGCAGTTCAAACAGTAGGTATCTCCTCTTCTGCTTTTGAATCTCTTAAGGCCTCAACTGAGATGGGCTTCAAACACATTACCAAGCCCATTACCAAGTCCACCTCTATATCTTGCAACGGTAACAAGGCGCTGACACAGTCAAACCGTACGGCACCTACTCTTAAACGCACAGCTCAACAGGTCGCTCTCCATAACAGATTTGATGCCCTTGGTTCCTCGATGTTGACGATTGCGTGTTGATGTGGTGCCCTAATCTCCTACTTTGTAGCCACCCTATATAAGCTCTGTAATAGTCATTGTATCTCTGCAAGCAGAAATATTGAATAAAGATTTCTCTTAACTATTTGTTCTCTGTTCCTACTTTCATGGTATCAGAGCTCAGTCGCCAATGGTTGATAACTTTGATTCTTCCGCTTTATGTTTTTCTCATTGTGTTACTTTAAAACTATGTTCCTCCAACTATCTTTTATGGAAAATCCAGTTCGAAACTTGGCTTAACAATCAGAGGTTGCTGGGTCATGTCACTGGCAGTTCTTCGTGTCCCCCTGCAACCAAAACAGTCAAAAATGGAGATGCTCAGACTGAAGCTCCAAATCCAGATTTCCTCACTTGGATACACAATGACCAGAAGATTATGGGATGGCTGATTGGTTCTCTCTCGGAAGAAGCTCTCAGATCTGTGTATGGTCTTCAAACTTCTGGAGAGGTATGGTTCTCTCTAGCCAAGAAATACAACTACATCTCTGCCTCTAGGAAAAGTGACCTTCAGCGTCGTCTTTACTCTATTGAGAAGGCTGAAAAACCTTTAGCTGAGTATCTCAACTCTATTAAGCAGATCTGTGATCAACTACACTCTATTGGCTACTCTGTTCCTCAAAATGAAAAAAAATTTGGAGTTCTTCATGGGTTAGGTCAGGAATATGAGTCTATAGCTACTGTTATTGAAAGTCAAATGGATACCTTTCCATTGACGTACAATGATGTTGTGATCAAACTGACTAACTTTGATGATAAGATTCAACGCTATGCTGGTTCGTCAGTATCTCCTCATCTGGCTTTCACTACTGATAGAGGATACTCAACTCGTGGTCATGGTCAGTCTCGTGGTCGGTCTGGTGGATATCGAGGTCGTGGAAGTTATTCAACCCGAGGAAGAGGTTTCCATCAACAAATTTCTCACGGCTCTTCCTCTAACTCCGAAACACGCCCTACTTGTCAGATCTGCAACAAATATGGTCACTCTGCTGCTAAGTGTTACAAACGTTTTGATCACTCCTATCAGGCTGAAGACTTGACACAAGCACTCACTGCAATGCACGTTTCTGGTCCTAACATTCAAACTGGAACTGAGTGGTATCCTAACTCTGCAGCTACAGCTCATATCACAAACTCCACTACTCAGCTGCAGACAGCTCAACCATACAGCGATGAGGACTCTGTCATTGTTGGTAATGGTGCTTTTTTGCCTATTACTCACATCGGTTCATCTGTGTTGCCAAGTAGTCAAGGTAACTTGCCCTTACGAGATGTCTTAGTTTGTCCTGGTATCACAAAATCTCTATTGTCTGTTTCAAAACTCACTTCTGATTATCCTTGTGCAATTTAGTTTGATTCTGATGCTGTGATTATTAAGGACAAACAGACAAGGCAGCACCTCACCAGCGGTCCCAGACGTAAGGATATGTATCTGTTGAAGAATCCTCGGTTCATGGCGTGTTACTCTGCGAGACAACAGGCTACAAGTGATGAGGTGTGGCACATGAGGCTAGGTCATCCTCATCAAGATGTTCTTCAACAACTTTCACAAAATAAGGCCATAGTTATTAATAAGATGAGTCATCGGTTATGTGATGCTTGTCAGATGGGAAAGATTAGCAAACTCCCTCTTACTTCCTCTGCTTTTGTTTCTAGTAGACCTTTAGAGCGTATCCACTGTGACTTATGGGGACCTTCTCCAGTGGTTTCGACTCAGGGTTTTCGTTACTATGTAATCTTCATTGACAACTATTCAAGGTTTACATGGTTTTATCCTCTGCGTCTTAAATCTGACTGATTTCCTGTGTTTTTATAATTTCAAAAGATGGTCGAAAATCAGTTTCAGCAGAAAATTGTTATGTTTCAGTGTGATGGAGAGGGTGAATTTATGAATAATCAGTTCATTGCACACTTAAGTAACTGTGGCATTCAACAACTAGTTTCGTGTCCTTACACTCCGCAGCAAAACGGTCTTGCAGAGAGGAAGCATCGCCATATTACAGAACTCGATCTATCTATGTTGTTTCAAGGGAAACTTCCACATCATTTATGGGTCAAAGCTTTCTTTACCTCGACGTTTCTTGGAAATCTTCTTCCATCTTCAGTTTTGCCTGATAAGAAGAGTCCTTATGAGATGCTTACGGGAAAACCACCAATTTATACATCGCTTCGCTTCTTTGGTTGTGTGTGCTACCCATATCTTCGCCCCTACTCTCGCAACAAGTTTGATCCTAAATCGCTTCTGTGTGTTTTCATCGGTTACAATGAAAAGTACAAAGGTTATCGCTGCTATCATCCACCATCAGGAAAAGTTTTTTTCAACAGACATGTACTGTTTGATGAGTCTAAATTCCCTTTTGTCGACGTCTTCAGCAGGAAATTATCTCCACATGATACTCCTTTGCTTTCATCCTGGAAGGGAAGCTTCACTTCACCAGGCCCTGTAGTTCAAAACTCTACTGCAGCCCTAATAACAGCTTCAGTTCCACAAAGGTCTGCTGTTTGTCCAGAGAATCATGAGTTTTGTAATGTTCGTGGGGAGAGTGTTTTGGAGTCTACTGAGGAGCTTACCATACCTCCTACAGTAAACAACTCCTCTTCGCCATTACAAACAACCGCTATAGATATCCCCTCAAACTCTTCGTCTCACGACTCTGACAATGATGATGATGACTGTGATACCAAAGTCCCTGTGGTTACAGAAGCTGTACTTGTTGAGCCTATGGTTACATCTACATTCCCTGTGCCAGCCACTGATTCTGTTCATCCTATGGTTACAAGAGCTAAATCTGGTGTTGTCAAGCCAAATCCCAGATATGCTCTGTTCACAGTTAAAAGCAGCTATCCAGAGCCAAAAACTGTGAAAACCGCTCTCAAGGATGAAGGTTTGACTAATGCAATGGGGGAGGAAGTCGAACCCTTTCATGAGACTGGAACATTTGATTTAGTTCCTCTTGAAGTCTGTCCAAATCCTCTTGGTTGCAAATGGGTTTTTAAAGCAAAACTAAAGGCAGATGGATCTCTTGATAGATTAAAAGCGAGATTAGTGGCTAAAGGTTATGAACAAGAGGAAGATGTTGATTATATGGAAACTTATAGTCCAGTGATAAGAACTGCTACGGTGCGTTCAATCTTGCATACAGCAACTGTTCACAAATGGACCATCAAACAACTTGATGTTAAGAATGCCTTCTTACATGGAGACTTAAAGGAAACAGTTTATATGCACCAACCCCCTGGGTTTGAGGACAAAGACAAGCCAGACTACATTTGTAAGCTCAACAAGGCAATCTACGGCCTAAAACAAGCTCCTCGAGCTTGGTTTGATAAGTTCAGCACTTTCCTTCTTGATTTTGGGTTCACATGCACCTATGCTGATGCTTCCTTGTTCACCTATCTCAAAGGAAATGACATGATGTTCCTTCTTCTTTATGTCGATGATATGCTTCTGACTGGTAACAATCCTATACTCGTTAGTACTCTGCTGGCTCATCTCAACAAGGAATTCAGAATGAAAGATTTGGGAGGTCTGCAATATTTTTTGGGCATACAAGCTCATTATCACTCTGAGGGACTCTTTCTTCATCAGGAAAAGTATGCTATGGATATGTTGGTCGCTGCAGGCATGGCTGATTGCGCTCCAATGCCTACTCCTTTACCTCTGCAACTCGACAAAGTGCATGGAAAGGAAGTCCCTTTCACTGATCCGACTTATTTTCGAAGCCTAGCTGGCAAGCTTCAGTATCTCACCTTAATTAGACCCGATATGCAGTTTGCTGTGAATCTCGTATGCCAGAAAATGCACTCGCCTTCAATAGCTGATTTTTATCTCCTTAAGAGGGTCCTGCGATATCTCAAAGGCACAGTCAGTGGGACTCAACATTTACTCTTGTACTGATTCCACACTTCGCGCGTATAGTGATAGTGACTGGGCTAATTGTAAAGAAACAAGGCGGTCTGTTGGTGGTTTCTGCACCTTCCTTGGCTCAAACATCATCAGTTGGTCTGCCAAGCGCCACCCCACTGTCTCTAGATCCTCGACTGAAGCTGAATACAGGACTCTCTCTATCGCTGCATCAGAACTAAAGTGGATATATCTGCTTCTTCGAGAAACTGGTGTCTCTCAACCAATCACACTTGAACTATATTGTGACAATTTATATGCTGCTTACTTGACTGCTAATCCTGCAATGCACAATTGCTCCAAGTCTTTTGATGTCGGCTTTCACTTTGTTAGAGAACGAGTGGCCTTGGGAGCTTTGGTGGTCAAGCATGTTCCTGCTGAATATCAACTTGCTGACATATTCACGAAATCTCTTCCTCAGCAGCCATACTTTGATCTGCGGTACAAACTTGGCGTTGTCTTACCTCCCACTCCAAGTTTGAGGGGGTGTATTAACCAAGACCCTGCAGTTCAAACAGAAGGTATCTCCTCTTCTGCTTTTGAATCTCTTAAGGCCTCAACTGAGATGGGCTTCAAACACATTATCGAGCCCATTACCAAGTCCACCTCTATATCTTGCAACGGTAACAAGGCGCTGACACAGTCAAACCGTACGACACCTACTCTTAAACGCACGGCGTGCACAGCTCAACAGGTCGCTCTCCATAACAGATTTGATGCCCTTGGTTCCCCGATGTTGACGTGTGCGTGTTGATGTGGTGCCCTAATCTCCTACTTTGTAGCCACCCTATATAAGCTCTGTAATAGTCATTGTATCTCTGCAAGCAGAAATATTGAATAAAGATTTCTCTTCACTATTTGTTCTCTGTTCCTACTTTCACAAGAATCTAGCCAGTTTATATTTATCAATATCCACACCGAAACTGTAAAAGTTTAATTGGCTCGTCCTTTTGTTTCTTTTTTTTCCTAACATAAAGTTATTAGTCATCAAGAAGGATTGTTCCCTAAAATGGTTTAAAGGAAGTGATCGGTGCTCTTGTAGTTATTATTATAGCATACCTTTCTCTTTATTCTCATTAAAGATTTCGCTGGTAATCCGATTAGGATATCGATCAACACTTCTTCAAGGATCTCTGGTGTGGTAAGGCCACGGTGGTCTTTCTTTCATTTCTCAATTTCCTCACTACAGGACTTAAATTAATTTATAGATTTGTGTTTGTGTTTACAAAATCCTATCGTAACTTGACACAAGAATCTGATCAATCACAAAAAAAAAAAAAAAAAGAGGGAAGAATAGAAAAAGAGAGTACAAGAGCCAACAAAAAACACACATACTCAGAATTATGTTTCTTGTCCTTTAAGTTTGCTTTTAGGTCTCTTTGTTTGTATGTTGCGGCTCTCACAAGCTGCGCCTATCTATCTGTAAACCCTTGCTCCCTCTTTCCTTTTCTCCGTGATTTCAAATTTAGACTGTAGGTCTAAGAGATATAGACGGAAGCAGCATTATACAAACCATTATTAATTAATGGTTTAAAACTTGTATATTATTCTACACTAAAAAAACATAGATAAGTAACTTTAAATCATTGTTTTAATAACCTTAACCCCACCCACAGTATAAATGATTCATGTCAAGTTATGTGAACACAATTTGGAATTCATTTAATCGATTCGCAAAAGACAACTTTACTATCGTTTAACCTTAACCCCTCGTTGATCAATTCATGCATTGCCTTAACAGTTAGTTTTGTAGTTTGGGCCTACTATATTGAGGATCCTCGATTATTGCGAGACAGAAGGTGAGTTTCATTGTGCTTAATTGTTTTCAAGTATCTTACAAAAACAATTGGAATTTGACTAAGGTCTTGTACATGATGGTACTAAGATCTATCGCAAAAGACTCGAGGTTGCTGGTTCGAGTGGCTTTCACTTCGGCCTAATATCTCTTTGTTAATCAAATAAATTGAAATATATATATATATATATATATGTATAACATATTACAAAATTTAGATTTCCAAGTACATGATGCTCTCAACATCATCCCAAAAAATTGACTGCGACCAATTGGTATCCTCGAAGCTATCCTTGAAGCTACCAGGTAATGATCGCCTTGTAATCTCAGTCCTTCGAGTTATCTCATTCCTCTCCAAATCATATATATAAAAGTGTGAGGGTTGTTTATTCGACCACCAGTAATCTATCTTTCTAACGCAAACCTTGCCACTGCCACATGTGCCATCTATCGCTAAGCAATCTCCAAGGTAGAAGTTAAGAGTTGGCAAAACAAAACTCTTCTTATCCGACCATTGACTCTTGTTGTCATCTTCAACTACCCAAACATTTATAATACAATCACCAAAAAAACTATTACAATCAAAAACAGCTACTTTTCCTTTGTAGTTCATGAGACACCCCCAAGGGAATTTCTGGTATATGCCAGCATCATAGGGTAATTCAATCAAATTGAACTCTTCAGAACTCAAGTCAAAACTCATAAGCACATATCTATGTGCATTAGTCCAAGCCCCATAATACAAAACACCGTTGATGGAGATACCTCGGGGAGGAGGATAATGGGCTATATGGGGTCTATGGGTAATGTGGCATTTAGTCTTTTTCCATGATGCTCCAGCTCCAAGTACCAATACTCGATGTTCTGATCTCACTACTCTACGTTCCTTGTTGTCGAGCTCCCAAACTATGCTAAGAACTTTGTATTCGTCATGAACAGGATCGTGTCCTAAATAGTACAATACATGATCGTTACCTTTTCCTTCAGAATTTATAACAATTGGTAATTCCACAAGCTGCCTTGTGTTAAGGTTACCAATTCGCACTCTTGTCCCAGCTTGGAAACATACCAAGCCACGATCAGCGTTCAAGAAGTGCTCTTCCATTCCCGGCATGGTCCAATCTTGGTTTAACACAGAGACAGAGGTTGTGTCCGAGTGATCATGAGTCGATGATGTGAGCAACGCATACTCGCTCTGCTTTTTCGCATACAAGAACACGCGTCGGCGTGATGAGGCTTTAAGGTAAATGTTGGTGAAGTATCGAGAGGTGATAAGAGAAAGCCAGATCCTTGAGACGCACTTAAATCTCATCAGAGATTTCACCGGAAATCTGATTAGGATATCGATCCACCTCTTCAGAGATCTCTGGTAACGCCATCTTTTTCTTTTTCCTCAAAACTTTTACAATCGCAAGACTTGATGAACACGCTCCCATGGTTTCACAAATTTGTGTCTCGAATTTACAGATCTATATGTGTAAATATGTGTATGTAATTTTAATGAGAAAACTCAACATTATATTTTAAACTTCTACTTACTTTATTTATTATTCGCCAAAAAAACAAGAAAAAAGAAACCCTAACTCAGCAGATTCGGGATTTATCTTTTCTCTAGGGTAAGATATATGGAAATATAAATACTTTTGAAGTTTTAATCTTAGGGTTTCTGTTGTGAAGTTTTTTAGACAAGTAATAAAAGACAAAAAAAAACAAAGAGAGCTTGTTAGTGTAAAATATCTCACATCCGAAAGATGCGAAGGGATTTAAGTAATATATAAAGGGTTAGGGTCTCTTCACTCATTGCCAATTGATTTTGAGTTGGAATCATACAGTAAAGCTCGAATTTAATATAGTATTAGAGCAGGTTGATTGTTGGGCCACCTCGTGGATGTTGTTCCCACATATGTCCACGCTTCATATAGTCATCCCTGAGAGGGGGGGAGAGGTATTAGTGTAAAATATCCCACATCGGAAAGATGTGTGATATGTATATATTTTATACTCTTTCATCATGCATTTGTTATTCATTTGGTTCTCTTAACTCATTGTTTTGCATTGTTTTCAGTCTCTTTTGCATAATATGCATATCTAGGTAGTCTTTGCATTGGTCTTGCTTACATCTTGCATATTGGAGTTATTTCAGGTATCTAGGAGACGTCGGAAACGCACCAGTCGAGCCGCCAGTCGAGCCACCTGGGTCGAGCCACGATGAGATTGCATTCCACTCGACGTGCACTGACTCGATCGCACATGTCAGGAAGGAAGACGCTCCGCCTCACACGCTTTAGGAGATTTCCAAATCGACTCTTTAACTTGTCGTTTTATGTTTTAGGGCTTTTCATGTTGGACTATGAATATATATTTTGTTAAGTCTTTGCCCAGGACATCTTTTATCTCGTTTTGTTCTTTTCTTTAAGGTTTTACCTAGCCACCTAAACGTTTTGAGACCTTGTAATCCGATATCTTCAAGTTTATTCAGTTTATGCATTTGATTCCTTCTACAAAGTTGTTCATCTTATTTTTATCTATCTAATGATGCTTGATTCAATGTTTTCTGAGTTTGTATCGTTGATGATAATTTCTAGATCCGAGTAGTGTTAGAGTTCTTGAAGATGGGATAGATTAGGTGGAGGATCTTAATATGTAGGGTGTTTAAGCTTTGATTTGTATTATTTCCTTCTGGACTAGAGTTAGAAATACTAGTTTCTCTCTGATCAATTGGAACTAGGTCTTAGACATTTCCACACCCAAAAGATGTTTGATGAAATGCATGACCAACTAGTGCCAGAGACATACATTCCTAGCCTAAGAGATTAGTTGTCTAGGATGTTTGTTGACGTGAATGAACTTGTTTGTCAAGCCTGCTTGATCATGTTTCTCTAGCGAGAGCTAGGTTTGGAAATGGTTGATTATGAGTAGCTTCTGTCAAGAGATTGGATTAGCTAGTTGTGATGTTCATTGTTTAGTGTTAGTTTGCTTGTGGCATGTTAAACACTCTATAGACTAGGAGACTCCACTGACATCGATTACTCCCATCCTTAAGACTTCTATCTTTTTGATTGATATTGCATTCCTGAGACTGTTTTTCATCTTGCCATCAAGTTGTTGCTTAGACTCGTTTCTGTTTTCATTCATTTTCGCTTCTTTTCATGCATTCTCGTTTCTAGTTCTGTAACTCATTTGCAATTTGATCATTCTAGGATTGTTAGACAAACACTCTCTTTGAATTGGCTTGACTTGTAATATCTTGATTGCATCTTGATTGCTAGCAACATCCCATTTGGATTGACACCTTAAGTACTACAACACATAAGGATAATTGAACCTGCTAGGAAGGACACACAAAAATCTTAGTATCAGTTTGGCGCCGCTGCCATTTGGGAATCGTTTTGCTACATTTAAGATTTCAAGTTTTGCAAGATTAAGTTCTGTTACACAATTATTATGAGTACTAACTTGTTTTGGTTGTTNTCTCTCTGATCAATTGGAACTAGGTCTTAGACATTTCCACACCCAAAAGATGTTTGATGAAATGCATGACCAACTAGTGCCAGAGACATACATTCCTAGCCTAAGAGATTAGTTGTCTAGGATGTTTGTTGACGTGAATGAACTTGTTTGTCAAGCCTGCTTGATCATGTTTCTCTAGCGAGAGCTAGGTTTGGAAATGGTTGATTATGAGTAGCTTCTGTCAAGAGATTGGATTAGCTAGTTGTGATGTTCATTGTTTAGTGTTAGTTTGCTTGTGGCATGTTAAACACTCTATAGACTAGGAGACTCCACTGACATCGATTACTCCCATCCTTAAGACTTCTATCTTTTTGATTGATATTGCATTCCTGAGACTGTTTTTCATCTTGCCATCAAGTTGTTGCTTAGACTCGTTTCTGTTTTCATTCATTTTCGCTTCTTTTCATGCATTCTCGTTTCTAGTTCTGTAACTCATTTGCAATTTGATCATTCTAGGATTGTTAGACAAACACTCTCTTTGAATTGGCTTGACTTGTAATATCTTGATTGCATCTTGATTGCTAGCAACATCCCATTTGGATTGACACCTTAAGTACTACAACACATAAGGATAATTGAACCTGCTAGGAAGGACACACAAAAATCTTAGTATCAGTTTGGCGCCGCTGCCATTTGGGAATCGTTTTGCTACATTTAAGATTTCAAGTTTTGCAAGATTAAGTTCTGTTACACAATTATTATGAGTACTAACTTGTTTTGGTTGTTTGCTTGTTTGTTTTGCATCTCAGGTACCTGTTGATTGCAACCTTGCATGCACACCAGATCAAGAGGGCATCAGAATCTCCTTCCTGCTATTGACGACATCAATCGGTTGCAAAGACCACGACAATCTCGTCTTCTCACTGATCATCTCGCACCAGTCACTATGGAACAACCTCAAGGACCATATCCGAGACCACGAAACATTAGTGTTGGGGATGCACTGAACACTCACACTCAGCATGCTGGAATCGTTCCTCCTGCCGTGCAGAACAACAACTTCGAAATCAAAAGTGCTCTGATCTCCATGTNGCTTGTGGCATGTTAAACACTCTATAGACTAGGAGACTCCACTGACATCGATTACTCCCATCCTTAAGACTTCTATCTTTTTGATTGATATTGCATTCCTGAGACTGTTTTTCATCTTGCCATCAAGTTGTTGCTTAGACTCGTTTCTGTTTTCATTCATTTTCGCTTCTTTTCATGCATTCTCGTTTCTAGTTCTGTAACTCATTTGCAATTTGATCATTCTAGGATTGTTAGACAAACACTCTCTTTGAATTGGCTTGACTTGTAATATCTTGATTGCATCTTGATTGCTAGCAACATCCCATTTGGATTGACACCTTAAGTACTACAACACATAAGGATAATTGAACCTGCTAGGAAGGACACACAAAAATCTTAGTATCAGTTTGGCGCCGCTGCCATTTGGGAATCGTTTTGCTACATTTAAGATTTCAAGTTTTGCAAGATTAAGTTCTGTTACACAATTATTATGAGTACTAACTTGTTTTGGTTGTTTGCTTGTTTGTTTTGCATCTCAGGTACCTGTTGATTGCAACCTTGCATGCACACCAGATCAAGAGGGCATCAGAATCTCCTTCCTGCTATTGACGACATCAATCGGTTGCAAAGACCACGACAATCTCGTCTTCTCACTGATCATCTCGCACCAGTCACTATGGAACAACCTCAAGGACCATATCCGAGACCACGAAACATTAGTGTTGGGGATGCACTGAACACTCACACTCAGCATGCTGGAATCGTTCCTCCTGCCGTGCAGAACAACAACTTCGAAATCAAAAGTGCTCTGATCTCCATGTTCCAAGGAAACAAGTTTCACGGGTTGCCTATGGAGGATCCACTCGACCACTTGAACGAGTTCGACCATCTGTGCAGTCTCACCAAGATCAACGGCGTGAGTGAGGATGGTTACAAGTTACGCCTCTTCCCATTCTCCTTGGGAGATAAAGCTCATCAGTGGGAGAAAAACATTCCCAAGGGAACCATCACCACTTGGGACGACTGCAAGAAAGCCTTCTTGGCCAAGTTCTTCTCCAACACCAGAACAGCACGTCTCAGGAATGACATCTCTGGTTTTACTCAGAAGAGCTCAGAATCATTATGTGAAGCCTGGGAGCGTTTCAAGGGTTACTAGAGCCCGTGTCCACACCATGGTTTCAGCAACGAGTCACTGCTGAGCACTCTATACCGTAGTGTACTTCCAAAAATCCGGATGCTGCTTGACACTGCTTCTAACGGTAAATTCCTGAACAAAGAATGAAGGATGGCAACTGGTTGAGAATCTCGCCCAGTCTGACGGCAAATAAAATGAAGATTATGACCGCACAGTTAGAGGCGATGCTGGGTCTGAGGAGAAGTACAAGAGAGACCTTAAGAATGTCAATGACAAGCATGACCGCCTCTTGCTAAGTCAGCAGCATACTGTCCATTTCGTACCTGAGGATGACCCTTTTCAAGTTCAGGATGGGGAGGGTGAGCAGTCTGAAGAGATCAGCTACGTCCAGAACCAAGGTGGATACAACAAGGGTTACAACCCCTATAAGACAAACCCCAATTTGTCTTACCGGAGCACCAACGTTGCAAATCCACAAGATCAAGTGTACTCTCCTCAGCAGCAGCAACAAGGTCAACAAAGGCCTTTTGTGCCTTACAATCAAGGATTCGTGCCTAAACAACAGTTCCAACAAGGTTACCAAGCTCCCTCAGGACCACCGCCAGGCTTTCGCCCTCAACCAGTTCCTCCGACTCAAACTCCTGATCAATAAATGAAACAAATGATGCAACAACTTCTTCAAGGTCAAGCTAGCGGTTCCATGGATACTGCCAAGAAGTTTGCTGAACTCAGTCAGAGGATGGAATGTTCTTACAATGATTTGAACATCAAATTTGAAGCTCTTAACTCCAAGATGAAGTATATGGAAGGCAAGACTGCTTCTACCCCAACACATGGCCAACTACCTGGAAAAGCAGTTCAAAACCCCAAGGACTATGCTATTATCCTTGCAATCACCACCCAAGCTATAGATGTACGGCTCATTGAGGACAATGAGAGTTTAGATGGGGAGGATTTTCTTCAAGATGAAGTTCAGATAAAGGATCCTGTCGTTATGCTCAAGGATCCAATTAAGTCAGCCAAGCAATCTGATCATGAAGCTACAAAAGAACCTGCTGCTCCCAAGGATAAACTTGTGAGATTCATTCCTCCACCATACAAGCCACCTCTCCCATTTCCAGTGAGGTTTAAGAAGCAGCTTACTGAGAAGTATAAAACTTTGTTTGAAAAACAAGTCAGTGAGATTGAACTTAGGATGCCTTTGCTTGATGCATTTGCACTTGTGCCTCAATATCAAAAGTTTTTAACTAATTTGGTAACAGAAAGGACCAAAGAGAAGGAGGAGATAGCTAAAGGAGCTCAAGCTAAGGCTCTGGAAGATGAGAGGGTACTAAATGTCATAGGTGAGGTTATTCATGAATGCAAGACTGTTATTCAGAAGATGATTATCCCAAAGAAGCTAGAGGACCCTGGTTCTTTCACCTTGCCTTGTTCTCTAGGTCCATTGGCCTTCAAAAAGTGCCTATGTCACCTTGGTGTTTCATTAAGCCTCATGCCACTCTCTGTAGCTCAGAGGCTAGGATTCAACAAATACAAGTCATGCAACCTCCGCTTAATATTGGCAGATATGACTACTAGATTGCCTCATGGTCTACTAGAGAACTTGCCCATCAAAATTGGACTAGCTGAGATTCCTACTGACTTTGTGGTGCTGGGAATTGATGAAGAGCCTAAAGATCCACTAATCCTGGGAAGACCTTTCTTAGCTACAGCTGGAGTAGTCATTGATGTCAAGAAGGGGATGATTTATCTCAATCTGGGTAAAAACTTCAAGATGAAGTTTGATATGAAGGATTCTAAGAAGAAACCAACTATTGACGGACAGACCTTCGTGATTGAAGAGAAAGATCAGAAAGTTGGGTTTGACATCTTTGAGTGTGTGAATGAGGCAGAAACAGAGGTTTTGGTAACCAAAGAGAAAACTCAAAGTGTCACTCGACCATTCTCCAACTCGAGTGCAATTGTTACCCTCCCTAAGCGTCGAGACCTGCTTCCTGATCACCAAGCGCAAGAGACAAGTCCTCTCGCGCTTGACAGTTTGTCTGAACTCCAAACAACCAAGATTCTAAGGGATACAGTGACGGAGTTAACAGCCATGTTGAAGGAGATGAGAGGGCAAATCATGCAGCTTCAAGGAAAAGTTAAAATTTCTTCTCCAAGAAAAGCAAGGCAGAGGTTGGGGATAATGAAGAAGAGAAGATCTTTTCTTATTGAACCTGGGAAGAATGTTAAAGAGTATATGGCTAGACAAGACATTCTAGAGGGGTCTACAAAACCTCTCTATGACCCTCCCAAAGCATAAGGAGTATGCAAAGTCAAGCTCAGACACTTTAAACAAGCTCACTTGGGAGGAAGTCCCAAAGGTATCACTGTAAATATTTTTTAGAATCCTTGTGTTTTTAATTTTTGTTTTTGGTTTTCTGCTATTGAGGAATCTACAGAAAAGAGTATGGACAACGGAAAAGGAAAAGTAAAAGTGACAATCAAAAGAATGATTTTGGAGTAAAGCCGGGCGTGATGAGTTTTACATAAGAAATAGAGGATACAGAGAATTAAAGGAAAAGAAGAATCAGACAAAGTGTGTTGGTCATGTGGGAACAAAAAAACATCTAGAGAGGAATATTCACAATTGAACGACCCCACTCTCTATTTTTCTCACCCACCCACGATTTTCTCCTCTCACCCACGTGAATTGCTCTCTCCCATCAATGTGAAGGGATTTAAGTAATATACAAAGGGTAAGGGCCTCTCCACTCATTGCCAATTGGTTTTGAGTTGGAAGCCAACAGTAAAGCCCGAATTTAATAGAGCTCGTCGATTAATTCAAAGATGGACAAACTTGAGTGGTCTGATTTACCTGAAGAACTCGTCGATTTTACTGCAAACCGCTTCTCATCCAACGTCGACGTCCTCCGTATCCGTAGCATCTGTAAATCTTTGCGCTCAGCGGCTGCGACTAAATAGGGTGTATCGAACAGCTTTCAACGCAAGCTTCCTTCATGTTCTAAGAGCATCTCCAATGGTACTCTATTTTTGCCTCTATACTCTATTATAGAATAATTTTTGCTCCAATCCATCTCTATTTTTTTTCTATATATAGAGATGAACTATTTTATTTACAAAGTAGTCTTCTTAATCTTTAACTTCTTTTATGTATGACCAAAATAAATAAAATAAGTATTTTTAAGAACTAATAATATAAATTTAAGTATAAATATTTATTCTAAAATATTGAGACTACCATATGTAAAAGATAATTTTATGAAAGTGTTACAAAATTCAAAGTAAAATGGGTTAGTTTGCAATTTTTTAAAATAAAAGGTGTTAATTGTAAAATAAAAATAGAATCTATTTGGAATATTCTTTTGTAGAGGAAAAAATAAAGAAAACCATTGGAGCAAAACTATCTTTATTATAGAGATCTCTATTATAAAGGAAAAAATAGAGAAAACCATTGGAGATAGATCTAACAAAGGGTGGCTAATCAGAACANACGGAAAAGGAAAAGTAAAAGTGACAATCAAAAGAATGATTTTGGAGTAAAGCCGGGCGTGATGAGTTTTACATAAGAAATAGAGGATACAGAGAATTAAAGGAAAAGAAGAATCAGACAAAGTGTGTTGGTCATGTGGGAACAAAAAAACATCTAGAGAGGAATATTCACAATTGAACGACCCCACTCTCTATTTTTCTCACCCACCCACGATTTTCTCCTCTCACCCACGTGAATTGCTCTCTCCCATCAATGTGAAGGGATTTAAGTAATATACAAAGGGTAAGGGCCTCTCCACTCATTGCCAATTGGTTTTGAGTTGGAAGCCAACAGTAAAGCCCGAATTTAATAGAGCTCGTCGATTAATTCAAAGATGGACAAACTTGAGTGGTCTGATTTACCTGAAGAACTCGTCGATTTTACTGCAAACCGCTTCTCATCCAACGTCGACGTCCTCCGTATCCGTAGCATCTGTAAATCTTTGCGCTCAGCGGCTGCGACTAAATAGGGTGTATCGAACAGCTTTCAACGCAAGCTTCCTTCATGTTCTAAGAGCATCTCCAATGGTACTCTATTTTTGCCTCTATACTCTATTATAGAATAATTTTTGCTCCAATCCATCTCTATTTTTTTTCTATATATAGAGATGAACTATTTTATTTACAAAGTAGTCTTCTTAATCTTTAACTTCTTTTATGTATGACCAAAATAAATAAAATAAGTATTTTTAAGAACTAATAATATAAATTTAAGTATAAATATTTATTCTAAAATATTGAGACTACCATATGTAAAAGATAATTTTATGAAAGTGTTACAAAATTCAAAGTAAAATGGGTTAGTTTGCAATTTTTTAAAATAAAAGGTGTTAATTGTAAAATAAAAATAGAATCTATTTGGAATATTCTTTTGTAGAGGAAAAAATAAAGAAAACCATTGGAGCAAAACTATCTTTATTATAGAGATCTCTATTATAAAGGAAAAAATAGAGAAAACCATTGGAGATAGATCTAACAAAGGGTGGCTAATCAGAACAAGACAAGTCTCTGAATCAAGTAAGACTAGTCTCTTGGTCTCCTCTCTCTCGCCAGCTCATCACCTCTTGCCGCCGGCGCCGAACACTAGACCTATTGAACTTTGGGGTTTCAGAGATTCGCAAATCGTACGAGATTCATGTATATGATGACTATTTCATTGGAGACTTGAACGATACAAAACGACCATCACATATGTTGTCTAAAGTTGTTTTCCTAGAAAATACGTTTTTTGCAATCGGCCACGATGAGAAAATCTAGTACTGCATCTACAAGAGTGGAGAAAAAAGTAGAATTTGGACAAAAATCAAAAACCAAGGTGAAGATTTCTCGGACATTATACTTCACAGAGGACAAGTCTATATATGCCTTACATGTAACCGGCGCAATTTGGTGGATTGATTTATCACAGCTCAGCCTCGTTAAATTCACACCTTCAACTCCAATGGACTACTACGGATATGAATGTTGCAAAGACAAGAGATTCGTGGACTATTGTGGAGATTTATGCATTTTTATCAACTTCGCCTAGAGCTAGAGGAAGCTGGTATCGAGAGGACCATTGGTTTTAAGGTTTATAAGATGGAGGAGGATTTGGCAAAATGGGTTGAGGTAAGTTCCTTGGAAGACAAGGCACTCATTGTGGTTAGGGAGTAGGGACAGTTGTTTTACGTACGGTAGTAGCCTCCGAGTACCATGGATGTTTGAAGAATTCTATCTACTTCATTAATAATGTTGGAATGAGTAGCGAAGAAGATGAGAGATTAGTCAAGAATGATGATGTTAGTTCCGAGTACCAGGGACTTTTGAAGAATTATACCTACTTCACTAATAATAATAAATTAATAATAGATTTAAACTTTGGAATTATGCAATGATCAAAGGCGATGCTGCTAGAGTGATCAAGCTTGATGATGGTAGTATCACCCATATGGCTAATCATGGCCCTGTTCGTTTGGTGAACTAGACAAAATATCTGGATACAGTATCAAGACGTAGTATCTAGACGCAACATCTAGATGACGTTCGTTTGTATTATTGGTTCACGTATCCATAAATTGTATCCGAATGCAATTATGTTTGTTTTGTAATTTGATATTTGTATTTGAATACAATATAAGTAAAAGACCAAAAAGTCCTTTTATTTTATGTTGAATATTACTCAGAGTTGTTTTCACTTGGTCTCTCCTCCCTTCGTCTGAGAAGATTAATTCTGAATTTTGTTTCGTTGTAAGTTTATTTATATGTGAGATATCAAATATCACATCTTATAAATGTTGGCAATCGTTTATTAATTTTATGTTGACTAAGGCGGGGGATAATGACTAAAATTATATGTTAATTTTTATTGATAATCTATACTTTATACTATTAAAAGGAAATCATTTTTAATAAAAAGACATAGGGTTAGAAATTATTACAATGAAATGTCACTCAAATAGGAATAAGGATATGTATAATCTTGGAAGCCAAACAGATATTAAATGAGTTACATTTAACCAAAAAATCAGAGCCAAACAGTACCTTATTCGGACCCTATATCCAAACATAGTATTCCACCAAAACTATAATTTAGGAAACAAGAATTACAAAAAACTTAAATTGATTAAACTTTATTTATTTCTTTTATTAAAAACAGAAATAAATTTAATAGACTTTCTCAATTTAAAAAGTTTCCAAAAAGTGGTAGTCCAGATAACTAGATTTTAGGAAACAAGAATTAGAAAAATATAATTTGTTGACATAGTATTTATATAAAGAGATCTTAATATTTGAAAATATTGTAATTATCATACAAAACCGTATTATTAGTGATTTGATTGATTATGATTAGGAAATCTAATTAAATACTATTATGATTCTAACCAAAAAACTAAATGGTAAAGATTTTATTACTTACTTAATTATGAAATATTTTAAATTATACTAACAAATATACCTTAAAACCTACCCTAATTGTAAGAAACAATTAAATGATTTACTTGAATTTGATCTAATTTTTTGGATAATTTGAAATACTCCCGAAATTTTAGCCGATACATCTCCATACACCATATGTTACATAGATTTGCAACATACTGCAAAATGAACTCTTGAATGAAATTTAGGTTGGAAAATGTTGAAAAACCTTAAACAAAATCGATTAAAAATGTTTAATGTTTTCAGAATACGTTTTCTAAACATATTAGAACGTAATCTTAAGAATATATATGATTAGCATAATTTTGGGATTACGTAAATATTTTGGTTTCCTTAAATTTTGGATTCAGTTTCCTTGTCTAACATAATAGTAGAATATACTTTCTAAATTATGAAGAACCTGGAAGGAAAGTGTAGAATTAGTGTTCTAATTTTCGCAGGACACATGATAAAATGTAGATTTCATATTCTGACTTCAGTAGAATATGTATAAAGTGAAGAAAACAAATTCTAAAATTTGTAGAATATAGAGTTATGTGTAGAATATATATTCTAATTTCTGTAGAACAAATACAAAATCCGACTTCTAAAAGTTTTAGAAGATATATTTATTCTAAAGTTTTCAGAACAAGTAGAGTGCGAAAAATTTGTAATCTACATTATTTAGAACATGTACAGTATGTAGAATTTATAATCTAATATCTTCAGAATATATACAATTAGTAGAAAATATATTCTAAATGTTGCAGAATAATTTTTTTCAATGTTAAAACACCAAATTTTCATCAAAAACACCTTATGGCAACCTTTTTCTTATTTCTAGAATTTGTTTTTAGGTGATTGCAATTTTAAAATTGCTTAAAAGTTAGTTTCATTTTTTTAAAGAGTAATTTAGGCATAGTGGCAAATTTAGCGTAAAATGCATAATGGGACAAATTGAAGAAAAAATGTCGTTTTAAATCAATTTTCCCAAAAAAGTATACAAACAATCTGAATTTATGCTACTCGGCCGAAGAGAATCATTATTATTCATGCAATAATGCTAATTCCCTATTCTTCCTTTTTCCTTTTCTCATCTTCTTGGAAATTTCCATAAGCTTTAATGTAGTTATTATGTTAATAGACTTTAAATTGTGAACTTTTTAAAATCGTCTCCCCCACATATTCCCAAGGGTATAATAATTTCTAAGCAGTGTTCAAGAAAGCGCTGGGCGGTGATCCAATGCCTAACGCCTAGAACGCTTAGTCAGAATTTAGGCGTTTTTAGGCGGTTTAGGCGTTTATAATATAAAACATTATATATATAATATTATATATGAAATTATGTAAAAATATATGTTAGAAGGAATTCAAAAAATAAATCATAAACTAAAATTATAAAAATGCATTTATTTAATTTAGATGAATAAAATAGGAACATTTATATATATATATGTATATGAATATAAACCTTAAAACTTTAGATATATGTAGTTAAAAATTAAAAATATATATTAAAATAATACTGTGATTTTAGGTGGTCTAGACGGTCATCTAGGCGTCTGTTGAGCGCCTAGCGCCTAAACGGCGCCTAGGCAGCCGCCTAAACCGCTTTCTTGAACACTGTTTCTAATAAATAAAATAATACTACTACTATGCTTTAAAGTAATACTACTACTATGCTTTAAGAAACTGCCCACAAGTTTTAGTAGACACAATTATCACAACCTCAATATGTTCACTATCTTTAAAGAAACCTAAAATTTTAAACATTGTCTATTAAAAGAATATTTTTGACTTGGGAGTTGAAAAGACCCAATCTTTCTATTGCAGATACTCTGAACTAAACAGAAACGAACAAGAGAAACAAATATTCTTTCCTCTTTTTAATGCTCGAATGATCCTGACCGTTGATCTTTGCTTTATGGGTGGATGGGGCGGCATTAACTACGTGGTCCTTGAACTATCGCTATATGTCCAACACGCGGAATAGTGTGTGTGAGTGTTATTCTCTCCTTCTCCTTCTTCTTCTCCGGAAAGCAAACAAAAGAACAAAAACCAAAAACAAAAAAAAAAAAGAGAACCTTTTTTCTCGTTTCTCTCAACTTGCAGAAGAAGAAGAAGAAGCGATTTACACAAGGTTTTCTGATCCTTCTCACTCATCTCCTCACTTAGAAACGTTTTGATGGGGGCTTTCATGTTGTTTGATGCTTGGAATTGGTATCAAAATCGAATTTTTTTAATCTGTTATTGAACTGGGTTTAGACATGAGTTATAGAATCTACATTTTATCTCAACTTGTAGTAAATAGAATCTTGTCCTGCTCTTTATCTGCTTTTGTTTTGCTCTCTTCTTTACCAATTGTTTGAATGTTAAAAGAACAAAACCCATATGCCAAAACCCTCTTGCCTCTGTACAGGACAGAGTAATATAGTACCTATGGAGCGTTTGATTTCTCATCCACCTCTCATGATTGTCTCAGACCTTGATCATACCATGGTAGGAGGAGATGGTTCTGTAACTCTCTCTTTGTTTTTTCTTCAGCCAAATGAAATAAATAGGATTCTTGATGTGATTTTCACGTTTTGACAGGTTGATCATCAAGATCATGAGAACCTCTCTCTTCTCAGGTTCAATTCATTGTGGGAAGATGCTTATCGCCGTGACTCTCTTTTAGTATTCTCAACAGCAAGATCACCAATTCTTTACAAAGAATTGAGAAAAGAGAAACCTTTGTTGACCCCTGATATCATCATTACATCAATAGGAACCGAGATAGCGTTTGGTAACTCCATGGTTCCTGACCACGCTTGGGTTGAAACTTTGAACAGTGATAAATGGAACAGGGAAATAGTCTTGGAAGAAACTAAAAAGTTCCCTGAGTTAACTCTTCAGCCAAAAACTGAGCAGAGGCTACACAAGGTCAGCTTTTACATTGATGAAGGTAAAGGTGAGGCATTGACCAAGGAACTATCACAATTGCTGGAGAAACGTGGCGTTAAGTGTTTATACTTGTATCTTTTTTTGTGTTTTCTAATTCTTGTGGGATCTTTGTTACTTGAAAGGTAATGTATTTACTTTAATTTTTTACAGTTGGATGTTAAGATAATTTACAGTTGGGGAAAGAACGTGGATGTTATACCGCGAGGTGCAGGTAAAGGAGAAGCTCTCGAGTATCTGCTCAAGAAGCTGCAGACTGAAGGAATATTCCCGGTTAATACTCTTGCTTGTGGTGACTCTGAACACGATGCTGAACTATTTAGCATTCCTGATGTTCACGGTGTCATGGTAATGTACTAATGTTAACTCATCAGTCATCACGATCTCTTCATTCTTAATAAAAGAATCTGACTTGTTCTTGTCAATGTGCATTGTGAAGGTGAGTAATTCACAAGAAGAGCTATTGAAGTGGCGTTCTGAAAATGCTTTGAACAATCCAAAGGTTATACATTCGACAGAGAGGTGTGCGGATGGGATTATTCAAGCCATTGGTCATTTTAAGCTTGGTCCAAATCTTTCTCCAAGAGATGTTTCTGAATTCTTGAAACTTAAGAGGGATGTTGGGAATCCTGGTCAAGAGGTTGTGAGGTTTTACTTGTTCTACGAGAGATTGAGACGCGGTGAGATCAAGAACTATGAGACTTACGTATCCAGCTTCAAAGAGTCATGTGTGAGTAACTTTGATGCAAAATGGAATCTATATTTATGTCTCCACCGGACTAACTCCTATCTTTTTCTTTGTAACAATTCTCAGCACCAAAGTGCTGTCTTTGTACATCCATCAGGTGCTGAGAAATCTCTGAGAGACACCATTGATGAGCTACAGAAGTGTTATGGTGACAAAAGAGGGAAGAAATTTTGGGTTTGGGTAGATCAGGTTCTGGTAATGGACAACACTCCTGAGAAATGTATAGTGAAGTTTGCTAAGTGGGAACAATGTGGTAAGAAAAGACGGCATTATATTTTTGCAATATGATCTTTGATGATGACTGATATGAACAAGTTCTATGATTTTTAAATACTAACTTTGATTGTTTGTTTTTTTATTGGCAGAGGATGAACGTAAATGCTGCACAACAACTGTTGAATTCACTTCAAAGGTATCAGATTCTTACTATTCAAATGAGCTATGATTTTTAGTATCTTGAACAGATGAATGAAAGAAAAAAATGATTTGGAATCTCTGCAGGGAGGAGATTTAGTGTGGGAGAAGGTGAAGCAGATATGGTCAGAGGACTCAGAGGTGAAGGATGATGATAACAGTCGTTGGATTCTCTGAATATTTTTGGAGACTGTTCTTCTCTTTCTTATATGGTATGAACATTCTTCAAGATTTGTCTTCCCTTTCCCCATATATAAGTTTTGAACTTTTTTTTGGTAATCTTTAAAGAAAGCCCAACCGGGTTCGAACCGGTGACCTCTTGATCTGCAGTCAAATGCTCTACCACTGAGCTATGGACCCATTGTTGTACACTTGGCTATCTAAAACCATTTAACTTTAAACTTATAAACCTCGTATTTTTCATAGAAAAAGGCCATAGGAAACAGAGTATTTCAGATTATGCAGTACAAAAATAAGCTATTGGAATATCTCTAAGGTAAACTAGAACAAAATAATGAGAAGATATAGTTATACATTATCAGGCCAGAACTCCATGCGGAAGGCTCGTTCAAATTCTTTTTCTGCTAAAAGTTTTTCGTGCTCGATCGTCTTCCGCAATTTCTTAGAGAGTTTCTTGTTCGTCGTCTTTGATACTTCTTCAGAATCTGTAACCCGAGGCTGTGCCGCCGCTTTTCTCTTAGCTGGTTTTTTAGATCCTAGTCCTTGTTTGTTATGTTTTGGCTCTGCTTGTATAGGCACCAATATACCTTGTTCAGCGATTCCAAGACCAGTACCTTCCTTCCAGCCATGCTTCTTTAGGAGCTGAAAACCAATGTTAGAAGAATCGATAGCAGCCGATGAATTGCTTGATCCAGAGGACTCGCCCATAACGTTGGACACGTTTTCACTATTTTGAGACTTTTCTGTTTTTATCCTCCTTTGAATATTTGTCTCTGCTCCCACCCAGTCTCTGTGTACCTTCCTCGAAATAGCTAGTGCTTATTACGGAGCTGAACAAACCGACGTTTCTCTCCGTGTACAAGGCAGAGTCAATGACAGTCCGTAACAAATCAAAACGTGAAACTCAAGCAGTCGTGGAACAAAAGAAGGCTAGAAACCCTAGAATCGACGAGATAAGCTTAAGGAAAACTACGCCCCAAAAAAATCGCTTCGAGTAAATTTATAGAAGGCCTCGGCCTCTTTATAACCCTTCTCTAATGAAAAACTCGAGTGATGCAAATAACCCAACTTATCCCTAAATTTATTTAGGTCATTTAGTTTGTGAATTGTTATTGTAACGAACCGATGCAATACACCTCAAACCAGAACATTAGACTTAGAAACCGGTTCAACTAGTTGACAAAATTAAACCGATTCAAATGTTGATCCAATATTTATTTTTTAATTTATCTAACTGAAGCAAAAAAAAAAATATATACTAAAATAGCAATCGATTATGTTGGCCCTGATTGGTAACGGCTGTTACTTTTGGCTGTAAAGATTTTGACTTTAAAATTTTAGCGGTAGAGAATTTGGCTGTAGATGCTTTGACTGTAGAAACTTTAACTGTTAAAATCTGATTGTTTACCAACAACTTTTAAAGCTGTAGCTGTTATTTTTATTATTATTATAAATATTAATAATAAATATATATTATGTCAAAAATTAATTTATATAACATTTTAATGACAAAATAAATTTTATTAATGATAAATTAAAATTTTAAAAAATATAAATCAATCATATATGAAATTTTGTTTGAAAACTAATTAAAACAAACAACTATAAGAATAAGAAATAAATAATTGAAGTTGTAGACATTAATTTATTAACTTATTAAATTTTAAATAATGCAAAAAAAAAAACTAGTCAATGCATTGTTTGAATGTTATTCTCTTATTAATGATGAATTTCATAAACTCTTTTATAGTATTATTAGTGCTGATGATGAAAAAATAAAATTTATTATTGAAA
>NC_025693.1:22511716-22526956 GCF_000633955.1 Camelina sativa
AAAAAATGAGAATAATTAATTTATAAAAATAAAATATATAAAAACTAGTCAAAAATCTAGTCACAAAAATCTAGAATAATTCATTAATTTATAAAAACTAGTCAAAAATCTATTAACCACTAATCAATGCATTGTTTGAATGTTATTCTCTTATTAATGATGAATTTCATAAACTCTTTTATAATATTATTAGTGATGATGATGAAAAAATAAAATTTATTATTGAAATGGGTCTTAAAAAAGAGAAAAAAATGAAAATAATTAATTTATAAAAATAAAGTATATAAAATATTTATATATACTTTTGAAGAGCTTTTAAATATAAAAGGGTGAAAAAAAAGAATGCTTTAAAAATTGTTTTGTTTTAAAGCATGAATTTGACGTTTTAAAAAAGAAAGGAAAACAAGGAAGAGAAGAAAAAAGTGACTTTTAAAACTTTAAAAAAATTAAAAGCCAAAAAAGCCTGATTGGTAAAAAAATGACTGTCATGACTTTAAAAAAATTTAAAGTCTTAAAAGTAGCCTACCAATCAGGGCCGTTATATGTCATAATAAAAAATTATTTTATTTTCTCTAGTTCATATATTTTTAATTTTTCCCAAACAGACAAGTTTGAAAAGAAAANAAAAAAAAAAAAAAAAAAAAAAAAAAAAAAAAAATCAGAACGAACCCACCCACCTGTCAGTAAACCCGTTATAGAGGTTGTTGGAACCACATCTCAAAAACCAAACCATATCTCCCTATCTTGGCTTTTATTTTTATGTTATCCTTATTGAAAAATCATATGATTTTTGTTTTTTTTTTATATAGAAAGCACACTTCCTTACCTTCACTCATTGGACAAAATATGAAAACATTCTAGAGTATATAAGACTTGACAGTTATAGACTTATTCTATATCTATCTCATTTTGTACAAGCTTCTGGTTTTAATTATTTTTTTGTGTTTCCAAATAAATGTCACTAATGGGACCAAAAAAAAAAAGCAAGTTGATGGTAGAAAGAAAACAAAATATAAATTAATATATGTACATTAAAATATATATATATATATATATATATATAGTTTTTTTAGAGGATTCCCGCCTTATCCCAAAAATTTAAAGGTAAGAAAAAAAAAAAGGCAAAATGAAAAGTTTAGAGGAAGACCTAATTATGTATAGTTTAATACTTATATTGTGTGGAAATCTTGTTTAAAGAAAATTCTAAAGTTGAAAAAATGTCTTACTTTTTCAAAGGGAATAATTGCTCTTTTTAACCAAGAGAATAATAATTCCCATTAAACTAGAAAAATACGAATTATACAATTTGCAAATTCAAAGAACTTGAAAAGTTGATAGTTTGATATGAAGTTTGATTTGTGTTAATATTGTCAATTTGTCATTTTTCGAATGCATAATACAAGCTATTAACATAAAAAAAAAAAAAAAGTTATATGTATAGTGATAGATAATATTCCAAAAAATTATATGAAAACAAATTTGGAAGTAGTTAATAAGTTGGATTTAGTTGTATATTTATGACGCATCGACTGTATCAAATGGTCTCCTTTTGAAAAAAAAAAAAGAGTTTTATTTTTGTTGACCAAATACTACTTTAAAAGAAATTTANAAAAAAAAAAAAAAAAAAAAAAAAAAAAAAAAAAACAAGTTTTAAAAAAGGCTGTGTTGTGTTGTGTCTTGTGTGTATAAATTTAATAAAACCACGATATCTCTTCTCTCGTCCTTTGTCAATCCTCCTCCTCTCTGTAATTTTTTTTTTTTATTTTGAAATGGTTCTTCCGTTTCTGTCTTCCACTCTCCTTCTTCGTCTCTCTTCTCCGATCATGTCCCCTGATCCCATCACCTCCTCCTTCTTCTTCTCTCTTTCTCATTAAATTATTACCTTTTTTACCGGAGCAATTCAGATCGATCGCCCCATATTTTTAACCAATTTTACACAGAAGAAGATTTTGTAATAATAAAACCCCTTAAAAAGATATGTCTATGGAGAGTTCATTAGGTTTCATGGCGGTATTCGCCATCTCGGGAAGCGTTGTCTTCTTAGCGAGTCAATTTCACAAGCGTCTTCTCTCCGATTACATGGATAAGTTCGATTTCGAAATCCGTACGTCCGCCATTCTCTCTCTCGATCTCTTTCTTTTTCAAAACCGATCGTGAAATTTGAATCGTTGTTTTGTTTTTTTGGGGTTAATGGGTGACAGGATCGAAGAAAAATGTGGTGATGAAGAAGAAGGTGAGATTCGCGGCGGATGTGGTTGAGCCTTCGGGGAATAACAAAGAGTATCGCCGTAGACACTCTTCCAAATCCAAATCGTCCAATTCCAAGTTGGCGGCAACTATTTGATTTTCTAAAGGTTTTTGTTTTTTTTTTGGTACAATTATGTAAATTATTCATTTTGGGGTTTTGTGATTTAGAAAAGAAAAAAAAACTCGTAATTTAATTTCCGATTTTTATTTTTATTTTTTCTCATATATGAATCTGAATCTGAATCTGAATCTGGGGGAAAAAAGGAACCTTCATCAAGTCTTCTTCCCCAGGGGTCAATTCTTTTTCTTATTTTTAAATTTTCTTGAGGGGTTTCTTACTTGTAAATAAATTGTTTTGTGTAAATACAAATTGTGATTGCTAATTTACATATATTGTTCTTAAATCATCTGTTCTGTGATTTTAGCTTAATCCTTAATTAAAGGGTTTACCATTCAATACAACACTGTAATCTGTATGGAATATGTTGTGCTGGCTCTTTAATTACAACTTTTTCCATTATGATTGTTTTTTTACATTAACTATTACTATTATGTTTGGTGACGTAATTAATACTATATATTTAGATCCTTTACTTTGAATTTAAAATTGATGATTTTATTTTTTATCTAGTGTTGTTACTAAAACCTTTATCTCACTCAACTTAGCTTTTTTCTTTCTCCTTCCATATTGCGCAAACTCCCAATCTGATTGATTGATAGTCAAACATAACTTTTCTCTATTCAGTTAGTAATTTACTGTTTTACTTTTACATAATTTTCCTGGATTCAAAGATTTTTTAAAATCAAAAGAAGACGAGAATTAAAGTTAAACTTAAACCTTCACCACAAATTTTAATACTGAAGCAAGTATACCTTATAAATCAGTTAACTACAAAACAAGGTTAATTATATACTTTAACTTATCTTTGCAAGTAACGTATGAAAGCAATATCACAAAGTCAAGTTTATGCTACTAATAAGTTTTCTGAAGCAAAGCCACAGCAGAACCTTTAAGACTTGGGAGTTGGGAGTGTATTAAACATTAAAGATCCTTTTCAAAGATTTGGGATTTAAAATAACCAATTTGTTAGAAACGTGTTTATTTTAAATTAATGGGAAGGTTATGGTGAACAACTCCCGAAGGGTCACTGGCCAAATTAAATTTGGCTTACGAGAGTATGGAATTGGTCATTTTGATTTTTTTAAATATAATTAATCTTCTGACGATTACAACGTGACGACATGCATATTTTATCCAACAAGATCTTATAATGTAGTATACTACTATTTGCAATGAGAATGTAAAGTGAGGATGACGACATAAACAGAGTGTAAAGAACAGAAGGTTCTTATTCTCGTTAAGAAAGGAGTTCACTTAACCTTTGTCGTATTTACAAGTCATATAAACTCATAATCATGTTTGTTTGTTTATGGCCATGAACATGTTTTTTACAAGGCATGTATCTAGTGGGCCGATGATGGGTATTTTAAGTCACTTACGGCCCAATGTTTTGGAAACCATTTCTCTTGTGTGTGTATTTTATGAAGCTTAGCTTCTCTTTTATCAACAGTTTTGTTTTATTCATGAAGAAGAAGACTATAATTATATTTTTATTAACCTAATTAAACATACATGTTTCTACTTCAGCTATATATTGAAATATTTTTTTTTGTATTAAGTTTGTAATAATGTAGCAAAAGTTTGTTTACTATACAATTGTCACCGCTCATGCATGCCAGCAAAGAGTAGAAGATGACTTGACTTAGATATGTCATATGTCTAACACATCTGGATTACTGGATATGCCATATTTAAAATTTATGTTCTAGGTTAAATAGAGAGGAAACAGTATACTCCAGTGACTAAAATTAGTGTTATGCACTTATGCAGTTTTTATTATTTTTCAGTTTGTCTTTGAGTTTTATTACGTGCATGTGTCCAGATCATAGACCAACTAGCTGTCTGAAATATAAATGTATGTTGGTCTATTAAATGCCACGATCCATAAAAATATCACGCATCAAATTTTTATAGGCGTATATTTTTAAAAAAAATTCGAATAATTTATTAAGCATACAGTATGGAACAATCATATTGTTGTCCAAAAGAAAGACAAATAAAAGAGCTTTATTGAGAATTCGCATCTAATATTGAATTTAATTTGTAAGATCTTCCGTATCAAAAGATTGACCAAATACTATCTAACAGAGAAGTTTCCAAAGCAGTTTCTTCTTCTTTTCGTTTCTTTTCATCTGTCACATTCTTTTATACTACTTACTGACATAGCAAAATTTACTGGGAGAACACAACTATGAACTATATTCACAAATTTGGATGATCTAACATATGATAAATGTTGAACCACTGATCTGATTGCTTGTATATGTAGATTGTACGGTTTGAATCCAAGACTTGTAAAAGTTCTAGCTAGCAATATAGGCATATAGTCTGGAAATCTATTAATTATACGATTTATAGCAAAGCTTCTATAAAATAAATAGTATAAAATTTCCTCAAAATTATATGTAATTTACAGAGATGCACAGTTGAAGAAAATGAGTATTCAGGAAACGTACTATTGTCTATTTGAAATAATGAGTTCGAAGAGATACTCATGCAGGTCACGGGTTACTTGGCAAGTTTTAATGAAACAGCTATTTTAAATTTTTGAAAAAATATCTGGTCATGAGTAAATAAATTATTGATCAGTATAACCTATTTGGAGACACGTTTATTATCTTTTTAAAATTGATTAGTTGGCTTATTTTATTCTTGACTTCAAAAGAAATGTTTAGATTCATCTTTCAATATTTTCACTTAAATTTTTTTTTTGATAAAACAACATTTTGACTAATTGGAAAAAATCTAACACAAGTCATCAATATAGTAAAACACATTCATGACTTTGAAGTTTGATCACCAAGCTTCAAAACAAAGTATATGTTTGAAGGCGACGAAGAATCTAACGGTCAGCGAAACGTCGCCGTTTTCTAGTTGTACGGCATGTAATAGAAGCAATGCCTACTCTTAAGTCTTAAGTCTTAACTAAGGCTTGGCGTAAACGGTAAACACTATAGTAGACTTATTCCCATGAAGTCTTAGGGGCTGTTATTGAATAATGGATTTTAAAAGAATTTGATGTATTTTGGAATCCAGTATTATTCAATTAGGTATTTAAAAAAGTACATTAAAATCTGCTGTTATTGGATTATGGATTTATTTGATGGATTTTAGAATTCTTTAAAAACACTGTTATTCAATGTCCATTGGATTTGGTGTTATTTTAGATTTCAACGTATTTCACTTCAAAAAGATGAACAAACACAATCCCACATATTTTTCAAGTATTTCAATCTCTTTATCTTTCTCTCTTTTTTCAAAATTGATTCAAGAGATTAATCTAAGAATTAAGAAATAAAATATAGTTATGGCCAAAAGACCACTGTGATCTTTCATTTTAGGGTTTGACACAGTTTGCAGATCCTCAGATCTGATTCTGCCTATCAAATTAACTGTTTACACAATTTCACTGGTTTTTCTTATATCTCTGGTTTCATTTTGATTGAAGATGTTTGTTCCTCTTGTTTTTGTTTCATTTGATTGAAGAACAGGGGAGAAATCACATAGAAAGAAAACCCTAAAAGATTGATTTTCCATCTCAGATCCAAAAAATCAAAACTCTTAACAGCTGAATCAAACAACAAGAGTCTCCAGCAGAGATCCACCACCATAAATCAAGAAGAAACCCCAATCAGATCTCCAACTCAGATCGACAAAACCAGAAAATATTGCCGGGACATATTTTTGTTTTATTTGATATAATTATGAGTAATTTATTTTATTTTTATCTAACTTCAAAAATAATAAAATCTAATGACTTTCAAATCCATTAGTAATGTCATTCAAATCCACTAATAATGACAACAATATCACGTTAAATGAATTAGAAAAGTTTTGAATTCTAAAATCCACTAATAATTGAAATCTATTAAAATCCTTGTTCAATAACACCCCCTTAATCTATATATATAAAGTTCACTTTACTCACTCATGGTGAAGCCACATCAGCCACTACCTCTTTAATTTTTATGGGCCTTACAGATTTTACAGATTTTAATAAGGCATTTAAACAATTATAACAAACTGATCCACTAGATTTAATCTAAAATTTGTAGACCCAGCACTATTTCATCCAAAATCTGTAGANATTTAAACAATTATAACAAACTGATCCACTAGATTTAATCCAAAATTTGTAGATCCAGCACTATTTCATCCAAAATCTGTAGGCCCAACACTATTTCATCCAAAATCTGTAGGCCCAACACTATTTTTAAATCATGTGGATTCAACCTAATAATATTTCATCCAAAATTCAGCGGTGTGAATTAAACTCTAATTTTATTATTCAACCATAAAAAAACGAAAGAAAAGAATAGAGCATTTACCCAATATATATATATGAAGTAAAACACTGAATTTGGAATAATATTATTACCTATTCGTACCTAATTTTCTTTCATTTATCGTTTATGCTTAGTTCTTTTACATATACGTGCATCATATGGTTAATCCACATAATTATAAGAGAAAAATAAAATATTTTCTTAGCAAGAAGACAAGATCTATGATTAGAATCTCCATTGATCATGTAATTATATATCATCATTTCAAACTATGAAAACATCCACCTAAGCAATTTTTTTTTTACTTTAAAATAAATTTAAAATATTCATTTAGCGCATATTTCTGTCAATTATAATTAATAGAAAGTTTAAAAATAAATATAATTAGTTAAATAAATAAAATGTTAAAATAAGAAAACAATACTATAATTTTTTATCAGTGGTAATAGTATAATTAAAATTTTCAATTAAACTGATAAATAATGAAAATTATAAATGTATTATTGAGTTTTAGAATGGAAGTAAATTTTAAATTTATGGTAGAATAAATAAAAATTATGTAATTGTGTATTATTGAGTTGTGGTATGGAAGTAAAATTTAAAATTATGGTAGAATAAAAAAATTCTGTAATTGTATTTATAAAATTTTAAACAGGAAAAAATAAAATTAAAATTGAAATATTATTTTATAACATAATCAAAAAGGAAAAAAAATTGATGTTTCGTCAATTGAATCAAATGGTTCTAATCCAAATTTAAGTATTGAAATATAGTAATTAAAGAGAAAATAGTTATAATATATCTTGAAAATCATTTTACAGTCTAATATGTATTATGTGTGATCCAATCGAAGGTGGAAAAAAGTAGATGTCAAAAGAAGTGCATCATCAATAATGACGAAAGAATTAAAGTTAAAAGTGTTTGAAAATAAATTAGTAAAAAATACACAATCACACATGACTAAATTAAAATCTATGACATCTCATTAATTGTGTGAAACGAATGAGTTTGTAGAAAAATAAATGACATACATTATTAGATTCCAAGTCGGGTGTAACAGTTTGGCCATATAATCATGGAAAGTGGGATAAGATATGCACTTTCATGAATTGGTCGTTATGGTACGTTGCAATTATTTTGATGGGTAAAGCAAGCTCGGTAAAGATGTTATAACGATATGATATTATATTTTACCTTTAAGCAATATTCATGAGATTCGGTATATTCAAATTTATACGAAATAATGTTATGTTAGTATCAACATCTAATCATAAATAATATATACAATTAGATCAACAATCGATCAACATCAAAGCTTTTAAAAATGTTTTTAATGAAATATATGAATAAGAAATAAACTCTTTTAATGTTAAAAGATTTTGAAGTGGTCATCAATGTCGTTTATTTTTCCTAATATTACCACATGACATATATTTATCAAGATTTACCCTCAAAACTTTGAATGATTATATTCGAGTTCAAGAATTCATATTAATAGAAAAGATTTAAATTAAAATCCCACGCTTGCGCGGGTACAAATTCTAGTTATATATAAAAAAGAATTCACTTACACAATTTATGTTGTAAAAATAACGTTGTTGCACACAATCCTAGTTTTTTTTCTTCAGCAATGACAATTTATATAGTCCCTAATTAAAATCCATCTATAATCTTGACCAACATGCAAGACAATTTATGTAATCCTGAATTCAAAGAAACCCTCATATGTTGTTATTCCAAACTTTTTCTTTCTAATCCTAGTGCCTTTCTCAAGTTCATCCAGGGTGTTCCAACCCGAAATCTTGTTGTTTGTCATTGTCCCATTATAATTAAGGAAGGAAATAAAACCAGAAAATTTACCAACAAGTTATAATTTATTTATACTTTTACAATTTACAAACATGTACATCTTGAGACTATTGATATACAACACTGTTTGTTTTGCTATGCTCTGGTTGGTTTGTCGTGAATTAACAACAAGAAGTCTAATACATTAATACATTATCCAAGAAACGAATTCTACTTGGGCAGCGTTCATAGTTATGGGATTGGGAGAAGTTTCAAGTTGAATCAAACCTGTTGAATTTTTTCTTTCTATATTTACTATGTTTTCTAAGTTTACAAAAGATCGATTATAACTTAAATCATTTCGTATACAATTTTTACCATTTTGCGTTTACGCTTATATGTTAAATTTAATAATAAAATAGTCTTACAAATTCTAAACGCAAGCATAGTTTTTCTTGTTGTAGCGTATATACAAACGACTTCCTGACTAAAACGAAAAAATAAAAATTGTTAAATTTGAACATATATATACGATTATAATTCATATCTATAAATAAATTCCAAAGAAAAGAAAGAAAAAAACAGTTTAGATCTAGATTGAATGATTTGCCAACTTGA
Source organism: Camelina sativa (assembly GCF_000633955.1). Classification (NCBI taxonomy): domain Eukaryota; kingdom Viridiplantae; phylum Streptophyta; class Magnoliopsida; order Brassicales; family Brassicaceae; genus Camelina; species Camelina sativa. The sequence continues at coordinate 22,520,777 of NC_025693.1, forward strand.
ACATTTGAGTTATTAGAAAGATCACCGGCGAGGACTCTTTGTTTTCTAACAAACAAAACATTAAAATCAATGATTTGGAAAGATAATAATTCTCCGTCTGTATAGAATTTTTTGAGAGGGGATTGTGTTTTATAAGTGTCGCTTCATACTTAATAATAAGGAAATATTAGTTCAGGCGGCTAGCATTCACTATCATATTTAAAAACTATACTCTGTAAGGTACTTAAACATATAATAGTAATTATCAGTGATTATTTTCATGCTAATTCCTTCCGAGTTTTGACTGTCACACCGACACTTTGTTTGATATGCCCGTGATCTCTCTTTTTTTCTTTTTCTTTTTGTCTTTCTTTAATAGTATAACACTAGTAATAATGTTTAGTGCTTTTAACTCATAAAATAGTGGACAATATTAAGCACATCTTTCATATCTTAAGCGAATTCATTTATGTTTTACTAGTAGTACGAACCAACTATAATTAGCAATTTATCCATCATGGTGAGTGGTGGTGACGAAATGAATTCATAACATTGCGGTTTACGAAATCAAAACATTTCCTTAAGACAATTGTTTGATACTGTTACAATAAAAAGACGAAAACGGAAAGTATTTGACTTGAAGGCAACGTGAATGGTGTGCATTCGAGTAACCGACACACACGAAGCTCAAATTACAAAGACACAGCTGAGCTGTTCCCTTAAAAAGCTGAACTCTTGGCTTCAAGTTTTATATTTTGCGTCACCATAAATTTTATTTCCAACGTGTAGACCCCCAAAATTTGTAAATAAATACGTAGAATAAATAGTGAAAGCATTAAAACCCGCCCACCCAAAAAACCATTACATAATTAATAAGAAAATGAAACACGAATTAATTTATAATATAAAAATAAAAATAAAAATAGGAAGAAGAAACATCACAATCACTTTTAATCACATCACCATATCAATCTCTCCTCCTTTATTCAACAAACCCAAAAATAAAAACTCAAGAAAACCATTCTTCATTTCGCCGACACTTTCATCTCCACACCACCATCACCATGGAAGGTCTCTTCTTCCTCCTCCTCATCACTTTCTCCATTACCACCACCGCATTACCCGAGAAACCCGTGTCGGGTCAAATAAACTCAAACTCGGTACTCGTAGCTCTTCTTGACTCACACTACACAGAACTAGCAGAGCTCGTGGAGAAAGCTCTTCTCCTTCAAACCTTAGAAGAAGCCGTTGGTCAACACAACATCACAATCTTTGCTCCTCGCAACGATGCCTTGGAGAAGAATCTTGATCCTGAATTCAAATCTTTCTTGCTCCAACCAAAGAACCTCAAATCTTTACAATCTTTATTAATGTTTCACATTCTTCCCAAAAGAATCACTTCTCCTCATCAGTTCTCTTCCGCCGTCGTCAGCCACCGTACTCTCTCCAACGACCACCTCTACTTCACCAACGGAAAAGTCAACTCCGCTGTGATTACCAAACCCGACGATTTAACCCGACCCGACGGAGTCATCCACGGAATCGAGCGTCTTTTAATCCCACGTTCTGTTCAAGAAGATTTCAACCGCCGTCGTAGTCTCCGTTCTATCGCCGCCGTGTTACCGGAAGGAGCACCTGAGGTTGACCCGAGAACTCACCGTCTCAAGAAAAAACCCGTTCCAGTTCCGGCCGGAGCTCCACCGGTTCTCCCGATTTACGATGCAATGTCACCCGGTCCGTCGCTAGCTCCGGCTCCGGCACCAGGACCCGGTGGACCTCGTCACCATTTCGNCTCTCCTCCTTTATTCAACAAACCCAAAAATAAAAACTCAAGAAAACCATTCTTCATTTCGCCGACACTTTCATCTCCACACCACCATCACCATGGAAGGTCTCTTCTTCCTCCTCCTCATCACTTTCTCCATTACCACCACCGCATTACCCGAGAAACCCGTGTCGGGTCAAATAAACTCAAACTCGGTACTCGTAGCTCTTCTTGACTCACACTACACAGAACTAGCAGAGCTCGTGGAGAAAGCTCTTCTCCTTCAAACCTTAGAAGAAGCCGTTGGTCAACACAACATCACAATCTTTGCTCCTCGCAACGATGCCTTGGAGAAGAATCTTGATCCTGAATTCAAATCTTTCTTGCTCCAACCAAAGAACCTCAAATCTTTACAATCTTTATTAATGTTTCACATTCTTCCCAAAAGAATCACTTCTCCTCATCAGTTCTCTTCCGCCGTCGTCAGCCACCGTACTCTCTCCAACGACCACCTCTACTTCACCAACGGAAAAGTCAACTCCGCTGTGATTACCAAACCCGACGATTTAACCCGACCCGACGGAGTCATCCACGGAATCGAGCGTCTTTTAATCCCACGTTCTGTTCAAGAAGATTTCAACCGCCGTCGTAGTCTCCGTTCTATCGCCGCCGTGTTACCGGAAGGAGCACCTGAGGTTGACCCGAGAACTCACCGTCTCAAAAAAAAACCCGTTCCAGTTCCGGCTGGAGCTCCACCGGTTCTTCCGGTTTACGACGCAATGTCACCCGGTCCGTCGCTAGCTCCGGCTCCGGCACCAGGACCCGGTGGACCTCGCCACCATTTCAACGGAGAGGCTCAAGTTAAAGATTTCATCCACACGCTTCTTCATTACGGTGGCTACAATGAAATGGCTGACATTCTCGTCAACCTCACTTCTTTAGCCACCGAGATGGGTCGGCTCGTGTCCGAAGGTTACGTTTTGACCGTTTTAGCTCCGAACGACGAAGCTATGGCTAAGTTGACCACAGACCAATTAAGCGAACCGGGAGCTTCAGAGCAAATTGTGTATTACCACATCATACCGGAATACCAAACCGAAGAGAGTATGTATAATTCAGTACGCCGGTTTGGGAAAGTCCGGTACGATTCACTCCGGTTTCCTCATAAAGTAGAGGCTCAGGAGGCAGATGGTTCGGTTAAGTTCGGTCACGGTGACGGTTCGGCTTATTTGTTCGATCCTGATATTTATACCGACGGTCGGATTTCGGTTCAGGGGATTGACGGCGTTTTGTTCCCAGAAGAAAAAACACCGGTCGAGAAGAAAACCGCCGCTCCGGTTGTCAAGAAAACAACTAAACCAAGAAGAGGTAATCAATTTTTTTAATAAATCTTTTAGTCTTTTAATTTATGTCCTTACCTATTTGATGGTGACATTTTAACCCCAAATTATATAATTTTTAACAAATACATACCACTATTACAAAAGTAACTGAGTTTTGTTAAGACACAGTATTATAAAGTTATAAAGTAATTTGCTTAGGGAATTTCCAATGTTTTCAAAACTGGACCGGACCGACGGTCGAACCACGTTAACCCGCGAACCGGTAACATGTCCGGGTTGGATTAATATCAAAACCCAAAAGAAATTGAACCGATAAAAAACCATATCAACCTGCCAAAAACCTAAAAACCGGTGAACCATTAAACCGGATAAAACCGAATTCTATTTTTTTGTTTGTAAAAATGAGTGCAATTAATTTAATTACTTACCTTTTCTAGTTTCTTCTTAGCAAATTAGTAATAGTAGGGTTTCTTAGATAATGAAGATTGAATGTTATACACTCTTAATTATTATCTTATTGCTTTTAGATTTGAATTTCTAAACTATTTTACTAGTACTGGTTATACTTTGAGTTTGTTGCATTTTGAAATTATTACTTTTAAAGGTTTTTTTAAAACATTATGATTATTGAAGTATTTTATTTGGTATATCTAATTATATCATAGTTATAATCATTGAAAGAAAATAGAAGACATATCCATACCTATTATTTATAAAAATATCATCAAAATCAATTGAACCCGGTTGACCCCGGTCGAACCATATTGACTCATGACCCATAAGCTTTTCCGGTTCAGTTACCGGTCCGGTTTTAAAAACATTGGGAATTTCTTATGTTCTGTGATATCTTATCATATTATATGGATGATTAAATCATTGTTATAGAAAGGTAAGAGTGATTAGTCCATTATATAATTAGTCTTTCAACGAGAGAGTACCAAGTAAACAAAGTGGGATTTGGCATAAAGTACAAACGTGTGAGAATAAAGACAAAGTCTCTCTAACAAACTTTGATATATATATATATATATGTATATTATTTTTCAACTATATTATAATATAATTTGGAGTTTATAACTATTTAATGATCCACCGACGAAGAATCCCATGTTAAAAAGTGAATGAAAACAAAAGTGTTTTCTTTTTCTTTGTTTTTCCTAAAGCCGAGTTATATGAGTCACATTGGTTAATAAAGATAACAACTTTTTTTTTTTTTCTTCTTCTAAATATTTTTATTTTAGCATTAGTTAGAAACAATCATTAGCCTTCCTTGTTATTGCTATTGTTAGTTCAACACACTGACAAAATAAATACTAAACCGATTGGAAAATTAATAATTTCTAATTGAATTTATATTATGCTGCAGGTAAATTGATGGAAGTAGCATGTACAATGCTGGGATCACAATTTCCCACATGTCAATGAGATTCTCACAGGCGACCAAATTGAATCCGGACATGAGAATTTTTATAATTCTGTAAACATGTGATAAAAAAAAATGTGAACAGAAAGAAAGAAATAATGTAAATGATTATTTTTTGTGGGTCGTTGCAATAAGAATGTTACATCGTAGTTTTAGTATTTGAGCCGAACTTCAATCAACCGGATAGCTTAAGATACATACTGTATATATCTTTTGAAAGGATTGGTAAGAAAGTAATTACAAACCTAACCCTAGATTGATTCGGTCCATATATATACGTGCTTGCGTGAAAAAGGGAAACAAGACAATTCCTTCGGGTTTTAGGAGTTAGGACAACGAGTTCTGTTTTTCTAGAAAGTACATGCTTAGGGTTGACTTACAAAAGAATAAAAATAAAAATAGACCTTGGAACAGAAGTGTAGCTATGGGATTGTTCATTCGTCTTGCCACCTTGAAAGGGTTGAGGAAGAAGGTAGAAGGAGGATGCAAAAGAAGAAGAAGAAGAGGCATCGTGAAGTCCGCCGGTTCGAGATCAGCTACCTTTGAAGAGATCCCCGATGTTGGATATGGGTTTCATCCAGCCTTAACAGACTTTCCTACAGGCCCACTATCGAAACAATCACCCCAAAATCCAGGAAGGCAGGACGACTAAAACCCACATGTCGGGCCGACAAAGCTCTTGGAAGGCCCAATTAGGACGGACAGCCCAATGAGTGACGGCCCGAATAAGAACGATCACCGACTTTACCTGAGGACAATCCCACATCGATCCCGAGGCAGAGAGGTGAAGCGTCCCATCAGCTATAAGTACCGAGGGAGCAGTTTACAGAAGGCATCAAGTAACATCGGGCAAGAGTCAGGAGTAAATCCGATTCTAAGCTATAGTTCAGTTAGTCATTTTGAGAATACAGTTCTCTGTAATTCGCCGAACGGCTTATAACGGTTGCATTGTAATTCGACGATCTTTGACTATCTTAATAAAGTCCTTTGTTTCGCCCTTCTTTTATATTACCCCCGAGTTAGTAGCTATACTAGTTCAACATTTGGTGCGCATCCAGGGAAACAAACAAGGGAAGCTTTTGAAGAAAGTCCAACATCGACAGAGCAATGGCAGAAAGAGAAACGACTGGCAGCGACGGATATGTGGCGGAGNTCGTGAAGTCCGCCGGTTCGAGATCAGCTACCTTTGAAGAGATCCCCGATGTTGGATATGGGTTTCATCCAGCCTTAACAGACTTTCCTACAGGCCCACTATCGAAACAATCACCCCAAAATCCAGGAAGGCAGGACGACTAAAACCCACATGTCGGGCCGACAAAGCTCTTGGAAGGCCCAATTAGGACGGACAGCCCAATGAGTGACGGCCCGAATAAGAACGATCACCGACTTTACCTGAGGACAATCCCACATCGATCCCGAGGCAGAGAGGTGAAGCGTCCCATCAGCTATAAGTACCGAGGGAGCAGTTTACAGAAGGCATCAAGTAACATCGGGCAAGAGTCAGGAGTAAATCCGATTCTAAGCTATAGTTCAGTTAGTCATTTTGAGAATACAGTTCTCTGTAATTCGCCGAACGGCTTACAACGGTTGCATTGTAATTCGACGATCTTTGACTATCTTAATAAAGTCCTTTGTTTCGCCCTTCTTTTATATTACCCCCGAGTTAGTAG
>NC_025693.1:22528118-22562857 GCF_000633955.1 Camelina sativa
GAACATTCATGGATAGGTTCAAAAAGATTGCCACACAGGTAAAAGCACCCCATAGCGTTTCGCTTGCAGCCCTTCACAAGGCCCTATGGTACGAATCAACGTTCCGAAAGGATCTCAAGTTGAACAGATTCCCAACTTTCCAAGATGCCCTCCATCGAGCGGGAGTCCACATTGAACTGGAAGAAGAAAAAGTCATCTACGACAAAAAACGTGCTTCTACCGGAATTCAAGTGCCAACCGGCAAAGCAAAAGAGGTATACCACGAACCTCGCCAACACCTCGACAAAGAGTACCTCGCGGACAGTAAGAAGCGCGGCGCAACGTACCTCGTCAATGACGCCCCGCCAACCCCCGCAGTCAGTTCGTCAGCTATAGTACCGACGACCCCACCAAAACGGGCAAGAGAAGAGCCTGACCATAACTTGTATTGCGAGTTACATGAATACACCGGACACTCTACGCAGTCTTGCAGACACTTACAAAACGCGTTGCTGGGCAAATACCTCAACGGCGAGGTCAAAGTGGAATTACGCCAGTACAAGAGTAATGCCCCGCGAGGCCGAGGTCGAGGACGCCATGGACATCAAGGACGAGGTCCAAATAACCATTTCAACAATGGACCAGCGCCGAATAACCAGCCCGCAGCTGGCAACCAGGTGGGAGGACAAGAAAACCAACCGGCTGACGCGCCACCACCTCCAGCCCGCCGTAGAATTAATGTCATAAGAGGAAGTCTACCGTACGACCCTAACTGGCCTCGCGCCGTATATCCCGTCCACGACGTCGAGAGAGCCGAACGCGATTGGTTGCCTGGCAGAACACTTATATGCCGGTCGTACTCTCCGATCACGTTCGGAGAAGAGAACACCGCCGAGCATCGAACTTCGCCCACTGGACCTGTCGTTGTTGAAGTAAACATCGGCGATTGCTTAGTCTCGGATGTGTAGGTCGATACGGGAAGTTCCGTTAACGTCATCTTCATGAGGGCACTCCCGCAGATAAAGGTCGACCTAAGTCTGACCATGCCCGAAGTACAAACCTTGACTGGTTTTGATGGATGCTCCCTCACCTCTCTAGGAACGGTCATGTTCCCAATGCGAGTCGGCGGTACGGTCCACCTCTTCGATTTCGCAGTCATCGACCGACCAAGTGCGTACAATGCCATCCTTGGGACGCCTTGGCTTCATAAAATGAAGGCCGTGGTTTCCACGTACCATCAGTGTGTTAAATTCCCAACGGAGTTTGGCACTTACACCCTCTACGCCGACCCTACGGCAGCCCAATGGCCACCCCGCCGCCATGTCAGCATGATAATGGGGGGCCTGACAGCATGCATGGATTCCGTACGATCAATCCGCGATTATGTAAGAGCCGGCACGGCCGCGGTATGGCCAGTTAAAGTCCCACCCTTCGTGCCTCCGATCATGTTCACAGCGGACGACTTGATTGGAGTTAACTTCCCACACAACGACCCTCTTGTCATCGAATTACACGTTGGTGAGAGCGAAGTGACAAGGATCATGGTCGACACAGGCAGTTCCGTCAACGTTATCTTCCGGGACGTCCTCGACAAAATGGAAGTCAATAATAGAGAAATCAAACCATCGATCAGGCCACTCACCGGGTTTGATGGAAATTACATGATGACGTCCGGCACAATCAAATTGCCAATCTACGTGTCAGGCATACCTTCATGGCACAAATTCGTGGTGGTCGATAAGCCGGCTGTTTATAACATCATCCTCGGATCCACTTGGATTCACGACATGCAGGCCGTCCCATCCACTTATCATCAGTGTGTCAAATTCCCCCTGTCCGGCCAGATATTCACGATCAAGGGCAATCAAGCGGATGCCAGAAACTGTTTTGTAATCGAGTGCAAGTTGCGGAAGGCTGCTGATTTATAACAATCACAGCAAATGCCGGACGAGCCGCCAGCACCCAGCCCCGAGGAAATTCCGAGTCACCACCTGATCGACGAAATCAATATCGACGAGAATGACCCAAAGCGGTGCGTTGGGATTGGCGCTGACCTCGACCCGGCAATAAGAGCTGACCTGATCCAGTTCTTGAAGGACAACGCTTCCACCTTCGCCTGGTCTTTCGACGACATGGTTGGAATCAGCATGGATGTCACAAGTCATGAACTTAACGTCGACCCCACTTATAAACCCGTCAAGCAGAAGCGGCGGAAGCTTGGACCCAACGATCCAAAGCGGTAAATGACGAGGTCAAAAAGTTGTTAGCTGCCGGGTCCATCATGGAGGTTAAGTATCCCGAGTGGCTAGCAAACCCGGTGGTAGTTAAAAAGAAATATGGAAAGAATAGAGTCTGCATCGACTTCACGTATCTCAATAAAGCCTGCTCCAAGGATAGCTACCCGTTACCACATATAGAGAGGCTCGTCGAGGCCACGGCAGGCAACGCATTGCTTTCCTTCATGGACGCCTTCTCAGGGTATAACCAAATCCTGATGCACACCGATGACCGCGAAAAAACCGCTTTTATCACTGATCAAGGCACGTTCTGCTACAAAGTAATGCCGTTCGGCCTGAAGAACGCAGGCGCCACCTATCAATGTCTCGTCAATAAGATGTTTGCTGACCAACTAGGGATAACTATGTAGGTATACATTGACGAAATGTTAGTCAAATCCGCGAGCGCCAATGATCATGTCGAGCATCTGCGAAAGTGTTTTCAAACCCTGAATAAGTACAACATGAAACTCAACCCGGCAAAGTGCTCATTCGGCGTGACATCGGGAGAATTTCTTGGTTACATCATCACAAAAAGAGGAATAGAGGCAAACCCGAAGCAGATAAAAGCCATACTCGGCATGCCCTCGCCGCGAAACAAACGCGAAGTCCAACGCCTGACCGGTAGAATAGCAGCCTTAAACCGATTTATTTCGCGGTCAACCGACAAAAGCTTGCCGTTCTACCAATTGCTGCGATCAACAAACAAGGAGTACGAGTGGACTGCCGAATGCGAGCAGGCGTTCGTCGAGTGAAAAACCTATTTGACCACCCCTCCCATACTTTCGAAGCCCGAGGAAGGAGAAAAGCTTTACCTTTATATCGCCGTTTCGGGTCGGCAGTTAGCGGAGTACTAGTCAGAGACGACCGAGGCGAACAAAAGCCTATCTTTTATGTCAGTAAAACCCTCGACGGGGCCGAGCTGCGTTATCCGAACCTAGAAAAAATAGCATACGCCGTAGTCATCTCAGCCCGGAAGCTCAGACCCTACTTCCAGTCGCATACAATCGCGGTCTTGACGAACCAACCTCTGCAGCAAATTCTTCACAGCCTGGGAGAATCAGGTCGCATGGCAAAGTGGGCAGTCGAGCTAAGTGAGTATGATATCGAATACCTTGGCCGAACATGCATGAAATCTCAGGTATTGGCAGATTTCATTGTCAAACTGCCTCAACATTTCACCTCGCCTACTTCAAACGAGGAAAACTGGTATTTGTACGTCGACGGGGCCTCGTCGCAGCACGGCTCAGGAATCGGGATTCGTCTGACATCCCCCACCGGAGAGGTCGTTGAGCAATCATTCCGCCTCAATTTCACCGCCACAAAAATTGAATCGGAATATGAAGCCTTACTTGCTGGAATGCGACTTGCAGCAGGGGTCAGCGTTAAAAGGCTTCACGCCTACTGTGATTANCTCACTAGCTTACGGCCTGGAAGCAATGGCACCAGCCGAAGTAAGCGTCTGCAGTTTACGCCAGACCATGCTAGTCAAGAATGCTNGCGTACTTGAAAATAGTCAAGGAGCTTGCACAAGAATTCGACCACTTCGTGATCGACAAAATACCGCGAAGCGCCAATGCTCCCGCAGATGCTCTGGCCGTCCTAGCATCAACCTCAGAACCTGACCTACGTCGGGTAATCCCAGTCGAGAGTATTTCGGTAAGTAGCATCGACGCTGGGGCTCAGGTTAACATCATATCTGCCGACCCGGTGGGACTCGCCGATCTTGACGATGAGACACAACCTAACCATGAGGCCGAGCCCACCGCTGAGCCCGCTGACTGGCGCCAAGAAATACTTTAGTATATCAACGAAGGAGTGGTTCCGGCGGATAAATGGCAATCCCGACGCCTTAAAAAGAAANAAGAAAGCGGCACAGTACGTTATAGTCGAGGGACGCCTTTACCGTTGGAGCGCGGCCGGCATATTACTACATTGCATCTCGGCAGAAGAAGCCCGACGAGTAATGCAGGAAACGCATGAAGGAGCCGGAGGAAACCATTCCGGCGGACACGCCCTAGCACTAAAAATCAGAAAACACAGAATATACTGGCCAACTATGGTCAGTGACTGTGAACAGTTTGCCATGAAGTGCGAAAAGTGTCAGAGACATGCGTCCGATATACACGCCCCGGCAGAATTACTCTCAGCAACAACAGCGCCGTACCCATTCATGAGATGGGCAATAGATATCGTTGGACCATTACCCGCGTCGCACGGCAAAAATTTTCTTCTTATATTGACTGACTACTTCACCAAGTGGGTTGAGGCTGATTCCTATAAGAAAATCCAAGCAAATGAGGTCCAGAATTTTGTGTGGAAAAACATAATATGCCGACACGGGTTACCTTACGAAATCGTAACCGATAACGGATCGCAGTTTATATCCAAGAAATTCGACGATTTCTGTGCGAGTTGGCGTATCCGGCTCAGTAAGTCAACCCCGAGGTACCCTCAAGGGAACGGTCAGGCAGAGGCGACCAACAAGACGACCTTAAATGGCTTAAAGAAGCGGCTCGAAGATAAGAAAGGCCTCTGGGCCGACGAGCTAGATGGCGTATTATGGTCTCACCGAACAACCCCACGAAGAGCATCAGGACAAACGCCATTCTCACTAGCTTACGGCCTGGAAGCAATGGCACCAGCCGAAGTAAGCGTCTGCAGTTTACGCCAGACCATGCTAGTCAAGAATGCTGAGCTAAACGACGAAATGCTCTATGACAGCCTCGACGAGATCGAAGAACTACGAGATCGTGCCTTGCTCCGGATTCAGAATTACCAACAGGCGGCAGCCCGTCACTATAATAAAAAGGTCAACCTGCGATCTTTCAGCGAGGGAGACCTCGTTTTACGCAAGGTATTCGAAAATACCGCCGAGCTTAACGCTGGTAAACTGGGCGCAAAATGGGAAGGGCCATACCAAGTGTCCAAGGTCGTCCGCCCCGGAGTCTACGAGCTAATTACTATGTCCGGCGAGGCAATCCCGCAATCCTGGAATGCTGGCAACCTTAAGCGCTATTTCTATTAAGGAATATCTATATTACATATACTATATCTCTATTTCCATCTAGGAGTATTCAATATCTATGTAATTTGAACTACGATCGGCTTGATCCTCCTTTGTTAAAAAAAAAANGCAGTTTATATCCAAGAAATTCGACGATTTCTGTGCGAGTTGGCGTATCCGGCTCAGTAAGTCAACCCCGAGGTACCCTCAAGGGAACGGTCAGGCAGAGGCGACCAACAAGACGACCTTAAATGGCTTAAAGAAGCGGCTCGAAGATAAGAAAGGCCTCTGGGCCGACGAGCTAGATGGCGTATTATGGTCTCACCGAACAACCCCACGAAGAGCATCAGGACAAACGCCATTCTCACTAGCTTACGGCCTGGAAGCAATGGCACCAGCCGAAGTAAGCGTCTGCAGTTTACGCCAGACCATGCTAGTCAAGAATGCTGAGCTAAACGACGAAATGCTCTATGACAGCCTCGACGAGATCGAAGAACTACGAGATCGTGCCTTGCTCCGGATTCAGAATTACCAACAGGCGGCAGCCCGTCACTATAATAAAAAGGTCAACCTGCGATCTTTCAGCGAGGGAGACCTCGTTTTACGCAAGGTATTCGAAAATACCGCCGAGCTTAACGCTGGTAAACTGGGCGCAAAATGGGAAGGGCCATACCAAGTGTCCAAGGTCGTCCGCCCCGGAGTCTACGAGCTAATTACTATGTCCGGCGAGGCAATCCCGCAATCCTGGAATGCTGGCAACCTTAAGCGCTATTTCTATTAAGGAATATCTATATTACATATACTATATCTCTATTTCCATCTAGGAGTATTCAATATCTATGTAATTTGAACTACGATCGGCTTGATCCTCCTTTGTTAAAAAAAAAAAAAGGAGGTACGTAGGCAACCTGAAAAGGTGCAGCCACTACTTATGAATGCAATTTTCTTTGATAAATCTCTGCGTTCCTTTTTATTAAGCGTATTGTCTTGCAAAAATCGACAAATACCATACAAGCAACAACCAAAACAAAGAAAATATATATCTAAACAAGGTTGGCAATTTGGCCAGTTGATCCGACTAAAGCAAAATAATAATCAATTACACTCCACGCGAAGTGTAAGTCGTAAGCCGAGCCTCAACCATTGCTCGCAAATAAACCAAGGCCGACAAGCAAAATAAGCCGCCACCAGCGCGCAATCTCTTCGGTCCCAAGATAGGGAATAAGCCGAGCTTTAATACGCGAATCCAACGCTTCTCGCCCCCAAAATCTAATAGCTGCACCCTGCAAAAGCAGACCAAAAAAAAAAAAAGAAAAAAAGGAGAAACGGTTCCGAACAAAAACTTTCGGCTCGACACAATAAGATGAGAGATGTCTCACTGTTGAGGATAATCCAAATATAACATAAACATCTGAAAATAAAACCTGCCGAGCGGGTAAAGCGTTCAACAAAAAAAATACGTATTACGACCAACCGTAATACAAAGGTTCCGAGAATAGTAAGTAACCCAACATACGGGTACCAAAAAAAAAACGGTTCGTCAACCGATAAAGAAACATAATACGCCAAGCACCCTCAGCGACTCTCACGGACTTCACGGCTGTAGACACGAACTCGATCACAGAGCCAGAAAGGCATCGCACGGAACTTCCCAAACCCAAATCGCTCCCAATCCTCTGGCCCGGCCTCCAATTTCCGCATCCCCATCTCGAGGTCCATGATCTGCTTGACCAGAAACTCATGCTGGCGACGGTAGGCTCGGTGCTGGATCTCGATCTACCAATAAAAAGAAAGAAAAAGCAAAAGTAGTTAGAAGGTCGAACTAGACGGTAGAAAGCTCAACGGGACAAACTAACCGTCCTAAACCAGCCAACCGCCAGACGCCTTTCGTCGGGACTCAAAGACTGAAGAAACTCCACCGGAATCTCAGCGACACCTGGCACGAAGTTCCGCGGCAATGGTCGAAACGGGGGCAACGCAGCAGCGACCGGTGGGCTTCTCCACGGAAAAAACAGATCGTTAGGACGAGCTTCAACGAATCGACCTGACCCATCACTAGGCTGAGCCGGATCGACACGAACTGGCGACGGAGAACGGCCAGTTCGAGGACGACCAAAAACAATCCGTTCACTGCGATTCACCGGAACCCACTCCCCCGAGTCGTCGGAATCACTCATGATCGAAGCGGAGAAGGAGGAAGGAAAATATGAAGCAGGGAAAGATTGTCAACAAACTAAGATAAAGAAAAGATGGAGAGAAGGTTGCGTGATCCACTTTCACCCACCCACGCCTCCCTTTATATAGCAAAGACAAGACTAAGATGAAACGACATGACGGTTAACTAGACGCCCGTCCACTTCCCCGCATTTAATGCACCTCCCTCCTCAGCCAACCGATGCCTCACAATAAAAATCGCGCCACACGCAACATCCGCATGCGGTAATGATGAGAAACGCCTTGGAAAGGGAATTCACCATTTAAACCAAACATTTAATACAGCGAAGCCGAAGGGTCCAAGAGTCGCAGCCGCTTAGCGCATTAACTTTCCAGCTCGTCAAAAAGGGGGGGACTATGGCAAATCCTAATTTTGCCTAAGCCTCGCCCCAGCTCGTCAAAAAAAAAGGGGGGGGCTATGGCAAATCCTAATTTTGCCTAAGCCTCGCCCCAGCTCGTCAAAAAAAGGGGGGGGGGCTATGGCAAATCCTAATTTTGCCTAAGCCTCGCCCCAGCTCGTCAAAAAAAGGGGGGGGGCTATGGCAAATCCTAATTTTGCCTAAGCCTCGCCCCAGCTCGACAAAAAAAAAGGGGGGCCATGGCAAATCCTAATTTTGCCTAAGCCTCGCCCCAGCTCGTCAAAAAAGGGGGGGGGGGCTATGGCAAATCCTAATTTTGCCTAAGCCTCGCCCCAGCTCGTCAAAAAAAAGGGGGGGGGCTAGGGCAAATCCTAATTTTGCCTAAGCCTCGCCCCAGCTCGTCAAAAAAAAAGGGGGGGGCTATGGCAAATCCTAATTTTGCCTAAGCCTCGCCCCAGCTCGTCAAAAAAAAAGGGGGGGGCTATGGCAAATCCTAATTTTGCCTAAGCCTCGCCCCAGCTCGTCAAAAAAAAAGGGGGGGGCTATGGCAAATCCTAATTTTGCCTAAGCCTCGCCCCAGCTCGTCAAAAAAAAAGGGGGGGGCTATGGCAAATCCTAATTTTGCCTAAGCCTCGCCCCAGCTCGTCAAAAAAAGGGGGGGGGGCTATGGCAAATCCTAATTTTGCCTAAGCCTCGCCCCAGCTCGTCAAAAAAAGGGGGGGGGCTATGGCAAATCCTAATTTTGCCTAAGCCTCGCCCCAGCTCGACAAAAAAAAAGGGGGGCCATGGCAAATCCTAATTTTGCCTAAGCCTCGCCCCAGCTCGTCAAAAAAGGGGGGGGGGACTATGGCAAATCCTAATTTTGCCTAAGTCTCGCCCAGCTCGTCAAAAAAATATATAATAAATGGCAATGACAAAACTTCGCAAACTTAGCAATCGTTACCATCATTCACGACCAAAAGGGAGGGGGTAGAAATAAACCACCCTAAAACTATTTAAGTCATATTCAAAAAAAAAAACAACGAGGAAGCAACACATAAATAAGTCTTAAACGGTAAGAGCCACAAACGGCATAGTTTCAAAGCCTCGCAGGGCCTATTCCGGCACAATTTCACCCTCGCCTTCAAGGGCGGTGACTGGAGCAGGGGCTAGCGGATCCCTCACAACTGCATCACTGACAAGCCCGGCAATTTGAATGCTACGACCTTCAATCCCCTCGGAAATCGGAGCCACAGCAGCATCCGCCAAAGCAAGGCCGGTCACAATGTCCCGTTCCGGCGTCTCCTGTCTCGTCACCTGTGTATTAACATTGGGAGCTTGTTCTTCAATGTCAGGCAGATCGGGTTCCGCGACCTCGGCGGTAGCAGACAGCATGTTCGAGCCATACTCGTCGAAATCAACGATCTCATCATAGCCAGGAATACGCCGAGGGTTAGCCGCAACACGCTCAGCAGTCGGAGTCACCACGTACCCGTCATTAACAAGCGGGGTGATCTCAATGCCATCCACAACATTATCCCAAAAAGCCGAGCCGTCAGTGACAAATTGGACCGTCTTAGCGGGAATTGGGCAACCCTCAGCCACAAGATCTTCGACCTGCTTTAAGATACCATTCGCCTGAGCCTTCATCATCATTGGATTAAAAGCCCGCCTCACATCCCAGATATGCTGACGATTTTGGTCCGACCCGTCGCGATAAAAATCCCTCACCTCGCGACGTATCTCCTCGGCTCTCTTCTCGACCGCAGCCTTCAGTTGATGATCAAATTCTTCAGCAGCCCGTCGTACGGAAGTTTCCAGGCGAGTGATGTCGGCACAAGAACGTTCCAATGACCCCTGCAGTTGGCGATTCTCCTCCTTCAGACGATCAAACTCTCGCCAAGCCTTAGTCGATTCAGATCGATACTTGCTGACCTGGTTCTGGCAATCCTTCAGTCTAGTCTCGGCAAGGGCAACCTCACGTTCGGCAGCCTTCAGCCTACGCTCGTAGCGACAAACCATCGAGTATGTCGAGCTCGCAGACTGGGNAAACTATTTAAGTCATATTCAAAAAAAAAAACAACGAGGAAGCAACACATAAATAAGTCTTAAACGGTAAGAGCCACAAACGGCATAGTTTCAAAGCCTCGCAGGGCCTATTCCGGCACAATTTCACCCTCGCCTTCAAGGGCGGTGACTGGAGCAGGGGCTAGCGGATCCCTCACAACTGCATCACTGACAAGCCCGGCAATTTGAATGCTACGACCTTCAATCCCCTCGGAAATCGGAGCCACAGCAGCATCCGCCAAAGCAAGGCCGGTCACAATGTCCCGTTCCGGCGTCTCCTGTCTCGTCACCTGTGTATTAACATTGGGAGCTTGTTCTTCAATGTCAGGCAGATCGGGTTCCGCGACCTCGGCGGTAGCAGACAGCATGTTCGAGCCATACTCGTCGAAATCAACGATCTCATCATAGCCAGGAATACGCCGAGGGTTAGCCGCAACACGCTCAGCAGTCGGAGTCACCACGTACCCGTCATTAACAAGCGGGGTGATCTCAATGCCATCCACAACATTATCCCAAAAAGCCGAGCCGTCAGTGACAAATTGGACCGTCTTAGCGGGAATTGGGCAACCCTCAGCCACAAGATCTTCGACCTGCTTTAAGATACTATTCGCCTGAGCCTTCATCATCATTGGATTAAAAGCCCGCCTCACATCCCAGATATGCTGACGATTTTGGTCCGACCGATCGCGATAAAAATCCCTCACCTCGCGACGTATCTCCTCGGCTCTCTTCTCGACCGCAGCCTTCAGTTGATGATCAAATTCTTCAGCAGCCCGTCGTACGGAAGTTTCCAGGCGAGTANCAGGCAAATTTTTCGAGGAAGAACGGTCCTTTTCAACTGTGAGGTCGATAGGAGCGATGTCCTTATCCCGCCGAGCAGCCTCACTGATTTTCCCCTTGTCCCGCGAAGATTTGTTACCATCCGAGGATCGGCTACCCAAGGCACCCCCAACGCGAGAACCCTGAATGGACGATTGGTCAACCAGACTCTTCTTTAGAGCCAACTGCAGCTCCTTCTCTTCTGCGGCATTCTTCTTCTTCGAGACCGGCTTGCTGGAGTATTTGGGAACACCCAGTTTTACCATCCTTGCTCGACTCACACCTCCTATCATCATAAACCAAGATCCTCAATAAAATATAAATGATAAACTGGTTGAACAAATACCGGCAAGCACAACAAAACAATACCTTTTGATGGCTTCCTGCCCCTAGTTTGGTCTAGTTGCGGAATAGTCCTCCAGTCAAGAACCGTTTGCCTCCTTAGAAGGTCGCGAACCTCAAAGAAGTCAGGAGTCGGCGGGTCAGCAGACTTATCAACCAAGTATGAAAATCAACAAAAACAAAGGCAGTTAGCAACCAACAATCGGAGCAAAAGAAAAAGGATAAGGGTCGCCCAAGAAACTACCAGGGGAAAAATTCCATTCAGTTTTAAAACCTATCGACACATCCTCTACCAAAGCATCATCAACCTTAGCATAGAAGTATCTGTTTCAGCCAGGTATGGGTTTTTGATGGCGGATGATCCATCAGCTTATATCCAGGCGTAGCACTAGCATACCAAATACCGTTAAAACCCTTCTGCCTAGTAAAACGCATCATATCCTCAACAAAGTAGGCAGTCAATTTGACCCCGCATTGGTCAGCGAGGTGTTTAAGGCCGACCATATTACGAATAGTATGGACGGTAAGCTGTGTGACAGCGATCTGGCGGCGCCAACAATACTCCATCAGGAAGGTTGGAATCGGAAAGCGGAGACCTCCCTTAGTAAAGAATGGCTCGTACAAACTAATAAACCCGTCAGGGCACTTAAATACACGCTCCTCAGGAGTCGGACATACAACAGAAACACGCCGGGGAGAATTACAAAAGTCAATCATCGCACAGAGAGAATCGGCATCGCAAAGTGACTCTCCGAAGTCAAAAGGTGCATCCGGATAATCAATCCCTTCACCGATCTCCATCTCGTCATCAAGAGAGATATTATTGGATGAATGACCAGATCTGGCTTCATCGCGAGAGCAAGGCGAATCAGGGCAACCAATTCTATCAGGACTAGGGTTATCCGCCTCTGGTTTGACTGGAATTCCGGAAGATACGAGGAATCCCAGACCAACTTTAGGTATCGGAGAACGACCCAACGATTCCACTCTCCTGCTTCGCCTACGAAGCCTAGACGAGCCCGCCGAAACTCCGGAATCGGACGAATCGGCAGCCTGCACCGACGGACCAGCCTCGGAGGAACCGGTAGGCGAACGCTCGTTCAAAAACTCCTCACAAGAACCCGACATCGAATTCGAATCGATAATTACAACAACAAACCCGATTGGGAGCAAGTATAAACTACGCTAAAAACCTAAAAGATAACTAAGGAAGAATAAAAGAGTAAGGTTCTAACGAAAGAGAAAGAAGGGTTACCTCGACTTTTGCGGCTGGAGAAGAACTGAAGAGGGCACCCTAAAAAAGTCTCCTTTTATAAGTGGCGGAAAAAGAAACCCTTAAAGTGGCAATGAGCACGAAACGACGCAACCCTAGGAAATGACGTTCCAGCTTTCCTCTCCTCGACAGAATATGAGAGATCGGGCCAACGTTTTGATAATGAGCCAGACTTAATATTTCCCGAACAAGCTCATTGGCCCAGGGCTGACCACAATGAACTAAGGGGGGGACAATTGTTGGATATGGGTTTCACCCAGCCTTAACAGGCTTTCCTACAGGCCCACTATCGAAACAATCACCCCAAAATCCAGGAAGGCAGGACGACTAAAACCCACATGTCGGGCCGACAAAGCTCTTGGAAGGCCCAATTAGGACGGACAGCCCAATGAGTGACGGCCCGAATAAGAACGATCACCGACTTTACCTGAGGACAATCCCACATCGATCCCGAGGCAGAGAGGTGAAGCGTCCCATCAGCTATAAGTACCGAGGGAGCAGTTTGCAGAAGGCATCAAGTAACATCGGGCAAGAGTCAGGAGTAAATCCGATTCTAAGCTATAGTTCAATTAGTCATTTTGAGAATACAGTTCTCTGTAATTCGCCGAACGGCTTATAACGGTTGCATTGTAATTCAACGATCTTTGACTATCTTAATAAAGTCCTTTGTTTCGCCCTTCTTTTATATTACCCCCGAGTTAGTAGCTATACTAGTTCAACACCCGAGGAGGTGTGGATAGAGATTCTGGCTAGATTACCAGCAAATTCGGTGATGAGGTTCAAGTGCGTGTCAAAGCACTGGTCATCCCTCATCTCCTCCCGATATTTCACCAACCTTTTCTTCCAAGTGTCATCACCGAAGCGAGAACCGCGTGTGTTCATGTTTCTTTCAGACAATGAACACCTTTGTGCGTTGCTCTCTAATAATACTAACTTCGTATCAGACTCTTACCCTCACCTCAACCAAGATCTGACCTTGCCGGGAATGGGAGGCTGCTTTGTAAACGCACTTCGTGGCTTAATGTGTTTCAGAGTCGGGCGAGAGGTACGGATCTGTAATCTCACCACCAGGCAGTTCGTGGACTTGCCCCGAGTGAAATCTAACATTTTAGATGAAGCTGGAGGCGAGTTCTGTATGTGGAACTATTTTGGGCACGACTCTGTTCACGATGAGTACAAAGTGCTCAGCACAGTTTGTGAGGTGAGTAAAGAAGAGACATTAGTGAGATTCGAGCATCAGGTGTTGGTACTTGGTCCTGGAGCCTATTGGAGAAGCACTCGAAGCAGGATTCCTCCTCCTCCTCATCGTCCTTACTCACAAGGTATCTCCATCAACGGTGTCTTGTATTATGGAGCTTGGATTGACAAGAACACATGTGTGCTCATGAGTTTTGACTTGACTTATGAGGAGTTCAGTTTGATTGAATTACCCATTGAGGCTAGCATCGTCTGGCATGCCGAGTCGCGCTAATCTCATGATCTACGGTGGTAAAGTAGCTGTTTTCGAGTATTCACGTCTCATGACTGAATGTATTCTAGACCTGTGGGTGGTTGAGGATGCAGGGAAGAGTAAATGGTCGCATAAGGCTTTTGTTTTGCCTAGTCACCAGCTTATGCAATGCCTCCGTTTTGATGTATTGTTGATGCACAATACCAGTCGCAGCAGAGAGCTCAGGTTGTCTGGGACAAGCATTGATAGAACTGAAGTATCATCAATACATGCTATCTACGATTTAAAAAAGAACGGTGTATCAAGAGGGGCTGTTATAGGGGCACTACACCCCAAATTCTCTGGAACCCGCCTGTCTTTGCATACCACTCTTTGGGATGACGTTGAGAGCATCATTTGTTTGAAAACCTTAAACTAATTTCAGCTTCTTTTCTTTTTTCTTTTGTTTATCTTTCTTGAAACTATATTTACTTTCTATTCAACATATTAAGCACATAACTAATTATTATGTGGTCAAGCTCATCCTTTAGATGTCTCAAACAGAAATTTGTAATTCCATTTGTCTCTGGTCATCTTATACTATGAATTACTCATGCAAGTAATATTCTTCATTGAGTCATTGGAAACCTCTGTTTGCGTTCTGACTTTGGTGTCCAGTAATCAAGCTTAGGAGGCTCAAGTACTATTTAGTGTCTATGCATAATAAATCTGAGCCCACGAGCTTCACTCTGAATTCGAGAACAATGTTTTTTTCAAAGATGAAGTATCTTGTCAAGTGTAACACAAATATTTTTTTTCACAAGACTTATATTTATTTGTTGTAAGATGATACTCCATATTTAATTACTTTCAAAGTAGAGCAATTGTCATAAATACCACTAAAATAAATTTTTGTTTCAAAAATACCACAATTTAGTTTTTTCCTAAAAATACCACAATTTAGTTTTTTCCCAAAAATACCATTAAAATATTTTTTTTTCTAAAAATACCACATAATAAAACTAAAGTTTTAATATTAAAAACTAATTTATAAATTCTAAATACTAAACCATACCCCTAAAAACTATACCCTAAAACTAAACATGTCAACCCAAACCTAAAAAAATATTCTACATCCTTAAAAATTAAATTTTGTGTTTGTGGTAATTTTAGAAAAAAAAAACTTTAAAAAAATTTTAGTGGTATCTAAAGGAATTTCTCTTTAAAGTAACTCTATTAATTTTTAGTTTTACCCAAAAAAAAAATATTAATAGTAAATTTATAGGAAAATAATTTCGAAAAAATCGTTGATAATAAATAAAATATATCTTATCCACTCTCTCTTTCTCCTCGCGAAGTCTCACAAACCCCTTTTGAAAAATGATATCAGCTTATTGTTCCTCCGCCGTGGCTGTATCCGCCGCAGCCACCGCCTCTTCCTTTAACCCGTTATTCACCTCCCACTCCAATCTCCGACTCTTTTATCGCTTCACACCTAAATCCTTCAAACTCGTTGCTAATTTCCCTAATCGGCTAATCCTCCATTCGAATACCCGTCGCCACCGCTTCTTCTGCACCGCCGATACCGAAGCTAACTCAGCCGAGAGCGAAATCGAAGCTTCACTAGAAGAAGACGACGACGACGTAGAAGATGAAGGAGAAGAAGAAGTAGAGGACGAAGAAGACGCAGATGAGAAACAGACCACGGAAGCGAGTGTTGAAGAAGGAAGGCTTTACGTTGGGAACTTACCTTACACAATCACTTCCTCTGAGCTCTCTCAGATTTTTGGAGAAGCTGGCAATGTCGTCGATGTTCAGGTTTCATGAGATTTTTATCAAAGTATCGATTTGATTTGGAGAGAGTTAAGTTAAGCTAAAAAGATTGTGTTCTTTGTTGCACAGATTGTTTATGATAAAGTCACTGATAGAAGCAGAGGATTTGGATTTGTAACAATGGGAACCATTGAAGAAGCTAAAGAAGCTATTCAGATGTTTAACACTTCTGTAAGTTCTCATAATTTTTGATCAAAGATGGTTCAGCTTCTGAAGAATGTTTCTGATCTCTTGTGTATGTTTGTAGCAAATTGGTGGTAGAACGGTGAAAGTAAACTTCCCGGAGGTGCCAAGAGGTGGAGAGAGAGAAGTAATGAGAACCAAAATCCGTGATAATAACCGGAGTTATGTAGATAGTCCTCACAAGATCTATGCAAGAAACCTTGGCTGGAACTTAACTTCACAGGGTCTTAAAGATGCGTTTGGTGATCAACCTGGTGTGCTTGGTGCTAAAGTTATCTATGAAAGAAACACTGGGAGGTCTCGAGGATTTGGTTTCATCTCTTTTGAGTCAGGGGAAGATGTTCAGTCTGCTTTGGCTACCATGAATGGAGTTGTAAGGCTTCTTCTTCTCCTTCCTTGTTTGGTTGGTTGGGTGATTTGGGTTTGAGGCTCACTAGTATTTTTGGTTTTGGTTTGGTTTTTTAGGAAGTTGAAGGACGAGCGCTGAGGCTAAATTTGGCTTCAGAGAGACAGAAGCCCACTGTGTCTCCTCCTACTGTAGAAGAAGGAGTAACTGAAGAGGCCAGTCTAGAGAGTAGTGAGGTGCTTACAAACGTCAGTACATGAAGAAGCAACAGCACAATAGATTCCGGATAAGTTTCAGACTGATCAGCAGGAGGTCCAAAAGCGAAAATTTTGTTGTCTTTTTATAAATGTATTGTTGTGTTCTACTAAGAAGAAGACAATATATGAGATAGAAAACAAGAGACCATTTGTTGTAATGCGTTTAAATCCATAAATAGTGTAATGTAACGACATATCTTGATTCCAGTAAACTTCAAATTTCTGTCATGAATACTGCTAGTCAGTCTCGTTGTTCCCGGAAAGTATAGCATCTGCAGCAGCATCCAAATCCTGAGGGAAGAAGACCCTGCAGAAATATTGACAAGCCATCAGGACAAAACCATTTACATAAGAACAGTTCTTCATTCTCTGTGACCAAATCATGTGAAACTGAAATAGAGAGAACATGCCTGCAAGTGTTGTGGTACAAGGTTGAGCTAACTTGACTTATATCACCAAGTCCTTTATAGCCAGCCACTACCTCAAGAACTTGCCTGGAGATGAAAATGAGTGTCTAAGAAGTGTGCCAGAGACTGAATAATATTTTAAAGATTTGGCAAGGGTTTTTTCAAAGCTTCACTCACCGAACTAAACAAGGCTCGTTACGGCCTTTGACAAGGGATTCTTGATCATACTTCTCTTTCTTCTTGGAAGGCCAAGTCGATTTTACAAACTTCATTCCGGCGTGTGTGTTTTTGATGTCACAATATGGCGAGTCTGTTTCGATCATCATCCTCTCTACTGGTATTCCTTTCATTACATCAAGATTCTCAGCTGTTTTCAACGAGCCCCCGTTCACACCTGCCAATAGAATCACATCAGCAAAACAGAAGACCAGAACAGTAATTCAGATATTCTGAACAAATGTGGTCCTTTAAAAGCCAAGAAGAGCTTAAGCCTAAAAGGCATAGTTTTTAATGGAAAATGGTGGAAGTCATTACCAAGGTACATTTGATCGAAAGAAAGAAGCTTGTCGCGGTCCAGTGCACTACCAGTAAATGAATGTGCAACTCCTCCACTGAACCTATAGTAAATCATGGACTATAGATTAAGATGACTAAAAAATGCAATCCAGGAAGGTTATCTAAACCCAACTCGTGAAAACATTAGCCTGGCGAGTTCACCTGTCTTTGTTTCTCTCAACAATTTCACAGAAATCTTCAGCAGCTGCTCGCATGTGTAGGAACATTGGTAACTTTGTAGCATATGCTAGTTCAAATTGCTTCTCAAAATACCTTTCTCAACGAAGAAAACATTGAATATTTTGTAAATAGAGAAAGAAAAGAAAACAATCAAATATGCGATAGATACAATTTTGATGATCAAACTCACTTCTTCTGTATATCAACAGGGCAGAACTGAAGCCTATCATAATCTAATCCACATTCACCAATTGCTACCACCTAAATTAATCATAAAGAACAAGAGTGTTCTGTTAAATGTTAATGGTTTACGATAGCGATATGAAACCTAATCTATTTGAAGTATCTACTAAGATTAGAAGAAGTAGCACCTTCCCTTTTTGCATCCCTTCTTTGGCTAATGAAAAAAGATCCTGGTAATGCTTTTCTGGATCACCGCTCTCTTCAAACTCCTGATGGACAAACAAAAGGATGACAATGAAGAACCAAACAGAAGACTCGAGTTTAGATTACAAGAAACTCTTTTGAGTTTTAAAAACAACAACAACAAAAGAAACTGACATTGCATCTAGTTGGATGAACACCAACAGTGCAAAACAGCCTACCTGCAAAAATGTACATCCACAATCATAATCTTCTAAAAGACTAAAACTTTCTGAGAGAAACAAAAAAAAAAAACAAACAAACCATCAGTTTCTGCAATTGCAAGAGCTTCCCTTGATTCTTCCAGTGACCCACCAGTCACCTATTCAAGAGAAATTGGAATATGTAATTACTGAATACTACCATTACTAAATCATTCAAACACAAAAGAGATCAATGAGAGTGACTCAACTATGATTCTATCGACTCCAGCAGACCAAGCCCGGTTCAAGACAGTGGCAATATCCGGAACATGACAGTTCTTGCCATGGTAAAGTCCCTTGAACATCCCATCTATTTCAATTAGACCCCAAAAAAATAATAAAATCATATTGTTCAGTACTATAATTTGATAAGAGAAGATTATGATCACAAAGTGTTTGTGGAAATGCCTCAACTAACCTGTGAAGTTAACGGCTATGTCTGATCTTACACAAACACATCAGAACGACAAAGAAACAAAAGATAAGTTACAACAGAATCTTCCTACATTAGAAAGAAGAGAATCAAACGATGAAGTGCTTCCCGAGTTTTGACTTGCCTATCATCTTCAACGACGCCATTGCGAAAGAGAAAGAGAGACAATGGCACAACGCAACACAGCACAGCCTTTTTTTTTAATTCTTGTATTACTAATGGGCTTGTCCTGCGGCCCATTTGTTTAAGTCAATTTTGCTTGATATAAGCACGGTCAAATTAAACTTTAGCTGATTGTGGAATGTGAATGATCATAATGACATTAATAGAAATTTTTTTTTTTTTTTTTTTTTTTTGACAACAATAAATTAGCTCAAAAGAGCCAATTGGCATTAACAGAAAATTTCATTATTGTCTTTCGTAATTAAAAAAAAAAAAAAATGTCCTGATCGCATTATATACAAAGTTTAACCAAAAAAAAAAAAACATTTCAAAAGATAATAAAATTAGAAAGAAAAAACAATCTCAAAAGTCAAAACATAGATAGGCCAATGCATAGACCGAGAGAACCTATATAGCTCATAAAAAAGATTTAGCGAAGTAGCCGCCGGTTCACAGACGGAGGTGGCGGTGGCAGAGCTTGAACCGGAGTAGCTTGACGAGGCGAACCTCCACCACCCCCACCATCACTCTCCCAAGGCCTAACAGTAAACACCACAACTAGAACCACAATCATAATCAAAAGCAAAATGGCACAGCAAGTCCACTTGCGCGTATTCTTCTGATAAAACCGTGCCTTGACAAGCTTGTCAGCACCGGACCTAACAAGCGAGTTAGCTCGTTTGACATTCCCTTCAATATCATCGAGCTGTTCACCCTGGTGAACAACCAACACAGCCATGTCGAGAAACACCTGGTGCAACTCGTTCAAGCTCTTCTCAATGTCTTTCACCGCGTCATGCCTCTCTTGTATCTCGTTGATAGTGTCCAAAATCCTACCACGACCTTGTTCTTGTATCGCTTTTTGCAAAAATGTTTCACTCTCTCCTACAATTTTTTTTATTACACAATTTATCTCATCAATATCATGAAATATAAATTAACCAAAATAATCGCAATAATTATAAGAGACTAAACCTCAAAAAAATAACAATATCAAGATAAATTAACAACTTGCGCTATATTCGTGCTCTTTAACGTTTAGAATTTAAAATTTGAAATTAAACAAAAAATATTTTTTTATAGAAATTATTACCTGTGGAGATGAGGCGATCGACGGTAGCTTCGTCGGGATTTTCTCCGGTGACGGTGAAGTACATTCTCATAATAGTCTCTCTGTACTCAGTCGAGATCGTCTCTCTCACTCGATTAAAATTTTCCATAGCATCTTTAAGCTTCTTCCTCAACCCGTTAACCACCGAAGTCCTTTGCCGGTCAGACGACGAACCCGGTCCACACTCCGGTAAACCCCGGTTCACTTCATTAGCCCGATCCAAAGCCTCGAGGTTCCCTTTCACGCGCGTCGCAGTCTTAAGCGCAGCAGACACGTCAGCGTCCATCTTCCCCTTTAACTCCTTCACGGCCTTAGCGTTATGAAGCGTCTTGCTCTGCTCGTGGCTCGATCGGAGGTTGTGACAGAGACGATCGAGCTCTTTGAGGTCCTCGTTTACTTCCTCTACGTCGTGGTAGAACTTGTCGAGATTGTTCCCACCGTGACCGGTTCCGCCGGCGGAGTTTTTCGTCTTTGGCATCTCGATGCTGTGTGAGTGCGGCGGCGATGAATCGTTGGCGACGGAACTTTTGAACGAGCGGGAGAGAAGATCGTTCATGGCTAAAGAAGATCTTAGGTTAAGGAAAATTCAAAAGGAGTTGAGAAAAAAGAAAGATCTTTGATCAAAATCTTGTTTGTTACGTGTTATATAGGGTTTATTACCGAACATGTTTAGAAAAGTCCGATTGAAAACGCGGTTTTGAAATTAGGGGTTGCTGCTTTTGTCAATAAAGTTTACCTAACCGGGTTTTTTCTTGTGATTGAACCGAAACACGTTTCTTTATAACGAATCCATTTAACTAAACCATTTAGTTGGTTTAACTAAACCACGTCGGGTACCAGAAATTTTAATGTGTGCTGACTCGGTCAAATTTCACGACCTAGTCTCACAATAAAATACAGTTCTTGATAGTGCTGGGCACGGGACGGGTACCCTTAAATTTTCTCAGACCCTTAACTCGTTCCGATCCTAACGGGTAACAGAAAAAATTTACTCATACTCGACCCTTAAATAATGGGTACCCGGAAAAACGGCTCGTACCCTAGTTCTTTGATGTTGTTGTTGCTGCAAATTCTTAGTTGGTGGGTTTGGGATTGTTTAAACCAAACAGTTTGGTTAGCTTAATTGAATAGCTGAACTTAAACCGGACCAGAACTTTCCAGGATAAAGCTATGAATGTGATGTATATATTGAAAATTAAGGCAAAGTCGAAGATATTAGAAATTCAGATTAGTAGTAATAGTCGCCGAAGACAATTAAGACGGATGTTTGAATTCGTCGATGTCCATTTGTTAATTTATAATGCTAATACATTAGTTAATGACATGTTTCTTGTGGTGAATTGATTGGATAATTATAGTCTTTTTTGTCCATCCATTTGGTAGTTTCTTAATTTCTTTATCTTTTCTCCATTTTTTCTATGAAGTATATACAGTAGTTGAAACTTTAAAGGTTGGAAAAAGTTAAAGTAAACAGGTAAAACTGAACTCAAACATACCTATTTAAGTAGAATTGATAAAAATTTGTATCATCTACCATATAATATAATGCAAATTTTGAACTCTATTAATAATGGTGAGGTAGCGAGTAGCGGCGACTAACACAATCTAAAATTGCGTTTTCATTCTTATTAAGAAGTCCAAATTGGCCCATTATAATCTCCTTAAAGCCCATCATGTAACCTTATACGGTCGATTCGACCGACACGCGAAAGAGACGACGACGAGTGACGAAGCAGCGATGGGGAAAACATCGGGAGCGAAACAGGCGACTGTGGTGGTAGCAGCGTTAGCGTTCGGGTGGTTAGCCATAGAGATCGCTTTCAAGCCTTTCCTCGACAAATTCCGCTCCTCCATTGACCAATCTGACCCATCCAAAGACCCGGATGACTTCGAATCCGACGCCGCCGCCGCTACTACTAAGACCCCGTCCGACGAGGGTTTGTAAAATTAGGGTTTTTGGCTTTGCTGATTTCAATCTATATCTGTTTCGTGTATTGATGAATCTTTTGGTTTAGTATGTACCAAAAAAAATCAAAAACAGTTGCGTTACTCTATTGTCCTAATGTTTTTTTTTTTGGAAATTTCTGCTATAATCTTGAATCTATGATTGTTCAATTGCATAACAAGAAGCCTTAATCTCTAACAAATACTTAATATATGTTCTGTTACACCTTTTAGAAACTGTTTGTATCTAGTTTCAAGGTCAGAGTCAGAACCGTCAAGATAGAAGACGAGACTATGAATCCAATTACCATGAACTGACTCGTTTTCTTTACTCATTTTTGCTATAATCTTGAATCTATGATTGTTTTAAGTTCATATCGAGAAGCCTTAATCTAACCAATGCTTCAAGATGGTAAACCTGACAATTACAAGATTGGTTTTACATGGTAACCATATAAGATATATGCAGAGGGAGACGACCATAACTTCAAAAGTCATGGGGATTTTTTAATTTTGTAAGACATATAAGATAGATGTGTCAGATTGATTGAGTTACATCTTTTGTTACTAAACAAAACAAAAAAAAAAAAACTATTACGTTTTGTCCTAACACCTTTGTAGTTAACAGAGATATCTATGTTCTCGTGAAAATCTATGATCTACATTTTGTAATGTATCTGATCTACACCGAGCTCAAACAATGATAAGAAGACATCATTTTGGTACAAAAGAAAACAAAAATAATTATGTTTGTTTGTCCTAACACCATTGTAGTTAACATAGATGTCTATGTTCTCGTGGAAGCTATGGTTTTGCATTTTGTAATGTATCTGATTTACACCGAGCTCAAACAATGATAAGAAGACATCATTTTGGTACAAAAGAAAACAAAAATAACTATCTATGTTTGTCTTAACACCTTTGTAGTTAACATAGATGTCTCTGTTCTCGTGAAAAGCTATGATCTACATTTTGTAATGTATCTGATCTACACCGAGTTCAAACAATGATAAGAAGACATCTTTTTGGTACAAAACAAAACAAGATAACTATGTTTGTTTGTCTTAACACCTTTGTAGTTAACATAGATGTATATGTTCTCGTAAAAAGCTTTGATTTGCATTTTGTATTGTCTTTGCTCTACACCGAGTTCAAACAAATGATAAAAAGACACTGAAGGAGCTTTCACTGTTTTTTTTTTCATACATTGAGAGACGACGGCTTAAACTAAACACCTCTCTCAATGGATACTTACTTAGAAGTTAGAACACACAGACTTCTCACTGTTTGAAGTATGATGATTATATTCTTCAGTGATCAATATCAGATTTGAAATTTTCCTTGACATCAAGGATTCAGATGATCTCATCGTTATCATCTGTAATTGCAAGAGTTTTCAATACATGCTTTAAGTCTTAATCATCAGGTTTATCTTCCAATGACTCAACTAACCCTTTTATTTTTTAATTATGCCTCAAACCATTGTTTGATAATAATAATAATAATCGCCCCATTTCATACTCTAGCTTTTCTACACATAAATCCCAAACAGTGACTAAAAGATGAGATGGACATGTCACTGTTTTCTTTTTTTTTTCTATTTATAAATGAAATATAGCATTTTGATGCAGTAAACTACTAAAATCATACCAAGTAGGATAAAAATCTGTAAAGGGAGACCACAACTCAAAAATCTGCTCAAGAGTCAAGTCACAGTGACTCTAAGAAGATTAACATGGGCCAGATTGAATGACTCAAACATGTTACGCCAAAAATAAAAGACTTCAATGCCTCGGTCATACTCTGATTTATCTGTAAGTTTCCATGAAAGGGATAAGTCTCTTACCACAAATTTACTCCATATAAAAAAGTTGGAATTATTTTTCCACTTTTTTTGTTAATCTATGCTTAAGTCTGAACCATTCAGCTTTTACATAGGATAATGCTTTGATTCGCATTTTCTAGTATACTTTTTGTCCTCTTCCTCTAGCCAGTGCTCAAACAATGATTAAAAAAAAACTAAAATGGACCTACCACATTTATTTATTATTATTATAAATAAATAAATCAACAGTACAATTTCACAACGAAAAGAAATGTTAAAGAAGAGACTTTGAGAGACGACGACAGAGGCAGAGCAAAGACCACACCACCAAGAAAATACATAGGAAAGAGCCACGAAAGTTAATATATTTGAAAGACTTTTTTTAGAAATCTGATGTAAACAATCCCATAAGAAACGATCATCTCTCTTGCAACACTCTCTACTCGAATCCGATCATGGACGAATGTCGATTCGAGACGAGTGAGTTACAAGCATCTTTCATGATGTCAACTCCGTTGTTTACCGATTCTTGGAGCTTTTGCAACGCCGCGAATTGCGAGGGGAATATAAAGATTCAGGACATAGACAGAATCACGTATGTTGCTGTGCCTGCGGTGCCGGTGACTCAGTTGGGGAATCTTGTGGGTTTGAAAGTCGCCGGAGATGGGCTTTTCTCTGGCTTAGCCTCTGATGAGGAGCCTCCGCCTATGGTTGACGCGGCCATGCTCAACCTCTTCTGTCAATTAAAGGTTTGTTTTCTTCTTTCTTTCTTTCTTTTATACAAATTTTACCCGATTTTAAAAATTTATTGTTTTTTACTTATTATCTTCAAGACACTTGGATTTCACTAATGAGTTCACATAGAAATCAAATTACTATAAATGCTACTGTTACAAATTCTATTACAAAGGGAGAACGAAAAAAAAAAACAGAACTAACTAACTAAATTACATATTTACATCAGATAGTTATTTGTTTGGATTTGTGAGAAAAAAAAAACTTAATTTTCTTCGACAGTTAAATTTACATATGGGCTACATGGTGGACCATATCATCATTTTTCTTTTCGCGTATAATCCTGACAAGTGTTTTTTTGTGTGTAAATTAAGTATTAAGTATTAACTATTAAGGAATATATATACATTTGTATTAAAATAATACCTCTTTAAAATTAAGTATCATTATCACCACCAACCCCCATTGCCATTAGACAATAGGCAAATAGGATAAGCAAGAAAAACTTAGATAGATAAATAAATGATTTTTCTTATAAGAAATCCTAAAAAGATTAGTCGTTTAAATATCACATAGCTTAGGGCATTTCTAAGGGCATCTTTGCTGGAGTAACGGTGAACATTTCTCAAAAAAATAAAAAAATAAATATTTTTTTTATAAATATTTTTTATATAATTTTTTTAATATATATTCCATAGAATAAATGATATCTATCTCATTTGTTGTGAGAATCGTTTTTCAACTTTCTTCCAGAAATATCGATCGTCTTTCTTTTCTCTTCTGTCTCTTTTTTTTTTTTTTTTTAATACGAGTATTTAGAATTTCCCAGTGGAGATGGTCTAATCCATCTCTATATTTACCTCTAAATATAATATTTTTGAGACAAATTTATTCAACTCACATCTATTCTTGTCTCTAAAATAGAGATTGTTATATTTTTTTCTATTTATACAAAACATAAAATTTCTTTATATGTACAAAAAGTGAGAATAGAAATAATTTGAAGTAAAGTTCACCTCTCTTACAGAGTTCATCTATTTTAGTGATAAAAATAGGAAAATCTATTGGATATGGTCTATCATAATATTATGACATTGTCATGACCTCGGATATCATATTTAAGCAAGTCAAGTTGAGATTTGAGAATTTTGGTTTGTCACCCACGTCTATCCTCCCAAGTCCCAAGTGACTTTAAAGTAATTAATGGTAGCTTTATGTGCTAAACACACCTCGCCAGGTTCTTTAATGTGCGCTCAAATTTTTTATAAACCCATGAGTCCATGACTATGTGTCAGCATCATTTTGTTTTTTCCTTTTACATCCAATACTTTTACCTTTTGTTTTGTCTCTAAGAATATAACTAAATAAACAAATTCCAATTGTATTCATGAGAAGAACTTATCTTATCATATTGGGAGTTTGTTCGTTTATAATATAAGTTGGAAAAATGCTAAATTGGCAAATTAATCTCTAAATAATCTTATATGTGATCTGATTTTATAAGCTGGAGTTGGCTATAATTAGTATTGTAGTTGTAATCTTGATTAATCAACTAACTTACCACAATATCAATTGAATTAACGTATAGATCAAACAAGGATTGGAATCGGCATTGGTAGGAAAAAAGCTGGTGGTGATAACCGGCCATTCAACCGGCGGTGCATTAGCCGCTCTCACCGCACTTTGGCTTCTCTCACAACCTTCTCAGCCGTCATTCCGCCTCCTCTGTATCACCTTTGGCTCTCCTTTGCTTGGAAACCAATCTCTCTCTACATCAATCTCACGTTCACGTTTAGCACACAACTTCTCTCACGTGGTCTCCATCCACGACCGCGTTCCTAGGAGCAGCAATGAACAATTCTGGCCCTTTGGAACCTATCTCTTCTGTACTGACAATGGAGGTATCTGCCTAGACAATGCTGATTCTGTTCGTCGGATGTTTCTAATGCTTAACGCCGCGGGAACTCTAAACGCCGAGGAACAACAGAGGTATGGACACTATGTGTCCACTCTCTCTCACATGTTTCTTAAATCTAGAAACTTTCTTGGTGGGAATATATCCGAAAATAGCTATGAAGCTGGAGTTGCGTTAGCCGTTGAAGCTCTAGGATTCTCTAATGATGACCAAAGTGGTGTATTAGTCAAGGAATATATAGAAAGAGCTACAAGAATTGGTCGAGCTCCGATTCTGAGGTCGGCTGAGTTAGCTAATGAGCTTGCTAGTGTCTTGCCAGCAAGACTCGAGATTCAATGGTACAAAGATCGTTGCGACGCTTCAGAGGAGCAGCTCGGTTACTACGATTTCTTTAAACGTTATTCGTTGAAAAGAGACTTTAAGGTGAACATGAGTCGCAAAAGACTAGCTATGTTTTGGGACAGAGTGCTTGAAATGGTGGAGACGAACGAGTTGCCTTTTGATTTTCATCTAGGGAAGAAGTGGATTTACGCATCTCAATTTTATCAACTCTTAGCTGAGCCACTCGACATCGCAAATTTCTACAAAAATAGAGATATAAAGAGCGGTGGGCATTACTTGGATGAAGGGAATAGACCAAAAAGGTATGTGGTGATTGATAAGTGGTGGAAAAGAGCTGGAGAGCCTGAGAAGTGTGTGAGAAGCAGATACACTAGCACTACGCAAGATACTTGCTTTTGGGCTAAGCTTGAGGAAGCAAAAGAGTGGTTGGATGAGGTGAGAAGAGAGAGTAGTGAGGCTCAGAGGCAATCTTTGCTACGGGAAAAGATTGTTCCATTTGAGAGTTATGCCGACAAACTGAAGAGAAATAAGGAGGTTTCTTTGGATGTTTTGGCGAAGAACTCGAGTTACATTGTCTGGGTGGAGAATCTAAGAGAGTTCAGGTCGAAAATGGGTTATGGAAATGGAATTGAGATGGTTGTTGATGAAGATGACGCAATGGAGACTTAGTAGGATTAATAATGTATCTAATGTTTGATATGCTATAATAACAAACTTTATTAGTACTGTTGTTCTTCATTTCGTGTAAGACTTTCTGATTTATGTTATATCTTCAAAATCATGTATTATCATTAATGTTCAATAAGTTTTTGCAAGAGTTTCTATTAATGTAAAGTTACTGGATACTGATGTAAAACCAACATGTTGTATGATCGATAGTAAGCAAACTTTTATGATATTTTTTTATAGAATAGATAGAAAAAAAAAACGTAAGACCTACATGGGATTCTTGGAGATCCTCATTGTTCACATGATCCAAGAAGCTCTTTTCCCCATTCAGATTTTCCTTTCCAAGCTCCCTTCTTTTGTGGGTAATTAGTGAAGTTAATACAAGTCAAAGTATACAAATAGAGACAGCCCTTGTTCTTCAAAACTTGTGCTTTCCTGTTTCACATCCTCGTTTCTTAGCTTCTTTCTATTCACAGATCGTTACGCATACCTTACCACACGACGATATATGATCTGTCTACTTACAAGTTCTGATCCTTAACGGCTTTGACTAAATCTTCATCATGTGAATTTCAAATATGTTTCATAGTACTCGTTAGTATTCGTTCCTACCATATTTGATATAATATTTTACTTTATTAAAGTGATTTT
This sequence comes from Camelina sativa, assembly GCF_000633955.1. Classification (NCBI taxonomy): domain Eukaryota; kingdom Viridiplantae; phylum Streptophyta; class Magnoliopsida; order Brassicales; family Brassicaceae; genus Camelina; species Camelina sativa. Next base: position 22,556,037 of record NC_025693.1, read on the forward strand.
ACATTCTATTTAATAAACATATTTTAGAAGTCGACAAAATAGAAGACACATAGTAATCGTGCAGTCTCCATTAACTAAGCCGTACAAATAGCTCAATGTACTCCAAATAACCCATCTCTTCAAAGAGGCCATAGGCTTAGTTCGCTTCGAAACAATCTCCAAGACGATCTATTAATTAACCATTTTCTTATTCATATCTTATTATGCAAAAACATATACTGGTATTTAAATATTTTATCAAAGATTCAAAACCCTTAACCCTGTCTCCCCCAAGAAGCAACAGTGAGTGCACCCTTACGAGGCATTTGCTCCCCACACTTCCTCCACTCTTCAGCCTCCACGTGTTACACCCTCTCCACATGCACAAACTCACACACACACACATTCATGCATGCGTATATAACACATTCTCCTTGTGAGAGAGGGAGAGTGGAAGAGAGAGATATGGAGAGAACAGAGGTCATGACGTCATCGTTCATATGGCGGCCAAACGCAAACGCAAACGCTGAGATAACTCCCAGTTGTCCAAGATGTGGATCATCCAACACAAAGTTCTGTTACTACAACAACTATAGCCTCACTCAGCCTCGCTACTTCTGCAAAGGGTGCCGAAGATATTGGACTAAAGGTGGCTCCCTCCGCAATGTTCCTGTAGGGGGTGGATGTCGCAAATCCCGCCGCCCCAAATCCTCCTCTGGTAACAACACTAAAACCGGCCTAACCTCTAACTCTGGCAGCTCAGGTGGTGGTTCATCAAGCATCGATCTTGCTCTTGTTTACGCCAATTTCTTGAATCCAAAACCTGACGAATCTATACTACAAGAAAACTGCGATTTAGCCACAGTAGTCACTACGGATTTTCTTGTCGATAATCCCACCGGAACTTCGATGGACCCTTCATGGAGTATGGACATCAATGATGCTCATCATCATTATAATAATCAGGTTGAACACATTGTGGAGGAATGTGGTTATAATGGCTTGCCTCCGTTTCCTGGTGAAGAGCTTCTCTCTTTAGACACTAATGGTGTTTGGTCTGATGCTTTGTTGATTGGTCATAACCAAGTAGAGGTTGGTGTGCCTTCGGCTCAGACTGTGCATGAACCGGTGGTTCATTTCGCTGATGAATCCAATGATTCCACCAACCTATTGTTCGGAAGTTGGAGCCCTTTTGATTTCTCAGCCGATGGATGATCCTTATATATATATGCATATATAAATATATGAAGTTGTATTATTGTACCTATTATACATACATATGATATACACAATTAAATGAAATCTTATGGATCATTTTATGTAACTAAAAGAGTCGATCATTTGAGTACAAATTTAAGGGGTAATAATAATATGTATACACATAAGCTATATAATTATTTTGGTTATACTCGACCTATATGATGCTATAATTAGTCGTTTTCAAGATTTCCCCAAGAATCCCACGTGGAGGTCCTTGTCTTTGGATCCGATTGAGATTTGCTTGTTAATTACTTGAACTTGCAATTCACTGAAAGTGAGACGCACGTGTATCAAGATTGCACGTGTGTGAGCTTGTTAAGTATCTCTGGCCTATGTGTGTTGTAGATCCTTCTCCAAAAAGGGAGTGTCAGAGAAAGAGCATATTTGTTCCTACTTCTCGTTCAACTCCTTTCTACATATAAAAAACTACACGTACGAACACATACATATGTACATATAGAAATAATATTGACCATTACAGATATATATGTTTACATATTGATAATGAAAGAAAAAAAAACACAAAGCAACTGGTCGCTAATCAGATATTCTTAACATTTGGGCTACATTTCAAGATTTTTTTTTTTTTTTTTTTTTTTTTAAGGATTGATTACAAGTGAGGCCATCTAACTCGTACTTTTATCAAGGATTAGTCCGTCTACATTTGTAGAACCCTCATCTTCCCATTCATATTTACAACTGTTAGAGGTATATAAATAGTAGTAATTGTGTCTAATTTTCTCAAAAACTTAATTACATAGTAGGTATTATATATTCAATTATATATGTATATATTAGGAAATCTTTTTTTGGTCAGAGAGTTAGGAAACCTACAAAAAGAATTATACTATTGTCTAACGAGAAAAAGGACTAGAATACACAGATTTGGTGAACTAGAATGGCGGTAATTACGAAAGTTGTGTTCAGCAGTAGGCAAAGAAGTTAACTTGGAAAGTTGTTTATCATCGAGCTTCGCGCGTCACACACGTTCCCCATACATCTCCACTTGATCCAAGAAATTAGTAAACTCTTATTACTATAGAAAACAGTTGTGATTTGATGTCAAAAAAAAAAAACAGTTGTGCATTTAAATTTTCTTCAATAAAATGAAATAATTAAATACTATTGCCTTGTCATTTGTCAAGCCTGCTGCCAAGGTGAAGATGAGTTCTTTGTAGGAGTATATAAATAGCTTAGTAAGTACGTAACCGAAAATGTAGATTCCCATACTATAATTAAAAAATATATATATATATATATATATATATATATATATATGTAAATCAGTTTAATAATTAAAAAAAATTGTGTTGAGTTTTATCAAATCTATAGAGATAACGTATTAACGTGGAAGTGAGTATCAGAAGTAAAGGAAATTCCGAGAAATATACCTTAGGTTTAATTTGTATATATTATGCTTCTGAGGGTAGTTTTAAGGTTAACGGAAAAAATTCACAGAGAAATATACCTTAGGTTTAATTTGTATATATTATGCTTGTGATTGGTTTTGCAACATATCCTGCATTCTCTCTCGATACAGGGATTGATCAATGACAGACCAAGGGCTTATCTTAATTGGTTTTATGCAAACCTATATAAGTAAATCTGTAAAAAAAATGCTTAACCGATGTCTTCAAGTTAAGGTTTTCTGACTTGAAAAATATCAAATCCTTTTTTCAAAATTATAGAGTGGAATCTGATTGAGTTTGCAGACTAGTTCTCTTTATAAGATTATTGCAAGTGAAGAGAGCAAACCGAAACCAAATCCTTTTTAGAGATGCTTTAAGAGTGTGTGTGTGTGTGTTCTCTCTTATTATCGGAGCATCCGCATTAGTATGCTCGTGAAATTAGCCTTAACGGTCTTTTACAACAGTGCTACATAGCCTTTAGAATTGTCGAAAGGGAAGTATTTTCTTGGTTACTGATTCCATCCAATGGTCGTAAAGGTTCATAGAAACATAAGATTAAGGAAAGGTGTAAGAAAAAAAATGTAGCGACAATTCTTTAAAACTTTTTTGTTTTATTTTTCACGCAATGTGGGTTTTCGGTTGGTGATTGTTCCAAGTCAACTACATATCAAGTAAAATCTAAAACGCTTTAAAATAAAAACAAATTCTATTCTAAATTAATTTATAACAAAGAAAACGAATATCTCTAAAACTTTGTCAAAATTAAGCTTTACAAAAAGAACAACAAGGGGACCGCGTCAATCGTTAACAACCGCCATGTAATCCGAGTCTTCGTGTCGACTTAACGTCCTTGTACATTTGAACATTACATAAAATGGAATTCATTAAATTAGAAGTTTTCTTAACCATATACTTATACACTAGTCGTTAAATGTGAACCTACTACGTACACCATCAAAGTTCAAAGATATAAGCGTATCTATCGGTGTACGCCACGCGCGTCTATTTTTCAAAATTTTAAAATGAAATAGTATTTGTCAACCGTGGATATTATTCTCTCCATACCGTTTTAACTACAAGTGCAAGTGGTGGTCGAGGCACCGCAGGACCAACTTCGTAGTTTTTAACTCTTATTTACATTGCGACATGGTTGCTCGTATCGTAAGATCTGACTTTTAATTTCATGACATTTATTATATGTACAACTAAGAAGAAGTATTCTTTAAAATATATACAAGTCCCTGATATAGCCAAATAAAGTGAGAATGACGGTCAATACTCAGCTGCTGTTGTCTTACTTTTTCCCAATCGGGTCATATTTTTCTGGTGGTTAAATGATTTACAATAAGTAGAAAGAGGCATCAAATCATAAATTGCTATGTTCCAGTTTGATCTTTTAAGACTTTAACTACGAAACGCCTGTAGACTTTAACTACGATAAAGTAAAAGAATATGGAGCCAAAAAAAAACCACTGTTGGGAGAGTAAAATCTAATGTAATCAAAATAAACTTTATATGGGTGATTTTTAAGAAATTTATATTGAACTTATAGCCCAAAAAAATAATTATTTAACATTTTTCCACGTAAAACGACACTGTACTCATGTTCACACCAATGCCTTGTTCCCTTATTGCTATAACCAAGGTGTATAGATACAGAGATTCTTCCTATATTATATTGCAATAACGTGCTTTGGATTCCTATATATACTGGTCTCCAAAAACAGAAAATTCTGAATGCGAAGCTTATTTTTTAACAAATCTTCAGTTTTTTATCTACGTTTCAGCTCTCTTTCCATTTGATCTACCGATAATGAAATGTCTATAGATCGTTAGAATGTACATTTCAGGGTAAGGGAATATAGATTAAAAATTTTAACTGCATGAATGGTCTGAAAAATAAAATGATTTCAGTATTCATGACGAGTGCATGCAAAAAGCACATATGAATGATTTTTGGAATCAGAAAACAAATCTTAATTAAGAAAAAGATAGTCGTCGAATGAAAATACGACACATGTGGCCGAGATCGATAATGGAACCCATAGGCCAATAGTGGAATTAGCGATGTAGAAACGTACCGACACAAAATCCGCAATGTTACTTCCGCGGACATCAATTAAATGGTCAGAAACGTTACACATGACGTATACAAATCTCTAAAAGTAATGGTTTACGCAGATCTATGATGTAAACTTTTAGGTTTATCCACTCAATAAAAATGAGAAGTTGAAAGAGATGTTTTCTATAATTAGTGTGGAAATGAACAAAAAGAATACAAATAAGGAGCCTTTAACACTAATGAAAGCAAGTGGGGGAAAATAGCCATGTAACATGTGAATCAATTTATTTCTTTGCAGTTAATTTCTTGTAATTTCATGAAAAGTATTCACTCTTATCTATATGATGATGAACACTGGACAGATATAACCAAAACAAAAGAAAATCTGAGTTTGAACAAAAATAAACCACTCTTCTTTGTTTTTAAATGAACTTATGCGAAGAAGAACTCCCAAAGAACTGTTTGTATCTGATGAGAATTAATCAAACATATATGTGGTTCTATCTGGCTGTTCAAGCAGGATACGAATCATACAAATTTCTTGGAACACAAGGTGATTCCCTCCAAACCCTAGCGTGAAGCTTAAGCAATTCCTTCGCCTTTTCTTTAGTCTTGTTACCGCAACTAACTTGAAGCACTAAACACAGTTTAGCTACAACTCCAAGTTGCAACATCTCCTGCAACAAAGACGGTGTTGCACAGAACCTCCCAACCGAAAGCAAAACCCTGACCGCCCTTTCGCTAGTTATTTGTGAGACCCTCAATATCTTCTTAGACACAAGGGCAATAGCCGCACCGTGATTCAAGAACTCAGATCTCCCCTCTGCACACTGACATAACATATCAAGAACCACCATGGCCATCTCTAAATTTCTTCTCTCAGATGAGAAAGTCTCATCCATTAAAAGCTCGATTATCATTGAGATCACTCCAGCTTCCACGGCCTTGTGTCTATTCCTTCCCCATGGACATATGATCACCAAAATCTGCATTGCTGATCTCGTGGCCTTGTGAGAGATCTGGTCATGCAAGATCTGAAGGACCTCAGCAAAAAGCTCTCGCTCCAACAATATTATCTGCATTGGATCCGCAACTTCAAGGATCTTCTTGAGAAGCAAAGCGGCGTAGGCTCTTGACTCGTATATCCCACGTTGCATAATCTTGGTCAACGTTTTCACAAGATTTGTTCCTTTCTTGTTGTTTAAAAGACTCTTGAGGGCTGTCTCTGACGTTTCTAGGTGGTAGAGTAAGCTTAGGGCTTCGTCCATCAAGCTTCTTGAAGAATCAAATCTATTTTCCAACATGTTTGACTGGCACATGTCGTTGAGGTTGGAAGAAGAAAGCGAAGAAGAAGGAGAGTTGTAAGTATCTACGGAGTTGCTTACGATATTTGCCAAGAACTCCGGAACTTCTGCGGCTTCTAAGCACCGCTTGTTCGTAGTATTCTCCGATACTATTTGACGTAGTCGTTTGAGGCATTTGACTTGGTTTTGATGCGAAGATGATGAATCTTTGATGAGCTTTTCGATCTCGGCTTTACAGATCGGAGGTTTTGGAGTTGGGATCCTCTCGATACCGTATGATGCGTTGAGCGTACACCAAGACTGGATCAGACGGCGAAGAGTGTGGTTTGGGGTGAGATCGGATTCGGTAATGACTTGTTTGGTTACCGGACATGTGTTTTTCTTACCAGAGAATAGCCATTTCTCGATGCTGTCTCTGTCGTATGTTATTCCGGTGGAAACTATCACCGGATCCTTCATGATATCTAGAGATATCGGGCAGAGAAAGAAGGAAGGAATCTCTATCTCTTGATCCATTTGACACGCCGAAAAATATGAGAAAATTAGAGAAGTATAAACTTGATGAATAGATATCGACGAATGAATCTCAAAGAAATGAAACTTTTCTTATAATGTGTAGTAGCTGAGATTTAAGAGATATGTGGATTGGTTTTAATACGTTAGCAAGAAGAGAGATGAAGGGTTGGGACTTTAAATATAAAGGAGTAGAGGAAAATATTCAGAATAATTACAAAAGTCAAAACACGGAAAATACAAGTATTGTTAAACTCTTTTTGGATAGCTGTCGCTATTTATTATTTTTGTATG
>NC_025693.1:22563743-22591844 GCF_000633955.1 Camelina sativa
TTTTTTTTTTTTTTTTTTTCTTATTGGGTGGTGTAACGAAAAAAAAAAACTAAATAATCAAGTTGTATAGGAAAAGTGAGACGTATGAAGAGTGTTGACTTGTCAAAAGAGATGCGATTACGGCGAAGAAAGTGTAAATAGTAACGAAGTCATTGGGGATTGGTTGTGGCGGTGTTGAACACAAATAGGTTGTCTGCTTTGTGTCTCTTTTTACTCACATGCCTTAATTGCTGATTCCTCCACTTTTTTTGCCATCCCCCATTGACTTTTTTTATATTATGTCTTCAATTTTTCCGAAAGGCAAAATGAAAACTAAAATTGGCAGGCTTATTTTCAAACTATAGTAAACATTACTGTTATCAACCGAAAGGTAGATGCATGAAGATTTTTGGGTTTTTTTTTTTTTTTGTCAACAGAAGTAAGATTATTGTTTTGGTGCCGACAAAACCTAAAGTGCCATTAACGGTCCGTTGTTGGATTTGTACATTGTTTTAGGCTGCAACTTTTATGACACCTTTTGGACCCCCATACTCCCTTGTTATGCTCTACTTTTTGTCTAGGCGCTTCCTTTCACAATATTTTGGATATTGGTACTTTCAGTTAATTTTCCTTTTAATTCCATACATTGTATGTACGTTGGCTTTTTTTGATATTAGTGCCAATGGATATTTGACATATGCCTACCTGGTGGCAAATACCTAAACCATATGCGGCTTTTTTTTAAAAAAATCTTGATGAAGTTTCGGTATTCTTTAAACCAGTGGCATGTGATCCCATATCCAAAAAGTCGACGTCCCTTCAAAACGAGAATCAAACTAAACGTCAATGTCCTAAATAATGTTAACTTTTAGAAGATTATATAAATTGCTACGTACTAATTCGAAACTCACTTGGGTAAACCATAATGTATTAGAAATTTCTCTGTTTACCAAAAAATATATACTGCCTTATATGTATATATATATATATATATCAGATATTTCTCACAAAACTTATTATTAATGTTATGAATGCGGATTCAGGTTTCAAGTTGCTCTAGCTAGGCACAGTAGATTTTACATAATGCTTTTAGGGATATTCACAACTTGTTGAGATATGTTAGTGGTAAAAGCATATAGTATCAAATTTTTTCGTAAGAAAATAACAAAAAAATAATACTCCCTCCGATCCGAATTAAGTGTCGTTTTAGGAGTAATTTTTATTTTCTTATTAAGGCCCTGATTGATAGCCTACTTTTAAGACTTTAAAAAATTTTAAAGTCATGACAGCCATTTTTTTGTTAATCAGGCTTTTTTGCCTTTTAATTTTTTAAAAGTTTTAAAAGTCACTTTTTTATTTCTCTTCCTTGTTTTTCTCTTTTTTTTTAAGCGTCAAATTCATGTTTTAAAACAAAACAATTTTTAAAGCATTCTTTTTTTCATCTTTTTATATTTAAAAGCTCTTCAAAAGTATATATAAATATTTTACATATTTTATTTTTATAAATTAATTATTCTCATTTTTTTCTCTTTCTTTTAAGACCCATTTCAATAATAAATTTTATTTTTTCATCATCATCACTAATAATACTATAAAAGAGTTTATGAAATTCATCATTAATAAGAGAATAACATTCAAACAATGCATTGATTAGTGGTTAATAGATTTTTGACTGCTCATATAACTACCCAATAGAAAAAAAACATTCAAAACAATTAAAAGACACTATTGATATTTGCTAGTATAATCAAGAATCAATCACCAAAAACAAAAGAAAAATCAGAATATTGTTAGCAAAATTTTATATTGACTATTGTATTATTACTATCTTTTAATTTATTGTTGAAGTGTATTGTTACCGAAAATTATTCTTATAGTTGTTTGTTTTTAATTAGTTTTCAAACAAAATTTCATATTTGATTGATTTATATTTTTTAAAATTTTAATTTATCATTAATAAAATTTATTTTGTCATTAAAATGTTATATAAATTAATTTCTGACATAATATATATTTATTATTAATACTTATAATAATAATAAAAATAACAGCTACAGCTTTAAAAGTTGCTGGTAAACAATCAGATTTTAACAGTTAAAGTTTCTACAGTCAAAGCATCTACAGCCAAATTCTCTACAGCTAAAATTTTAAAGTCAAAGTCTTTACAGCCAAAAGTAACAGCCGTTACCAATCAGGCCTAAGTGTCGTTCTCTGTTATCAATGTGATAATACTAATAAAATTACTAATATGACCTTAACTAAATTAACACAAATTACTAGTAAAACTGAAAATAACAAATCTTGGAACGATTGCATCTTCAGGGGAATGACCAAGACCTTCCAGTTTGATGACTTCCATGAACTGAGAATGAAAACAACACCAACCATTACTTCAACTTAAATTATGGAGATAGTAGAAGAAACAATTAAGGGTATCGAAGAAACTTGAACTAACCTCTTCATGCTCGATAGTATGAGCAAGTGGAAGTATAACTTGCCCTCCAAATCCTCCAACTCGGGCACTACAAGGCCCCACTTTAACTGCTGCAGCTAAATACGCATCCATATGAATTGGTTAACATTTAACAGACCAAATATCCAAAAAGTTTGGTTAACATTTCCAAGACACTGATTGATCCTTTAGAATTGGTGCAGAGAGAGGGTTGTTACCTCCAAATCCATATGATCCACTATGTGTATGATTGAGCCACCACCATCTCTGCTCTAACAAAATTCTGAACCAGTGGCATACTAGGACCGTTCTGAGTGCTCTTAAGAGATCTCTCACACACCTATAAAATTTGTTACTCAGTGAGAAAAGGATCAACATGAATAAGAAAACCAGCACACAAGAAAAAAGTATATACTTAGAGCTACATACCACAAGGCTTTGATCTCAGAATGCAAGCTTAGGAGAATAAATGAGTTTAATTAACATACTGCCTAGCCATGGATGCTTAGTCATCGTGTTTATGGGGAAGCAACTCCTCCATCACCAAAGCTTGTCTAAACTCATCAACCGCCTGAAGCTCCTCTACATCACGAACATCCTCGATGGAGACAGAACTGACACGAACATCGCTTTTTCTTCTTTCCTTCTTGAGAGAATGCTTGAACTTTGTGGAGGCATTGATTTCTTTCTTTTTCAAAGAGCGGAATCTTGTTCTCCTCTCATCTTCTGAGTTCTCAAAATCAGACTTTCTTTCCTTTTTCTCATCATTGCTCATAATTCCCTCAAAACCTGTAGTATATAAAAAAAAAACCCTCTTTACCAATCCAAAAACTTTCAAGAACAACAACAAACAGCTGAAACTATGACCTAACTTGCAGAACCCTAAGAACCCACTAGGAAAAAAACGAAATTGCAGAGAGTTTCACTTCTCATTACTCAAATAAATCTTAAAAAACAAATACTCCTCTCTCTATGGCCTTTATGCTTTTAGTGTGAAACACTAGAAAACTCAACACCCAGCAATAAAATAAGATGGATTGAAAGAGAAGAAAGCAGATCTGATATACTTACATGGCCTTGCGAATCTAACTTTCTTGCATTAACCAGAAACACTCTTGAAATTTCGCAAAAACAAAAAAAAATTAACGATAAAGGAACAAAATTTCAGAAGTAAAAGGTGGAGTAGAATTCAGAGCTAACTATGGGAAAACATTGGTTGAGCTTGCTGGAAAATCAAAGGAGGCGGAGGGAAGAAGCTCACCGTCTAAAAGTCAATTACAAAACAAAAGAGGAAGCTTCACACCACATTTTGATTTTGATTTTGCGATAGGAAAAGAGGAAGCTTCGTTTCTCCATATCCAGAGGGCGAAAGAAATCGATGGATGAAGTTTATTTTTTTTTAAAGGAAAAAATTGGAGGAATTGAGTTTGTGACAGAGGTGATCGGAGAAAACGAAGATAACCGGGGATGAGAAAAGGAGTTCGATGGAGGTGGTGACAGAAAAAAAAAAAGCTCAAATTAATTTATTAAATAAAAGATAAATAAAAAAAATTGTAAATTAGTTTTAATTCTGAGGTCAAATTAGTCAAACAATTTCTTAATCTACGAGAATTTCTCCAGAACGACACTTAATTCGGATCGGAGGGAGTAATAATAATACTAACAAAAGTGGGCTGTTTTGTTTCTGTCAAAAACAACTTGCTAGTGCTAGGTACCACTTTGTGTTTTCCAAAAAACATCTTTCGGTTCCAATGTTTTCGCTATTAAAATTTGCATATATTACGAAGTAAAAAAAAAAGAGTTTTTATAGCTTAATTATATGATTAATAAAACCATAATATTGTTTATGTAGTAACGTTTATAATTTTCTTAGAGAAGTAAGGAATGGAAAGTGTATGATGAAGTTCTTCTTGAATCTTTGATTCTCTTTTTTTTTTTGAGAAAAAATCAATTTGTAAAGATCGAGAGTCTTTGATTGTTGGGTTGAGCCATTTGTTTTTTACATGGTCTCTTCTGCCTATGTTATTATTTGTTTCTAGCTCAGTGGCGGACCTAGAAAATTTATTCGCTGGGGGCAAATATATAACAAAAATTTAAATATTAATATCTTAAATAACATATAAAATTGTCATATGAAAACTCTCAAATATCTTATAAAACTACCCTACGCTCATTCAACATCTGAAACCTTTCTATCACTTTTTCATTTGTGACAGAATCAAGTAACTCTTTTTCAATATAGCAAACAAGACAATCACTTAGAAACTGGTCTCCAATTCTATTGCGTGTAGTCGTCTTCACCAATTTCATTGCCGAAAAACATCTCTCAACACTTGCTGTTGCAACTGGTAAAGTTAAGACCATCTTCAAAAGCCTGTAAACCAAAGGATGTGCAAGATGCTTTTGGGTTTTTACCATTAAACAAGAAAGATCTCCAAGACTTTTCAAGTTTTTAAATCTTTCATCTCTGCGTACATTGTCAATGTAGATATCAAGATGCTGCTCAAGACACAAAGTCTCCCCATAACTAAAGTCATCTGGATAAAACTTAACCAACTTCACCAACTTTTCCTTGTCAAACTCGCAAAATGAATCAAGAGGACTTAAAGAAGCCATACATATAAGTAGATCAGTGTTTACCTCCGTAAAACGATCATTGAACTCCTGAAGCTGTAAGTCTAGAATAGTGTAGAAGCAGTTAACCTTATAATGATGCAAGTTGGTTATATTGGTTTTCCTTCTTGGTTTCCTTGGATCAACAAAGACGTCTTCCATGACAAGCATTTCAGCATTATGTTTCTCGCAAAAAGATGAAACTTTATTCATAAGTGAATCCCATCCATTATCCCTAAGCTTTTGCAATTCTCCCTTAGTAGATTCCACCAATGACATGGCATTCAAAATATCTTGATCTTTCCTTTGCAAAGCCATTGACAAATTCTCAGTTAATCCCAAAATAAGTAGCATTAGTTGCATGTAGAACACACAATCAAAAGTGTGAAAGTACTTGAGAAGACCATAGGCTTGACGTTTTTTGGAGTCTTCAACGCCTTCATTTTGGATATACTCAAGAACCTCAATGATAGTAGAAAACAACTCAACTAATCGTTCCAATGTTTTATGATGAGAACCCCATTGAGTATTTCCAGGTCTTTGAAGCGAAATTTCTTGATTCAATCATGTACCAGTGTTAATCTCACCTCTACTAATTCCTTCCTGCACTTTTCTTCGATAATTTTCTCGAATCATATCTTGCCTTTTGCAAGAAGCTCCAACTACATTCAATAATGTAGAAATCATATCAAAAAAATCACCAACCTCAAAGTGTTTTTTAGCGATAGCAACCACCACCAACTGGAGTTGATGAGCAAAGCAATGAACATAATAAGCAGCATTATTTTCTCCAACAACCAATGCTCTCAAGCCATTAAATTCCCCCTTCATGTTGCTTGCTCCATCATAGCCTTGCCCTCGCAGCCTTTTCAGGCTCAACCCGTATTTAGCAAACAAATTATCAATAGCAGACTTCAAAGATGCAGATGACGTTTCTTTTACATGAACAACTCCAATAAACCTTTCTTTCACTGCTCCGCTCTTATCAACAAATCGGAATACAACAGCCATTTGTTCTTTGTGAGATATATCTGCAGACTCATCAACTAACAGACCAAACACACCATAATCAATTTCTTCAATAATTGACTTCACTACTTCTTCTGCAAAACAATTCACGATCTCTTTCTGAATCTTTGGAGAAATCATCTGGTTATTTTTTGGAGCATTATTCAAAATAACCTTACTTATAGCATCATTTTGTTCTCCTGTGTATTTCACGAGTTGCAAGAAATTTCCTCTATTGGCAGATTCTTCTGACTCATCGTGACCACGAAAAGACAATCTTTGTCGCAACAAATATCTGGAAACATCAATTGAAGCATTTAAATGAATTCGATAAAAGCATAATCATCAGTGTTTGCCAAAAAAAAAAAAAAAGCATAACCATCGATTAAACATATATCTGCCAATAAAAAACAGTAATTCAAATACACTTATAATGTTTCATCGTTCTGAAATAATATAAACCAAACAATAAAAGTGTCGAACTGTTGATAAACAGTTATAAAGGAGCAAAGAAAAAATAATTTACCAGTTTTCTGTTTTTTCCTCTGCAAAACGCTAGGACGTGAAAGAGAGACGACAAAAAATTAGTTTAGGGTTTTAATTTGTAAAGCTAATTAGTTTTAGTTTACAAATTAGACTTTTATTTATTTTAAAATATTAATAATGTGGGCTTTTGGCCTTCTAAAAAGTTTAAACAAAAGATGGTTGGACCATTGAGACAAAAGTTAATTTTGCATTCGATGATGGGGACAGTTTTTTTGTTTTTGGTGGTGGCAATTATTTACATTTATAAAAAAATCAATAAAAACTCATATATTTTTTTTTTTTACTGGTGGCAGCTGCCACCACCTTGGTTGCCGTAGGTCCGCCCCTGTTCTAGCTCATGAGCATAGTATGACAGAATCACAGAACTGAAGTGAACTATTTCCATTTTATTACTCCATTAAGATATCATTAGAAAATAGAAATAAGTTAGGCAACTCATGAGCACGATTCAGAATTATGAACAAGTTGCAACCATGCTACTAATCAGGGATTTATTCAACTACAAAATAATAAGTAATCTACATAGAAAATTGACTTCCATATTGAGGATATATATATTTATTTGGATTATGTACAGATAGCTCTGTTCCATTCTTTGAGCCGAGCGTCGGTCATATATTGCAGCCAATTAATAAAGTTTAAGCATATAATATACGTATGCTGACAAAACACAGTATATACGTATACGTATATACATCAAGGTGATTGGTTTTAGCTGATAATGCCAAACAAAAATTGAGTTAATTAATAGTTATTTCCTTGATTAAAGTCTACACGACTACACAGGAGGATGTTTATTTTATAAAATGTACTCCATTCCAACTGATCAGTTAGCCACGCCAATTTGTTTTAATAAAAAAAAATAAAAAAAATATTCATTCGGTAAAAAGAATGATGGTTCTGGTCATCCGTGAAATTGAAAAAAAAAAGTGTTGTAAACATTTCAAAATATTTGACTAATCCTATGTTTTTGTATAATTATATTCAGTCGTTAAACAGTTTTTTCAGTTTAATGACCAAAATTTAAATATTATATCTTGTTAAGAAGTCATATTGTATCTGTAATTCTAACTTTATTTTACAATTTATTTTTTCAAATGTGTAACACAGATATCATTATGTATTTGTTTCGTGGTTATACTTATAGATTAAAATTATTTGAATATAAGTTTATATGCTAAGTATGCTAGTAATTCATTTACTTTTTTTTTCACCAACATGTATAATGCATAGTATAAGAATTCGAGTAAGGACCTAGCGACACCATTACCATGGATGATAGATAAGAAGAAAACAAATTCTTGTCGATTTAATTTTTTAATTTGATAGTACGATTTAACCTGTTTTTAACGTTTCAAACGGAATACTAATTAAAATGTTATGGTTGGTTACTTACAAGTTACAACCCACCACTAACGTAAAACTTTAACTTCCAGATGAGGTTCATGTATCGAAAACAAATGTGAACACTTACCTGATCAAACTTTATTTATTTTAGTATTTAACTAAATCCCACAAAACGGTCAAAAAATGACCAATACGTAAAGAAACAAGCGGCCGTTTTAAAACTTGTTATTAAAAATGACTTTCTCCTTAATTAGTTTAGTGCCAATGCCAAAGAGAAAACGTTTTAATTTATATGAAAACAATGACTTGTCAACCTATGATAACTATACTTCTGGTCAACCTATTGTAACCATGATACGGGCCACTGGTAAAAAAACATTGCAGACATCAATATAGCAACATAAAAGTCAATTAGACATTATCATATACTATGTATATAATAAAACTTTATACTAAATATGAAAACTGATAATATAGTTATTAGTAGTATGTCAAGTTGGGACATGGAGAGCATGGTCTTGCTCTCTATGTTGAATTATTCTAACACATTGAAGCAGTCTGATACAAGTTGAATAGTAATTCAAGTTTAGGCCCGTATGGGGGAGGATGGGTCCGATATGATAGGTTAACTTACCACGTCGGAATATGTCTAAATGGTACTTCTAGATATATTAAAATAGGAATGAGTAACGTAGAGATGAGTTATATTAATTTGGGACCAAAACTTGGTAATGAAGTGTGTACAGCCAAAACTCGTAAAAAATGGTCAGAAAATAGACAGCTTCATACAGGCTACCACATGGGGTTGGATTGAATATACAAATGTTGGACCTCACATTATTGGCTATTCTACAGCTTCTTGGCCACATAACCAATTATTTTTTGTTCTCATTTTTTTCCTGTTTTAATAAATGAAAATAAGTAGGAGTTGAATTAGCAGATTCTAGCGTTGACAAAAGGAATCTTAGTATATATTCTAGCAAGTTGAATCTTAACCTCACATCTATAAGATCGTGGTATAAAACAATCATCTCTAAAACAATTGCGTCTTCGAAATTCGGAAATTTGTTGTTGTTGTTGTATTGTGCTATTTTGATAATCTAACCACGAAAAGAAAAAAAAATGGGATTCTACGAGGCCCAATTAAGGCCTATTGAATACCATCTTATAACTGAGGCCAAATCTCCTGAATGGAACACAATCACAACGTTGAGTACTAGGTTCAAGTCCAACCCTTCAATAGGATCAATGCACAGAACTACGAACTAACAATATACAGAGATATTAGCTTTTATACATCACAAAAAGTTCAATTTTTTTTTGCCCATTGTAAACTTCTCAGAAGTCTTGTTTCTTGTTCTATAAGTTACATAGATGCCACTGTTCGATGTGAGTGTGACACATATATGCTTTTCACCAAAGCATCCCAAAAAAGTAGTTAGTTGATCGGTTTGTGATTTGTCTTGTTGACTTGGCAAAATATTGTTGGGCATAAGAAGTGAAATAGTTCACTAATATTAGCTTCTCCATCATTACTACAATTACCAATTCACCTACCTCACATATCTTACCATGTCATGCTAATTAGGGTTTTTTTTTTTCTTTTCCAGTTTCGATCTCTCTTGGTACAAAATGGGAAAGATCCATGACATACATTAACACTGCTGAATTTTCTACCCTCTCAAAGATATGAAGACAATGTCTATTAGGATACAACAAATTCCAGTAGTGCTAATTTTAGCTCAATCATATGGCGGATTCACTATTTTTATCCAAATTTATTAGCTTTGTCCTTTAACCCAAAACAAAACAAAAAAACACCTAAGAAAGAGAAAAATCTATAGCAAAATTAGGTTAATCTTCGTGCTTTCCACTAATCTCCCTTTTCTTTCTCCAAATCGTTTCGGCCGGGCAAATTTTTGTTGATTAATATCAAAAACTAATCAGAAAAACAAAGAGAGGGAGGAGAGAGACACACACAACGATGCCTCCTCCTCCTCCTCCTCCTCCTCCGGAAGAACAAACCCAACCCAAACCCGACTCGAGTCCGGGTCAAACCTCCGAACGCGATACCCAACCACCACCGGTACCAGGTCCTCCACCACATTCTCAACCGCCTCCACCGCAAACGTACCCGCCAGTAATGGGCTATCCAGACTTCCACCAAGCCCCTCCATACCCAAATTATCCAAACGCACCTTACCAACAACAACAACAATACCCTTACGCTCAAGCCCCACCCGCTTCATATTACGGGTCATCTTACCCTCCTCAGCAAAATCCGGTTTACCAAAGACCCGCTTCATCCGGTTTTTTCAGAGGTATTGTCACCGGTTTAGTCGTTTTAGTCGTCC
Organism: Camelina sativa; assembly: GCF_000633955.1. Lineage (NCBI taxonomy): Eukaryota > Viridiplantae > Streptophyta > Magnoliopsida > Brassicales > Brassicaceae > Camelina > Camelina sativa. Next base: position 22,574,043 of record NC_025693.1, read on the forward strand.
TCTTCTGCATTTCCACAACAATAACATGGCTCATCCTCCGTCCTCAAATCCCGGTTTTCTCCCTAAACAATTTCTCAGTTTCCAATTTCAACGTAACCGGTCCGGTTTTCTCCCCGCAATGGACGGCCAACCTCACGATCGAGAACCAAAACACGAAACTAAAAGGCTACTTCGATCGAATCCAAGGCTTAGTCTACCACCAAAACGCGATCGGAGAAGACGATTTTTTAGCGACCGCGTTTTTTCAACCGGTTTTCGTGGAGACCAAGAAATCGGCTGCGATAGGTGAAACGTTGACAGCGGGAGAGAAAGAACAGCCTAAAATACCGAGCTGGGTTGTGGATGAGATGAAGAAAGAGAGAGAGACCGGAACGGTGACGTTTAACCTGAGGATGGCTGTTTGGGTTACGTTTAAGACAGATGGTTGGGTGGCGCGGGAGAGAGGGCTTAAGGTGTTTTGTGGGAAATTAAAAGTTGGGTTTGAAGGTGCTTCCGAAAACGGTGCCGTTTTGTTGCCTAAGCCTCTTCCTTGTTTGGTTTACGTTTCATAATTCTTTTTCTTGTTCCTCTCTCTCTTTTTCTATGGATACGATAAATTTCTTTTTAAAATTCTTGTACGTGTTGAATGTGATTACTATACAAATTCAGAGAACAAACTCTTATGCTAAAGTTTTTTGAAGAGAAAAAAAGAAAGAATTAGATTCGATTTCCAATTTAGCTCAAGAATAGAATTTCAAATGTTGTTAAATCAACTCCTATACAATCGTTAAGAGAATTTGTGTTGGAATAAAACGATATCAAAGTGATTGAGTGCGTCTCGGAATATAGGAAATTATTTTAGATCGCTAATTATAATTGCTTGTTTTGTCAAATGTATTCCACTTGTTTTTGATCTAATTATTATTTTGGTTCGGTGCATGTCCAATTATTGTTACATGATATAAGAGTTCTTGCGCTTCACATTTTCTCTCTTGTTGTATATATATATTTATTTTTAATTCCACAAGTTACCATTTCTTTGTCTAAGCATATTCATTATTGCCTCGAAACCGAGTACTTGTTAATAAATATTTTCTTTATTTGATAGCATCACTTTTCAATTTAGCTCGAGAAAAAACCTCCATTTTAAAAACAATTAGCCACTCGATCCTCAGTGTATTATTATGTGGTGAAGCAAATTATAAAAAGAAAATTATATCAAAGAGTTTGATGCTAATGTGTCACTTAAAGTTCATTCTTTTCTTTAATTATTATTCTATATTGTATTTTATATGATAAGAAAGAAGATATTAGGTCAAAAGTTTGTTATATACATTATTGTTTGTGATACATCAGGATAATGACGAGCTCGTCCCATCGTGTAATGCCTCACGTTAAATGGTATTGGACGTTAGGCATCTTACGTTTTGTCAAACTGCATATCTTTTANTTTTTTTTTTTTTTTTTTTTTCATTTTTTGCTAAAAAAAATTTCCTCTTTTAGATGATATAATTATTAGCATAAACAGTCGATGCCCAAATTTTGTTATGTGAATTCGATACTCAGATGTCACAGTTTGAAGGAAATGTTTCTTATATACTTTTTAATTTGGTTGGGTTCAACTTCAATTAGCATTATGTTTGTATAAAGCTTTTGAGTTATAAAAAAAAGTTACATCTTCCATCAAACTTATGAACTGTCTATAGTTCAAAACTGATTATATTAAAGTTAAAAATCACTAAAAACGAACATGAGGACATGAAAGCTAATATATGCCTATATGATATTACGTTTTAATTTATTTACTTTATAATGATTAAAATTTAAAATCAAATGTGATTATCTACAAGTGCACTCACTCACACAAGAGGCGGCTATTATATGCATAATTTATATAGATTCGTTGGTGATGTGTAATTTAAAGAGGAATAATAGGGTTGGTGCTTTGTCTTTTTGTAATAAAACCAAATAAAAACTGTAACGAAGGAAAAGACACTTTGCATTATGATCAAATGTAAACTTTAAGAAAGAGATTCGAAAGTCTCTAGTTGAGCTGTGGGGATAGAAGTTGTAGCCTTTAACGTGACCACGACGGTCCCACCCCTTAAACCGAACAAAAGACGGAGACGTGTTTTGTTATCGAGTCAACAGTCAACGTCCGACGCAGACACAGTTCAAAACAAGAGACGAGAGAACATAACATCAATCATGTAAAACAAATTACTTCAGGTTTATTGATCAATATACACGTTAAAACTGATCTATCAAATAATTTACTTATGTCCGGTCCATATATATACTCAAGCAGCAAAGCTTTATAAAATTGTTAGGCAGTGTATCGAATGTTCGGAACTATATTCTTCTTTAGGATAGATATATTAGTATTTTATATGGATTTGTTGATTCTTACGTTGCATTCAATTGGCCATCGAAGAACTGTATAGGTGGCTAGGACTAGAAGAGTAGGAGTAGGTAATATTTTTACTATTAACAGATTTCAATCGCTTTGTCTTTGCAAATTTCTTCCACGAGATTGTTCAAACTTCAAAGCTTACAATATAATGTAAATTGTCGTCGAATTTTTTAATAAAAAAAAGTTAAACACCGACATCGAGTATGTAAATAAGCATCGATATGACCAGGAACTATACTTTAGATCTTTCCACGTGGGAACATTAAAACCGTAAATAATGCCGATAGCCGACCTGCCAATTTTTCTTCGAAGAACGATGATAAACCACATATTATAACAACCAAGTTACCCTACCAAACCCAACGGTAAAATGACACGTGTAAACAGGAACTTTTTTTCTTACAGAATTTTTTCTTAAGTATACAAAATAAATTGCAATAGAAGAATAAGCTTAGAATATATGCACATGGGCCATGTTCTTTGTTCGACAAAAATAATACTACTACTCCACAATTAACACTAAAAATGATGCATTGTCTTTTAACCGAATCAATCATGAGGGAAACTTCCATCATCACAACAAATCAAACTTTAAAAATTGATGCGCCAGAGCAAAAACTCACTAAATGTTAAAAGCCAAGCCACTTCCCAAAACTAAGAAAAACTATTAGACAAGAACGTAAATGTAACAATAAATATACGAATAGGTTTGGTCTCAAAATCCTATAGTCTATACACAACGGATATAAAAACGCGCATACATTAGCCTTTTGACACGATTATAATATAAGTATACACAACCCTCTCTCTCATACACATTTTTTCCTCTATCTTCCATCATCACTAGTCACGACCGCACACAAAAGGAGAATAAATCATTTGAGAGAGAGAGAGAGGTACACCAGTGGCAAACTCGTAAATAAAGATATGTCAAAAGATTGCGGTAACCACGGTGGTGGCAAAGAAGCAACCGTCCGACGAATCTGCGCCGCCGTAATCGCCTTCATCTTAATAGCTCTCATCACCATCTTCCTAGTTTGGGTCATACTCAGGCCAACTAAGCCAAGATTCGTACTCCAAGACGCCACCGTCTACGCCTTCAACCTCTCCCAACCAAACCTCCTCACTTCGAACTTCCAAGTCACACTCGCATCCCGTAACCCTAACTCCAAGATCGGAATCTACTACGACCGTCTCCACGTCTACGCCACGTACCGGAACCAGCAGATCACTCTACGCACGGCGATCCCTCCGACGTATCAAGGCCACAAAGATGACGACGTTTGGTCGCCTTTTGTCTACGGAACCGCCGTTCCGATCGCACCGTACAACTCCGTAGCTTTGGGAGAAGAGCAAGGCCGTGGATTCGTACAGTTGCTGATACGCGCCGACGGGCGCGTGAGGTGGAAAGTGGGGACGTTGATCACCGGAAAATATCATATACATGTTCGTTGTCCGGCTTACATCAATCTTGGAAACAAAGCTGCTGGTGTTCTTGTCGGTGATAACGCCGTTAAGTATACGTTGGTTACTAAATGCAGTGTGAACGTTTAGAAAGTTTGACGCCGTTAAGTTGCTTTTCTTTTTTTATTCTATCTATGATCATATCATTTTCTTGAAATTACCAAACTTCTTCTTCCCACCAGCAGGATATTATTTCTGTTTCTATCTATATATATATCTTTAAAATGTCACTACTTTTGGTTGTTATATTAAGCTTTAATTGTTAATTAGTATAGAATTATTACAATCACAACGGTCTGTGGTTGGATTTTAATTGTAAATCCACTAAAGTTGAAATAAAATGGAGGATTTGGGTTTGGTTCTTTTCAATTTGGATTTTTTTTTGTTTGTTTTCCTTTGTAAATTTTACTACGTATTCATCAAGAACAAAGCAGTAGTAACTTAGTAGAATCCCAGCTGCTTCATATCTTTTGCTATTGTGTTTTGTGTAGTTGTTAATATCTGAGGGTCTTAACTTTAAATTTTTCATGTTGTGAAAAGCAATTTGAAGGGGAATATATTTTGTTGGTAGGAAGAATATAAATTATACTGCAAGGAGCCCTGATACTCATAAAGTAAATTTATCTACTTTAGATGAGAAAATGCTAAAATGGTAGTAGGTGTATGAAATGTAAAATAACTGATATGATTTGGTGAGGCCTAACAAGTAACAAGTCAAAATAACAACACACAGACACAAAAAAAAATTCAAGTAACTAGTTAACTAACTACCCTACAAAAAATAATTCTATTTTTCGTACTTGTATATTCAAGTCTAACAGAAGTATGCACTATACAGTAGTATCTATTATTGGTTGTAGAATTTCCCACCCGGCTGTCAATGTCATGACCCCTATTCGAAAAGCTTGGGCCTTTGAGTTTCGTTTTAGGCCCGTCGTAAGTTGCAATGGTGCATATAAACCTAACGTAGGCTTGTCAAAAACGCTCAGAATCATCATCGTAAGACGCATCTGTTATCACTAATCATCACAAAATTTGTGAGTCACATGGAGGAGAAGTTCAAAACCATGACATCTAAGGTAAGAACCAAGTAAAGCTTTCGTTTTTCCCAGCTCGATTCTCAACATCTGTTACGTACTTAGTGGCCGCTCTTTCAACTTGGGGCTCACCTGTAAAGACTTGGCGATGTAATTGGAAAGCCGACATAATACCTAATATCCAGAACATGTCGACATCGGTTACATTGACAGTTTTGATACATCCAATGACAAAAATTAAGGTAAAGACTCAAGAGAGGTCACCCTTGCGACCCTCATGTCATACGTTTGCACTAGGGATTTGCATCGACATCAAATTTGACGGTGATCAATCCAGTGCTTACATGGAAGCGCCATCACCTCAGACTCCTCCACCAAGGTTTTTCCTGTTACGGGAAAAAATGTGGAAAAACAAAAAGAAAACAATATTCCAAGTCCAAACAATATAAAATTTGGTAGATTCCTCATAAAGCCAAGTATTTGATGTGGTTTATATTATATGTTTGGCATATTTAATCTTTTATGGAATCATGCGAGTAATATTTTCAGTACGAGTTATTACGTTTAAGAACCCACACGTACGTGTGATAAAAAGTGACGACAACCAAAATAGCCTACTCCATATGTTTACAAATTTACAACAACATTTCGGTTCGGTTTATGATTTGGTTAATTACGGTTAAGTACTCATAAAAGAAACCAAACGAACCGGCTAGAATGGAAATGTTGACACCGTATCTTTGACCGGGTCAATGTCCGGTTAATGAGAGAGATCAAACCTATCTCAGCCGTACAAACCCTCCTCACGTAGCGTCTTCGAGAGATCATCACGAATAGGAGAAGGCGACGGCGTGTAGAACGGCGGCGAAGCACATGGAGTAGAAAATGGCGTCGTTCCGTCGTGGTTATAGTCGCTAAATTCAACCTCGTCGTCGCTTCCATCCGTCAGGACAATCTCCTCTACCACTTCATCATCCTTCGCATGATCCTCCGTAGAGATGCTTCCACGTGGTTCAATCTCACCCGTACGGTGATGATCGGACTCGCTCGTACAGTCTTCAGCGATGGTGAAGAGAGTCTCCGAAGGCCCGCTGAGTAGATTCTCCCCCGTTGACCACTTTGACGCCACGTCATCGACCGGTGGTGCGGCTGCTGGAGGGAGAGGTGGAGCGGTGGCGGAACCTATTCGTAACTGTTTGTTCTCGAGACAGAAGAGGAAGAAGTAAAGAAGCTCTTTGGACGGCGGTGGTGTAGCATTGGGATCACCTCCGCGGGAGGAGAAAGCGTCGAGTTCTGATCCGGCGATACTCCGACGACGAAACCTTCGTTTCCACCACAAAACGTACGCGAGCTGTGCCGTTACAGCGACGAGACAAAACGCGAACACAGCGACGAGTGCTGCTGCGGTTTGGCTTAGAACCATTTCACAATACGAGACAGAGGTTGTTTGAGAGAGTAAACCTAAAACTGCGTCGTTTCTTCGTAAGTATGGATTTTGTGTGTTTTTAGTTGATAAGCAAAGAAACTGAGAGAGGGGTGATTTCGTAAATTGTTACTGATTATATCTGGTAGTTGAAGTGTCAAAATCGGAAAAGAGTTGCTGAGTAGGTTCCGGTTAGAAAGATCTCATTAATAGTCAAATCGGGATTGAAAGTGAAGTGAAGGTGTACAAATGTACACGACTTATACTATTTCTAGTTCTAAATTTCTTTAGTTTTGTTGACCAAAAAAATATCTTTAGGTTTATTTTTTTCAATATACAAACAGCGAGCCTGAATTATGAATTTATGATATGCTTCACTCGTGAAAAAAAGACGAGCATCACGTTGAGCATATAAGGTATCTGCGTTGGGAGAATATTTTTAGGTGTTCTTAGAGTAAAAATATAATAAAAATAATGTAAAATCATTAGTTTAGATTTTTTGTTAAGAAATTGGTTATTGGGAGAATATGTTTAAGATTATAAGATTTAATAATATAATAATCTAAAACATATTATAATTTTAAAAACTTTAAAAAATAACATTTAAATTGCAAACTTAAAAAACTTATACTAAAATTCAAAATACAATACCAAATTTTTATGAAACAAAAAAAAACATTAAAGATTAAAAAAAAAAAAAACAAACATATTACTTAATTAAAGCACACAAATATTTTATTTAATTAATACATAGTTTAATGTCTAAATTTATTCAATATATTCTCAATCAAATTCTCTTTTAATTTTTGATGTGCTTGTTTATCACGAATTCTTGTATGACCATCACCTAAACCCTCAAGATTTGAAGGCATATTTACTGAAAACGTAAGATCCGGAGTAGATCCGGTTCCATCTTCTTGTTGGAATTCTTGTTCGTCATAGAGTGTGTATGAATCTCGTTCATCTTCGACAATCATCTTATGGAGTATGAGACATGCTCTCATAATATATGCAATTTTACCCTTTGCCCATAAAAGAGATGAATTTTTAGTCATGGCGAATCTAGATTGCAGGACTCCAAATGCACGCTCAACATTTTTTTGTTCACCTTCTTGACATTCTGCAAACAAATGATGTTTCGGGTGTTGTGGTTGTGGGATGGATTTAACAAATGTCGCCCAATCGGGGTAAATACCATCCGTCAGATAGTAAGCCAAATTATACTCACTTCCGTTGACATAGTACGTAACTTTGGGAGCTCGACCGTAAATAATTTCATTAAATACTGGTGATTGATCAAGAACATTTAAATCGTTACAAGTACCTGGAGCTCCAAAAAATGTGTGCCATATCCAGAGATCTTGTGAAGCTACCGCCTCCAAAACAATTGTTGGTTTACTTGTGCCTCGTGAATACATTCCTTTCCAAGCGGTTGGGCAATTTTTCCACTTCCAATGCATACAATCGATGCTTCCAACCATCCCGGGAAAACCCCGCTGTTCTCCATAAAAGAGTAGCCTTTGAAGATCCTCTGGTGTGGGTCGGCGTAGGTATTCAGTGCCAAACAAGTCAACTATGCCGACGACAAAATGTTCCAAACATTTACGAGCAGTCGATTCAACAAGACGTATATATTCGTCAACCGAGTCCGACCCAGTCCCATATGCTAATAGTCGAATTGCTGCAGTACATTGTTGTAGCGGTGATATACCATTCCGGAAGGTTGCATCCTTTTTTGGTTAAAATATGGAACTTCTTCTCTGAGACGATTCACAATACGCAAGAACAATGACTTGTTCATTCGAAACTGTCGGCGAAATTGCCTCCCCGTGTAAGTCGGATTATCAAAAAAATAATCGTTCCACAAACGTTCGTGCCCTTCTTCCCGTTTTCTATCGATATATGTACGTGTATTCCTTTCGGCCGAAATTTCCTCTTCAGCAGCTTCAAATTGATTATTAAATTGCTCTTGAAAAAATTGGTTAAACTATCATTATTGGGATCATCATGGTAGTAAAAATTGTTGGAAGAAGATGCCATAAGATGAACAAAAGAAAATAATACAAGAATATAAACTTGCAATGAGAAGAATAATTGTATGTTTTTGGTGAGAGAAGGAAATGTTTGATTTTGATGAAATAAACTCTTGTGCTCTTCTGATATATAGAGGGTAGATAACTCTTTTGATACATCAAGTTCATTTTCGGACAAACACATGTGAACAAAGGTCTTGCTTACAAACAAAGACTTGTGACTCTCTAAATTTTTATCTTTAAAACTAAAATCCAAAGAAACAAAACAAATTCATGTGACTCTCTCTTTAAAACTACAATCCAAATACCAAACAGTACCTACAATCATACATTAGCCGATCCACATCTTCACTACTAGTTTCCTTCTCAAAAAGCCTAAACAAATTTACTTAGTAAACATGATAAGTACCAATACCAAAACACTCATACATAAACAAACAACAACTACCAATTCAGGGGTCATTTGAAACAATGGTTTCTTCTCTCGTGCCTCAGTAGTCAGCCTCTCCAGGTTCACCAACCTCTGATCTGAATGGTTTTGATGGTCCTTGAGCTGGATCAGTTGGTCCTTGAACTAGATCAGTTGTGTCTCATAATCAGGAAGTGGTTCAGCTTCACAGCTCCACAGACTTGTGAATCCAATCTCAGTTGATGGTTGCGGAGGATAGTAACAGCTGTTAGCCTCCTCTTCAGAACTGTAGTCTAATGGACTATTTATTCCATAGTCGTATATAGAGTCAAGTCCCATGTCTTCTTCAACCTGAAACGGAAAACACATATATAAGTTTCCAACTAATTTATAACAATGAAAACGTAAACAAGTTTATTCAACCTGAAACCAACGCTTATGAAACAGGTGATAAATCAGAATGCAATCAGAATGCAAAAACAAAAAAAAAAGATTCCGAAACCAAACATAGCTGATTCATTAAACATAGCTGGTTCATTAAAAACATAAGAGAACAAGTTGAACAATGTCACATATCTGATTCATAAACACATTAAAAACATAAGACAAACATAGTTAAAACAAACATAAACTGCAACCTCATATCATCTACTGTTTCTTCTAAGTTAAAACAGTTCAGTCATTAGCTTCTTCTTTAGAGCTTTTTCATCTTCATCTAGAGTTTCTTTCTTGGCAATGAGAGTGTCAAGAATGAACATCTTTTGGAGAACTTTCATCCCCTCCAAATCCTTCTGTTTGATCTCCCACATGTGACTAAACTCTGCAGATGGTGCAGCCTTCTCTTTACCTTTGTTCCTTAATTTTTTCATTGCCTTTATGCCAGGAGGCTCTCGTGCTCACCAACGACAGACCCTGTAGATGGTGCAGCATCATCAGCTTTTCTTTTGTTAGAGCTGGTTGTCTTTGGAGTGGGGTTCATAGCCTCCAGGTTTACCCATTTCTGTTCATAGCGTAGCACATTCCAAACCAAACTTCTTCTTGTACAGCTTAGTGTAGATTTGGTGAGGCTATGAACCCATTTCTGTTCATAGCCTCCAGGTTTACCCAGAGCCGGCCCCAAGGCCAGGCCAATGAAGCATATGCTTGCGACCACATATTTTATAAGCTTTTGTCGGCCCTATTTTTTAAATAGTTTCTTTAGCCCAGTGGTAATAACTTTCCCTGTAGAGTATGAGGACTCCGGTTCAAATCCAAGTGCTAACTTTTTTTTGTTTTTTTTTTGTAGTTTTTTAAATAAGCAGCCCCTTTTCTTTATTTGCTGGTAGCCCTCAAAAACTTAGATACGGCTCTGGGTTTACCCATTTCTGTTCATAGCGTAGCACATTCCAAACCAAACTTCTTCTAGTACAGCTTAGTGTAGATTTGGTGAGCATTCTGCAGAATATCCAAATCGTTCATGCCACTAGCTTTCTCACCCTCTGCCTCTGCATAAGCTCCAAAGAACCTGCTCACTTCCTTACTGATTTTTTGCCATCTTTGTCTACAATGGTCAGGGCACCTTGGCTCAGCACCACCAAGTACATGACTACTTGATGCATAATAGTCTCCTATACGGATCCAAAAGGACCCTGCCCTTTGGCCATTCCCAACTATTGCATCCTTCGATGTGTTTAACCAGCCGCTTATTAGGACTAAGTCATCTTGTGTGGACCATATATTTCTCTCCCTACGTTGTTCTGCTGTCTCTTCTAGTTGACTAGGAGGCTGACTCGGCTGTGAACTAGTTTGTGAACTAAAAGCAGGGATTTGAGAGGAACCAATGTTTACATTGGGAGCAAAGCTGTCATATGGGAAGTTAAGAAGGCTAAAGTAGGATTGAGACTGACTATTAGGAGTATGGTTTGATTCCATAGCAATCAGATTTAAAAGTGGAAGAAGCTGAGGCAGAGATATTATTGGGTGTTCTTAGAGATTGGTTAAGAAAGAAGCAAATAAGATAGATGATAGAAGAGAAGTAAAAGATATGAGAGTTTGAGTATTTGGTTCGGATGTAATATAGAGAAGTTAAGAAGATCATTAAATCCAAAGTTTGGTGTTGATACAGACTTTTAATTCTAAATAACAATTACCTACTTCAGTCAAATCAGAAGTAATTGATGGTCATTGAGTGTTTTTTTATATGTAAACCAAAAAGTTTGGTTTTGTTAATGCATTGAACTCAATTAGTTTTGTTAAAGCATTCATATCATCTAGTAAATCAGTTTTAAGATTCAGTTTTAAAAGTTTTTAATTTTTCAAAGCTTTCGTAGAAATCAGTTTTTTAAGTTTTAAGACTATTATCTGAGAACATGACCAGATGATAACAGGTTAGATACTCAGACATAAAAAGCAAAACAAAGTGACACTAAAATCACAACAAATATGTGACTAACTTTAATACACTACTATACTGAAAACAATACTGGTTCAATTACTATTAAGATTATTGCAGTAGCTATATAGTGAGTGTGGAAACAGGGATCATTATCCAATATAGGATTTTACAAAAACCAAAACCACTCAAACGTATTATACAAGACATAAACCAATCAAACATCTGAGACCATCACAACTCAATTATGAGAAACTCATTACACAATCAAACAACACTTTACAAGCAACTCCAATCCCATAAAATCTGTGAATAACCACTTAGACACTACTACACAAACCACAACACCACTCAAATCAGGAAACCAACCTTGCATTACATATAGTGAGTGTGACTTAACTTTTAGTTTCGAATAAATGCAGGTTTGTTGATGGTTATCCGATTTAATTTGCCTTGGTTAACCTCACCTACAAGCCTCAGAAAGAAAGCAAAATCGATTAATGTTCATCAGTGTTAAGGTTGATTTTAAATACAACATACGACACTCAAAATTCAGTCATACATCGTGGAAGCTCACTAAAATCCTATATTGATTAATCAAAACCTTTAATTGACAGATGAGACGAAACCCTATACCATGATACTAAAACCAAACCTAATTCACATATTTCAAGACCCTAAATCGATGAAACAATAACTGACAAAGGAAACAACGGGACTACCTTGTCTATATCGCCGGAGATGAGATTTGCGAGACAAAGGAGACGAGGAGACAAAGCCTCAAGTATAGGATTTTGACTTTGCCTTCAAATCGCCAGACATATGAATCGACAAAAGAAGAGAATTTTAACGGATTGGTAGGAAAACTATGGACAGATTGATTTCTACATGGATGAGCTATCGATTTTGGTGTTTTAATGGCCGGAATACACACCTTAGTCGGAGAAGATGGTGACCACGAAGCTTTTGCCGTTTTGGAGAGAAAGAAGGAAAACCTAGATGCGATTTCGAAGAGAAGGAGAGATGAAATGTTTTCTCCTTTACAAAAAATCTCAACCATTCACGGGTTGCCACGTCGTAATAGAACTGAACCAAAATCAGTTCTAATTGAAGACCCAAAAACATGTTCTTCTGTCACTATTCCATATATTTTTGATTTTAATGGGCTAAGCACACCCAAACTATTCTCTCGTTAAAGATGGCCTAAACTAGGTGTGTGTAACCTTTATTGCAATCAAAACTTTGGGCCATTAGATTATTTAAAGAAGTCCTAGTTATTAACTAACAACATGTTAAACGGCCCAATATAGTCTACTTCTTCTAACTTTCTAAGGTTTACATATATACATCGAATTTTTGTTTCATATCCGGAGGTTCATTCACTTTTGCTTTAATTTCAAAGATGGTTCAGAATCACAACGTCTTCTAGATCTCAGTAAGAAACTATATAGTTTAAAAAAAAAAAATTATAGTGATTCATGTACTGAATTACTGATAACATACTTTAGAACTATACGAATTCTTCTTGAATATTTATGCAATTGAACTTATAGAAGCATTGTATATAAGATATATTATCCCTTCAAATGACTACTTCTTTGAAGATATGGATTTGGGCCATGAAGTTTTCAAAGTCTTTTTTGCCAACACCACTCAGTTTAATATAAACTAACCTATAGTGGATTCATGTGTTGCTTACATTTCTAATAAATAACTCGTACTCTCTCTTGTTTTTATTTAATTAATAACCGATAAAAAGTTTAAGAGGAGAAAAAGTTAGTTTGTTTTTATTGCTTTTTAGAAAGATAAAAAGCGAATTATGTTGAGATCAAAGTTTAGGTCTATAATGACTAAATGCCCATCACAAGACTCTTAAAAGCTTAAAAACCCCAAAAGCAGAGAGATAGAATTTAGCTTTTTTACTCTCTCTTTTTCTCTTCTGCTTTAAAAGGGTCACCCACTTTCTGCAATTCTTGTAAATAAATTAATTATATACTTTTCTAAAATCATGCTTACTGCTTAGCAAAAAAAAAAAAAAAAATCATGCTTAGCTTTATCTTCCTTCCTCCTTTTGAGGATAAACTTTAGATTCCATGCATGAATTGATGGACATATCTATAACGCATTCATATTATATGCGTTCATCTAATATGCAAATATATTAATGTGGATATCGTTGTGTTTACATATGGACGTTTCCTTCAAGTGGTATGCCGTATGATTCACATAATCATAAAATGTTTTATCATTTAGAATCGACTGTAGATGAAGTGAGTTTTAGTATAGAAAAAGCTTTTGTTGCATGCTTATATATATGAATAAAGCGCTTCTTAAGATCAAATACATGTTTTTTCATTGAATGTAAATTTTACTTAAACAAAAAAAAAACTATTTTTACAATGAATGTGACCTTAAAACTGAGACAATTTAGGGTTTAGAAAAAAGATATTGAAACCAACAAATCGAAATATTCTTTGATAAGGTTATGCAGGTCATAAAAAAATAATATCTGAATTTGTTCAAAGTAACCATTCTTTTTCCACCCTACTCCACAACATACCCTAGCGGAAAAAGCTTTTATCTTATTTAAAACCCACATTTTTTGGTACATAAAAACCAAAGCAAAGCACCAACATTGTGAAAGGAGAATCATTCACAAAAGTGATCCACACATATTCTAAGCCCTGATCCGGGGGATGTACTGTTTACATACATCAATAATACCTAAAACTTGTGAGATTGAAATGAAAACTTGAACTCGAAAAGGCAAAAGAGAAATAGAAAAAAGCAGTATAAGATTCTAAGGTGGTGGCTTCTTCCTTTCTCTCGGGGAAAAAAGAAAAGAAAAGATGAAATGAAACAGAGAGGCAATAAAGTTTGTGGAGATCTTTAATATCAATCGAGCTGTCTTGGATTCTAAAGGAAACAATGACCAAATTTGTATGCTTTATCTTTAGACAGATAAAATGTTAACTATGGTTTGCCTAGTTTATATTCCGTCGGTTTCATATTAGATGATGGTTTAGTTAAATGTGTACTTATTAAAATATTTTAAACCAATCAAATATCTCTATTCTATATTTGACGATACAAGAACAAAGGGATAAGTAAGTAATATTGGATGATATCAACTACTTGTAAGTTGTAATGAAACAAATCAAATATTATCAGAAGTGCTATAATTAATTGACATGGCTAATGACAGTTTTTCGTAAAAAGATGATAAGAATAAAATTGTTTTTTATAAATGTAATTGAGTATTAGGTAAATACTGCACCGCATGTTCTTTCTTCTAGCTTAAGCGTTCTTTCTTCTAACTTAAGTATAGTTTATCTTCTTTTTGTAAGAACTATATATTGTGAAGCAAACCAATCTTTTATATTATTTTTATCAAATCAAACTTTCGATTTATTATAACGTTTTAAACCATGACTATATTATGTTTGGAATTTTTAAGTTTATTTTTTTTGGAATATTCCTCATTTGGAAAATTATTTAAGTATAGATGAATGGTTAAACGTAGGTGTGAATAAGTCATGTTTCTGTATTTATTTGTTCTTTTTCATTAAATCAAAATTATTTTGTATTATATGAACACCAAAATAAGTCACTTGATGTATCAACAAATTATTTTTATAACACTTGTATTAGCTCAATTCATCTTATATAAATCTTTTTTTTTTCCAGCCATTTTCCGTCACATTTTCTTCAACATAAATTACCATTTACGACCATAATATGATAATTTTACATCGCGAAAGGAGAAAAAAAGATGAAAAGGAAAAAACTCAATTTTTTTCGACCCCCATATGGTCATATCCTTCTAGAAAGGCCCTAAGCCAAATTGAAAAAANACAACTACACGTTTAACGCAAAGTATTGTCCCAGCCCAATGAAAGAGAATTCCGTAAGAGAAGAAACAAATAACGCTAACGATAAACCATGCAATGCGAATGATCATGCATGCATGCATGATTGTTATGTTGATGAACACTTGAAATGAAAACGTGCATCCACCGCTTCGAGTAAGCCAATCTCATCACATGATTCTTCTTCACAAACGTCATCGTCGAGAGATAGGTTGAGATCAAGTGCGACACAAGTAGCAATGTTCTTATCCTCAGATTGATCTGAACCGTCTGATTTCTTATTAATAGGAGGAGAACAAGCTCTTGATCTTGAACTAAATCTTTCACAACTCAAGATCACGATCGCGTCTCTTAGCGAAACTTCTTCACCACTTGAATTACGAACTCTTCCTCTCTCGATAGCTCTCTTGAAACCCACTTGAGACAAATAGTCAGCTTGTTCTATATCTTCCACTAAGAACACTCTGTTTGGATCAAACGACACAGCTTCAGAGAACCGTTCTATGTAACTCCAGCTTTGTTCATCTCTCGACCTCTTGTTCCTCAAATCTTCTGCTGCATCTGATCTTGTTGAAGAGAAACTGCTTAAGCAGATTGAGACGAAGCTGTCTTGAGACCCGAACACGAGTTTAGCTAATTCTCTAGCGATCTTTTCTTTAGCATCTACATCAAGACCTTGGAAGAACATCCATGTCTCTTCTTTTATATCATCGTTTCCATTGATCTTCCTCGTACTTGATCCTGACCTGCATTTCAAGATTGTTTTCGCTAACTCCGGGACTATATCCTTTTGCCACGGTACCTTACTCTCCAAGGCATCACATAGAGTTGCTAGGTTTTCTGCATTCATCTCTTTAAACCTAGACGAGGCATGTTCCACCTCCATTGCATCGGTCGAAGAGGGTGCAGAGTTGATCGTTGAATTAGGATTCGAACAGACAAGCTCTGTTTTCTGCTCGCTGTCATGTTCTGGAATGAAGAGTCTTAAGTGAGATGTCTCAGGGACCACGGAATGATGACGATGCGTGTTTGTCTCAATCACTGGCCAATCACCGTTGGTTTGGAGATGATGATGCATATTACTCGAAGGTTGAATGGAACCAGAAAAGGAAGAAGTAGGAGATGAGAGTGTGAGTGTTTTTAGAGATGGTCTCTTGTGGATTGAATCACAGATTGAGTTCCACTTCACCACAAGCTCCTTGATAGACTCTGAATCCTACCAAGTCAAACAATCAAAACTTAGACGCCCTTAAAATGTAAATGCAAATGGAAATGAGAAGGTGAAATTGTTTTTATGTTTATACAACTTACAGTGTTGCTATTTTGATTCTCCTTCTTGTACTGCTGAAGCCACGCAGGTAAAGCTGCAGTGGTTACATTGCTATTGCTATTGCTACACTTTAAAAATCGAGCTTCCACCTCAAACTTGACCGAACATTCCTCACAGAAACTGAGTTGATCCGATGGCTGCAGCTGGAGAGACACGTTCTCTGACTTCTTGACTTCAACCTCACTGATTTGAAAGAAAAAAATTATGATTAATTGCTTAATTAAGGAGTGTTAAACTTGATTTAGTCTTTGAACGAAAATGAAGTAACTTTTTTTAGCATTTTCTCCCAAAAAAAATAAGAAAAAGCTTATGATAAAAATATATAAAATAATAGAGAAAAAGGTAGCAAAAGATGCACGTTGGTTCACCGCTCTTTTAGATGATCACCAAATAAAAGCAAAAACACTATAGGTAAAATTGTCCTTTTCGAAAAAAGAGACAAAATAGTTAGAACATATCCAACCAAAATATTAAAAATAAATTAAATGACGAGATTTGTTGATTGCACATTATTTGACTATTTCAAAAGGAGAAGACTTTTGTTACCTATCGGAGACGAGACTCAAGCGGAGGCTACTACTACTAGTTGCCGGAATAGTAAGACTAGTGAGACACCAGAGGGACTCAAGCGAGGGTTGACCAGACTTGCATCTTACGTAAGTCTGTGAAGTCGCTAGACCCATCAACCAAAACCTCCCGTGATCTCCCATGACTAACCCACGAGCCAACTTCCCAATCTCCATTATCATATGCTCCACGACACAGTAGTTGTTGTTATTGTTATATACCGAAGAACCTCTGGTTCTTGACTCTACGAACCAGTTTAGATCTCCCAGATTTAGAATCACTCCTTTCCCTACACAGCTTCTCACGAGTGTCTCTAGCTCCTCTAGCTTATGTTCCACATCGGCTCTACTCGGTTGCCCGAACGATGAGAACGATAAAGTTATAAACTTCACGTCTTTTAAAGCCTCGGGAACGTCTTTTTTGTCGACTTTTTCCATCACCGATCTCACAACTCCGTCGACAGTGGCTAAACACTCTCCCACGATCACGAAATTTCTTCTCTTTTTGTCGACTAGACTGTTGATAACGTTCATGACATCCTCGTTCCTGACAGGAGTTAACAGCTTTCCCTCTTTAGGTTTACTAGACGAGGTTGTTTTTTGGCAAATCTCTAAAGAAACAGCTTGCTCCACCTTGGTTTTGACTTGAGGACTCGAGAAACCAGCTTCTCTCATCACTCTACTTACGCTAGGATCATCGAGGATGGATATGATGAGCTGCTCCACCTCGATCTTGACTGCTAAAATCGGTTGCTGCTGGCTCTCGATGGATCCACGTCGCTGGTGAGCCTGTGCGCGTTTGAAAGCTGCACCAAGAGCGTTAGAGATAGAAGGGAAAGGGGAAGTTGGAACCCCTAACATAGGACTCCCCGTGGAGGTCGGGAGGCGGTTTAGAGCCACGTTGAAGC
>NC_025693.1:22591964-22597843 GCF_000633955.1 Camelina sativa
ACTTGAGGACTTGAGAAACCAGCTTCTCTCATCACTCTACTTACGCTAGGATCATCGAGGATGGATATGATGAGCTGCTCCACCTCAATCTTGACTGCTAAAATCGGTTGCTGCTGGCTCTCGATGGATCCACGTCGCTGGTGAGCTTGTGCGCGTTTGAAAGCTGCACCAAGAGCGTTAGAGATAGAAGGGAAAGGGGAAGTTGGAACCCCTAACATAGGACTCCCTGTGGAGGTCGGGAGGCGGTTTAGAGCCACGTTGAAGCAGAGCTCGAGGGCTCTACATTGAAGAGGGTGAGTGTGAGATTGGAGACAAGCTGTTCTAAGTAATCCCGTGGGAGCAGAGAGCATGGTACTTGCCACATGGAGAGGTGTGACCTGAGCATGTCCTCTCCGTCTAGCCAAGCCCATGGCTTGTTTCACCACGTTTGCAGCATCCGGTGTGAGCGCTTGCTCCACCGTGCAGCCTCCAGCTCTCATAGTGACAAGAAACCCTAAAGGAACACAAGGTGGGGGTAGTACTAGCTAGTACTGCGAAGTAAAACTTCTACGAGAAAGGCTTCAAGGGTCTAGGCTTCATGCCATCTTGGACAACAAAAAAACCCAAAGCAGAAGGATCTACACTGTCTCTGTTTGGAAGGTGGGGCTAAGTCTTAACCTAAGAGCAGAGTAAGGATAGATAGAGAGCGAGGGAGAGAGAGAGAGAGAAAGAATGAAAAGGGCTTGGTCTTCAAATATATGAGGAAGGAGAAGGAGAGGAAATGTGTATGCTTTTCTTGTGAGAGAGGCAAAATTTGGGGGTTTTTTTTGAGGGTCCAAAGCGGATTTTGTAGTGCAAAGTGGAATGCATGTGATGACAAAGCAGTATCAAAAGGCAAAGGTAACTCAGCTTTGCCCATATATTCTTTTCTTTCTCAAATTTCACAAAAATAAAGATGTAATGGGTACTGCAGCTAAGTGGGTCTCTCTCTCTTTTCTGCAAAGTGTATCACTTATTTAGAAAAGAACCTAATTAAAGATGCAAATCATCATTCACTTATATAATATTTATATAATAATTAATAGCCTCAGGAACATTTGTAGAAAAATTTGGGATATTAATCGCTCTCCCTTTCTAGCACCTTGAGGCTACCTACTAGCCAAGTCCCAACACTTTTTCAGACAACAGTCTCTTACTCTAGATCCAGATAAGTAAGCTAAACTCAAGACGCAAATGTAAGTAAGCAACAATCTAGGAGCCACAAAAAACATAGTAATGAACATATTATTTTTTCTTTTGTAGAATATATATATAGCCAACTATATATGTCTTAACAAATCTAAGAATATTTATAGCTTTACTCAAGTAAGCATATTGTAATGAGTGCTAACATGTAAATACTTATATATGATTATAATGAATAGAAATCCTACCTCATTTTCAATACAAAACAATTAAGTTCCAAAAGAAAACCACAAATCATTGGCTTGACCGGTACCAAAGACTAGTAACCAATTTTATTGTAAACGAAAAATGTTGAAGAGTATATACGTTTCCCCAGCCAACTTAGAAGCACATGGAATGATTTTGAAAATCAGACATGTAATTTAGTTTCCTAATGGAAAACATGTATAGAGAAGGATCACTAGCTTGGTCTTTCTATCTTTTTTGAATTTTGGCATGGTATTTAGAAACTCAGCCCCCTAAAAATATAAAAACACAAAAGCAAATCAAACCATCTGACCCATCACAGACACTATATATATGCATCATTCACTTTCCTTTCAATACTTTCATAAAAGTGTGTAGCTTTTGGACCATATATCTCATTTTTAAAACGAGAGAGAAGAAGAAACGAAGGTGTTTCGAACAAGGAAAAGATTAAAAAGAAAGCGCATAAGGCAGTCTCTTGGTGGGGACAGTCTTTGATTGTATCTGCTATCAACACGACCAATCATTTTCAAGTGCCTAAATGAAATCAGAGTTTCAGATCAGTAACAGGAACTCACACCAATCATAATAAAAGAAAATGAGTTATTCAAGAACTAAGAACACACAAGATACTGTCTATCTATTCATACAAAACACATAATATATTTATTCATAGAAGCAGCACTGTGCATTATTTATTTTATAATTGCAACATAAGAGATAACAAAAGTTTGATTCTCATACCACTAACGAACATCTCAAGCCATGTATATATATATATTTTATCTTAACTTGGTAACACTAGATATATATACGCACACAAAGCTAAACAGATGCAGATGCCTGTTGTTAAATCTTTGAAGAATCCATTGAGAAAAATCACAAAGCCATTATAAGTTCAATGAAAGTCCCATAATCAAAACAGTGATTAAGGAATATGCTACAGTCAGTGAACATAAAGAAATGATTCCGCGTATGGATTATTCAAACGTGAGATCATTGCAGTAATTGGTACAAGGAGCTTTACCTATTAGACTTCTACTTTGATGAAAACATATCTATCTCTCTCTCACATGAAGCATGCCACTGCATAGAAAGAAGAGAAAAATGCACCACCGTTCAACTTGCCTAGGAATCTTCAATAAGATTTATACACTTTGATAAGAGAATCATATAAGCTATATTCCCACTACAGATATGTATGGCTTAAAAGACACATTTATTAGTTAACAAATGATCTCTTCTTGTGGTGAATTGAAGAATCGAGAATAAAATTACAATATCCTCACAAGAAACAAGAAATCTTCCTTTCATTCCCCAATCATCTTTTTTCAGCTTTTTACTTGTTTTTATGTAAGCCTTCACCTGAAAGCCACTATTCTCTGCAACAGGTACTATTACACTCACTTACTCACCCAATGCTTCTACAAAAGAAGCTAAAGTATCATTTACCCATGCATACATGTATCAACTCAAAATGGGGAAAATATGAGAATGTTGTGCCATAAAACAAAGAGAGAAATGATCTTATAATCATTATATTAAGGAAAAGCATATGCATTTTTTGGTCAAAGAAGTCCAAGTTATGACCCAAAAGACTATATAGAATATAAGAGGACACAAAATTATCGTGAACATAAGGTCACCATTTACAAGAGAGCTTTATTCTTCTATTTATCATGAATGCTAGCAAATAGGAAACTAAATATTGAGCTCGTTAATGTATCAGAACACATAGACCAATAGCGCGCAGGGAATACATTAGTTTTCTAAATGCCCTTGGTTGATATTACGGGTCTTCATGAGGTTACTCCAAGTAGATCACATATATGTGCATAAATGCTTAGTTACAAAGGAATTGTGGGACCAAAGAGGAAAGTTGTGAGAATAAACACAAACTCACAAACTGTTTCTTCCTCGCTGTCTGCGTTTGAGACAGGAAAAAAAGGAAGGAAAGGAGCTTTGTTTATTAGCTTAGACTCAAAAGAGAGATCCAAAGGGAGACCAAAAATCATTTGAACGCAAAAGTGTTTTTGAATGATGAGAGCCAAGGAATATATATGGTTGCTTCAGGCACACCCAATCAAAACCCCTTTTCTCCTTTAAATAAAATTAACAAACTTTGTTTGCCCTAACTAAGATTCAACTTCTACCACAAAAGAAAAATCCATTTGCATAAACCAGTCCTTTCAAGAAAGTGTATATGACCAAAACAGTCGAATGTGAATGCTTTAACAAGGATCAGACCCCAGATGATTCTAAAGCGCTTGCGTTTACGAGAAGAACAGAATGTGAAATCAAAACCCATCTCTCCAGCCCACTTGCTAAAGTTTTAGCAAATGTAGACATCAACTTTTGAAGAGTATAGCCTTTTACTTACACAGAATATTTTGCATCAGAATTTTAAAATTACTTACTGAGTGTAATTTGCTTGTTTTACATTAAACTGAAACTAGCTTGTAGGATCAAACAACAAACAAAATTAGAAAACAAATACAAACTCGCCAATTGTTTCTTTCACGCATTACACGTTTATTAGTGGAAAAATAAAACAACAGGCTTTGTATATGAGCATAAACCCAAAAGACACACAAAGGTGAGACCAAAATCATTTGAATGCAAAAGTGTTTTGAACGAAAGAAAGCAAAGGAATATAGATGGTTTCTTCTGGCACACCCAATCAAAACTTTTCTCCTCTAATTAATCAAAATCAACCACTTTGTTTGGTTCGACAGAAACATCCAGCCTCTGTCACAAAATAAAGAAGGGAAAGTCATTTGTGTAAACCTACCCTTTCAAGAAAGTGTGTGACCAGGATGGTCAAAATGTGAACACTTTAACCAAGACCAGACCCCAGATGATTCTAAAGCACTTATGTTCGCAAGAAAGATACATCGGAAATCCTAAGAGAGTCTCTCCATCTCACTTTATAAACGTTTGAGTTAATGTAATATCAGCTTTTGAATGAATTTGGCCTTATACAAAATGTTTTGCACCCGAATATCTTAAGAAAAAAAGTAAGGTATATATTGCTTGTCTTGAGTTAAAGTGAGAAACTGGTTTTAAATCTTGCATGAATTTTAAAACTCATACGTGGTTTTTGTGTCTTTTCTGCATGACTTTGCCCAGTGGTTTCTATCAAATCAAACCCTTTTCCAGGCGTTTTCAGGGGATTACATACAAATACAATAGAAGAGTGCGTGTAGAATTCTTTAAAATAAGTATTAAAATAAGGCACTCTTATCACAAAATCAAATATATATAAAACCAATATATGGGATTATCTACTCAAAAGGGACTCCAATTTGGTTTTTAGCTCTCATTCAAAATAAGTATCTTTATTCTCCTGGGTGTGGCCATGTGGGGAAAAAAAAGAATAGAAGTAGCAAAGAGAAAGAGAGATATATGGGAATAGTTTAAGGCATAATTCTCCTTTGGATGGCGCCTAACTTTAAGAAAGAAAGAGATAAACTTTAAAGATTAAAGGAGGAATGGAGAAAAGTTGTCCTAACTTTGACATGACAGCCTTCTTAATCTAATGTTATGACCTTTATTCACAACATGTTTCTTTATTCACAAAACTATATTTATTTGCCTTGCATAACAACATGACTTATTGATCCCACAATCTTAAAAAAAGGTTCGTTTTGTTTCAAATATATTTGAGTGTTCCTTTAAGAATCTAAAACTGTGGGATATATTCTTCATCACTTTGTTCCCTAGATTTTCCAAGGGTTTAAGCTAGTAGAGCCACACAAGTATCAGACCATATCATATCATCGGATAAATATGTGAATCCATAATGTCGAAGAGATCTAGCGTATGCAGTGAGCATCCGTTAGAATTTGAATTTTATATATGGGCCATCTATCCTTTCGAAGATAAATCACTATGCAAACAAACAAGTATATTCACAATCATACCAAAATTTGTTCTCAAATAATAAAAGCCCCCAACAAAAAAAAAAAAAAAAAAAAAAAAAAAAAAAAAAAAAAAAAAAAAAAAACAGCTGGGTTACTTGTAACAAAAGAAAATTCCTACCAGTCAATTTCTGTAGTATATATAGTACTAGCTAACAATGATGCACATACCAAACATCAAAACAAAAATTTCTAATTATATGCTAGAATCATTATGATTACCTTATGTATTATTATTAATCTGAAGACTGTGGATTCAGGCTCATCTCGAGCTAGACAGCGTGCACATTTGATTAAACCACATACAAACAGATAAAGATCTCAATCCTGAATCAATCAAGTAATTAATTAAGTGGCATGAGCTCAAAAGTAACCAAAATTATGAGGTAAATGAGCAAACTGAGAACAAGCCCCATGAACAAAAACAATCTCAAAAGCCCAAAAAAAACAAAGAAATTTAGGATCATTACATAATTGATGTTTTCAATTTTTGTTACGGAATCCCAAAACCAACAATGTTCGAAAGAGAACGTAGGGTTTGTAATTATT